>NW_016809830.1:5131665-5207314 GCF_001698545.2 Rhinopithecus bieti | reverse complement strand
GACTGCTGTGTTAGCAATGAGGGAGGCTCCGTGGGCATGGGACCCTCCCGGCCACGTGTGGGATATATTCTCCTGGTGTGCCAATTGGCTTAAAGCGCAGTATTGGGGTGGGAGTTACCCGATTTTCCAGGTGTTGTGTGTCTCAGTTCCCCTGGCTAGGAAAAGGGATTCCCTTCCCCCTTGCGCTTCCCAGGTGAGGCAATGCCTCGCCCTGCTTCAGCTCTCGCTGGTCAGGCTGCAGCAGCTGACCAGCACCGATTGTCCGGCACTCCCTGGTGAGATGACCCCAGTACCTCAGTTGATAATGCAGAAATCACCGGTCTTCTGTGTCGCTCGCGCTGGGAGTTGGAGACTGGAGCTGTTCCTATTCGGCCATCTTGCTCTGCCCCGACAGCAATTTCTTTGACTGAAAATATAGCAAGGCATGATACTCATTCGCATATAAAAAGTCTACCAAACCTCTTTTTATGTTGAAACTTGTTGTTTTTTGGAAAATGTTCTTCAAGGTCCAGCATTTGACACCCAAACCATCCAATCCGCTCCATCACAAAGCACTAACAAGTTCTCTGCAATCCTCACAGCTGCATCCCTAATGCCAGAGTAGCAGTTGAAGTCAATTCAGGTGGTGCCTGCACAGATCTTAGAAGTTCAGAGAGTCTGAACAAAAGACAATGGCAACATTTCCATTATAGTGAGGGCTGAAGCACCTCTCAGGCTGAGATTGTAATGAACTCACCAGATGTACCAAGCCATTTAAAACAGCGAACTTCCCTGCACTGCTTGAGCGGTACTTGCTCTTACGAGACAGTAGGTCTGTCTGTCAGCTGCAGTCAGCACTCTGTGGTTTTTCTTTAGGTTGCTTTAAAAAGCCAGCCCTATGGGGCACCTAGCAGCATCATGCTGTGTGTGCACGTGCGCGTGTGTGTGCGCGCGCGCGTGTGTGTGATGCATCATGCTGTGTGTGTGTGCATGTGTGTGTGAACTTCTGATCCAAGATGTAGTCCCCCTTTGTCCAAAGAAGACTTTAAAGAAAGTTAAACTCAGTATATGACAGGACTTCAACAAAAGTTAAAACGGAACAGTGATGAGTAAAATGAGTAGGAGGAAGTATTTATTACTCGATGTATAGGATGAGCATAAATTTAGTTCTGAGTTTCCTGGCAGTAAAGCAAACCAGTGTTAGGTTATGTAATTATTGTTACATGATAAAAGAAAGCAACAAATTTATCTGGAAAGACAAACATTTTCCCAGCAGAAAATTCCAGGCTGAACTTATTTCCCAAGATCTTCTATGAGAGCCACTTAAATAACTGCTCGGTGTCTTCAGCTGACATAGAAGTACTCTTCACATGGATGTTTTAAATACTCGCCAGAGGAAGACAAAAAATGGAATATTTAGAGAAGAATGTTCTGAAGGAGCAAATATGGTCCCAGTGAGTCTGTTTTACTACTTTTACAACAAGCCAACAGCTGGCCTCCAAGAAAGGGGTGTGAATGTGTCCATTGGGTTGTAACATCCTTTGGACCTGCTGGTTTATAGCCGGCTCGTTGTTGCGTTCTCTAACTTACTGAAGCAACCTTCTGGTTGCTGATTAAGGAAGGATGCTAATCTGGAGGAGGAAGGCTTGGCATTCTGTTTTGAAATTGAGGAGCCCAGTCTCCAGAAGGAGGTTCAATCCACCTCTACGCAGAGTCGGGCTTTGAGGGCTTTCAAGAAGGGCCAGTTTTTCTTAGAAAAGTCTACCCACAGTTTTAGATGGATATTGGGATCCCAGAGCATGGAAGAAACTTTGAATTTTGAATCAAATATTTGTAATAGAAAGTTTGCATTAAATGCCAGGAGGGACCAGGCAGGAAATAAGTGAGCTGGGCAGCCTGGAACACAGGTCTTCTTTTGTGTCAATGCTGGGCTGGTGAAGTGAAGAGCACGTGGTCAGGCTGAAGTGCTCACCACCACTCAGCCCTGGCTGATGCTGCCACATGTGAACAGAGGCCCAGTATTGCCCGATCCTCCAGTTTTTCAGGAGAGGCTGGAAATCTTGATTTTACGTAACATCTGATCAATTAGAAAGATAGGCTGAAAAAAATTCCATTTTTTGCACTTTTGCAGGCCAAACCAAACACATCTATTATCTAATTTCAGCTTAAGGGTTTTGAGTTTGCAGCCTCTAAGTCAAGGCCTTACTGTCCGACTGTCTTTACCATAAAGTGGCCTCAGATTGGCCCAATAGAATTTCAGGGTTTTAGCAGAACTGAATCTTGATTTTAAAAAACGGTTAAAAATGCTTTCCCAATGCGCTGATTAAACTGACCTAGTAAGTGGGAATGACCACTTTTTCTGATTTAATTGGTTAAAGACTTTTTTCCTGCTTAAGTGATTCTCATTCCAGAATAGTTGATGTTAAGCTGGTTTCTTGCAATAATTATTCAGCAAGTGCACTCCATTTCTTAAATTAGTACATTTATGGGCCAGCATCATGAGTAATCACATCTATTTAATCAAATGCCACAGTCTGAAGTCTGTGTTTATAGGCAACCTGGTATGCTACATAATGCTGATTCTGAAATGTGTGATTAAGGCATAGTTTTGGAGAAGTGTTCATTTAATGGTGTACTCAAGTGATTGAGTTATATGACTGGTTATATGTGTCTGGTCATCTGTAAGCAAGCAGGAGTAACAAAAATATTAAAAGTATTGAATTGTTATATGCCATGCATTGTGCAGAACACTATGTATTACCTCATTTAACCTTTACAAAGCTCTTTACAAAGCTCTCAATATTATCATTATCATCATCATCGTTCCTACTTTACAAACATGGGTACTCTGAGATGTTAAGTGCCTTCAATAACAGGCCTTAGGTTCCACAGTTAGTACGTAGTGGAGCTCATATGCACACCCAGGAAGTCTGGCTCACATCGGTGCTCTCTCCCTACCCAGAGCCCAGTTCTGTACCAACATAACTTTTTTTTTGAGTGTTAGAAAACAAGTGTTATTTGGGGACACCACAGTCCCTTGAAAGTCTAATGACAAAAAAGGACAGAATGCAAAGGCAGCAAGGAATGTGCTTGTGTCTCTACCCCTGTTTTCCCTCTTCTTCCTCATCTTAGGCATTCAGATATATAGTATGAAAAAATCTTCTGAAATGTACAGTACCTATCGGCCGAATCACATAACAAGCCTGATGCTCCCACTGAGACTCAGGGCTCACAATTCTTTATCAAAAATGACAACTGGAAGCAAACCCGTCCTGAATTTTCTTAGTTTAGGGGCACATATTTCCTATTCCTTTCTAGACAAAGGGAGGAGACCAACCTGCAGCTTGTAAGCCGGACTGAATATTGGTTAATGTAGCAGAGGTATGGTTTTTAATAGTTGAGTGCAGGGAGATTAATACAGTATTATGCTAATTTGCTTAGTATCCAGTGTCTTCTGTAATTATTAATATCATCAGACTTGAGTACTGTTTTTATTAAGAGGGACCTTCTATCAAAGACCTAGTCTAAAATACAACTTCCTTTTTATTATTCATGGTTAAATCAATGATCGCTATTTGGCAGAGGTTCAAAACTATCCCTGTTAACTTGTTTTTAATGGTATTTGATTTATGTGTGTGCCCAAACCTCCCACATGTGTGTGGATGTATATTTACTAATTGCAGCTATATGCATTTAAATACAGTGTTATTGGTAGAAAATGAAGCATAAAGCATGAGCAGTGTATAATTATTAAGGAGATGAAATTATAGCCTTTAACTCCTTCCAGAACAGAGATTTTTATAACACAGCTTTGACTGTTTTATTTCAGATGAGCAAAGTTCCTGGATACTTTTGGTGATCAGTTTCTTACCTTTCTAATTAATTGTAAAATTCTTCCCTGTAGTGAACATAAATGAATTAGCACATTGGTTTGCCTATTAACATATGATTTTTCTTTGGGCTCATGCTGCCCTCCCAAATAGGAGGCAGGTGGACACCTCAGAACAAGACTGAAGCCCTTGGAGAGTTCCCTCAATGAGAGAATGTCGGTTGCTTGGCTTACTTTTCTAAGCTGACTTAATAAACAAAGAAGACAACAGCATCTAATACCCGTGACGTAACTTATTCAACATTGAATGCATTTGTGTGTATACTTGTAATTGTCCTGTGGAATGCTTACCATTCATGATATCTGAATTTTATTTTAGACAATCCATGGACACAAGGGACCAATCACTGCAGTGGCTTTTGCTCCTGATGGAAGATACCTTGCCACCTACTCAAACACTGACAGCCACATTTCTTTTTGGCAGGTAAGGGTAGATGTTCCAGGGTCTTAAAGCGTATACTGCGTGATATGGCTTTGGTAGTAAGCCTTCCTGTTGAGCCTACCTGCCAGCCCTCCTTCCTGTCCTCCCTCCCTCCTTGCAGCAAACATCCAGTCTGTATTGATTGCTGATGATGTGCCAGGCACTAGCATGCAGGGTGCTGAGAATACAATTAGCCATCTGGAGAGAGGGGCATCTGCTCTCACGGAGCTTGCAGTCTGAAGTAGACATACATAAATAAGCAAGCAGTTATGGTCCCAGGGGAGCCTGAGAATAAGGTTGTGGGAAGGCTTTTCAGAGGAAGTGACACCTAAGCTGAGGCTTGAGTGATGTGGAAGAAGGGCTGGGTGTTCAGGGTTGGTCAGGAAGTGTGAGTGGTTAAGAAGGGGACACAGGTGCATGAGTTGCCGTGAGCAAGGGCTGGCATGTTTGAGGGCCTGGCCCGAGAGGAATCAGGCAGGAGAAGCCTCACTGGCTGCACCTATTCATTTACACAAGGTCCCTGGGTCTGTGACTCTATCTAACAGGGCGTAGGGCAGAGGATAATAAGGTGTTTTCCTAGTGTTCACCTCATGTCCCTTTTATACTTATCTCATTTTTCTTTGCATTCTGAACTTCCCACATAATACTCATAATTCTCAAACTGTTCAAAACATTTCTTAAGATCTCAAATAGTCTTTGGTAAGCAGTTCATGAGAATGCCCATGTTTAATTCTGAATAAAATGAACACTAATTTTGAGAAACTAATTTTGGCAATAGAATGTGTTTTCTCCTCACTGCTTAATTACTATCCCATCTTATTTTTAATTGCCTTACTCTTTTAGTCCCGAAAATTACCAAGAAATTAAACATTACCTAAACACCCCCAACAAAGTTAATTTAAAATTTTGTTGTTTTCTTTATTTTCTTAGGATGCCAGTATGTTTTATGAGATTCAATTTATTGCTTTGAAAACTAAAACAAAACAAAATAAAAGTTTAAACAAGGCTTCAGCATAAAATCAATAGGTAATAAAATGTAAAATGGATACAATAAATTACTTAATTAACAACATGCTATTAAAGCATGACAACTTCAAAATCCGTCACAGACTTCTTCTACTTTTATCTAATTTAGTTTTCCAGTTTATTTTCTCATTAGCCTTTCTTCCAAAATATGTCTCCAACATCTTAATTCGCTCATATTAAACTCTCTTTATCAGAGATCTCACCCAGCCCTCATTTCCCAGTGAATAACCACAGCACTGGTGTTTTCCTCTCCTGAAATTCCACAGTGATTCCGTTAGGTGTCCAGAAACTGGGCTTTTGCAGCAGTGCTTCTTTAAGGAGTTTACCTACTGATTTTTTTTCCCCTCCCTACTGATGTCTAACTCAGTGGCCTCTATTACGTCAGCTGTACCTTGATACAAATTTTCTTTCATTTCCTGTTCTCTTGGGATCTTGGAGGAATATTTATATAAAGCTCCACTTATTCCACATTTACTGGGTGTCTGAGAGATAGGTACTGGCATGTGCATTAGAGACACAGAGATCAGTAAGTCATGGGTCCATGCTTGCCAGAAACCTGTGTTCTGTCCAGGGTTTCTTCTTTGGAATAAACAAACAAAACACCTCTTTTTTCCAACTTTCTTTCTGCTAAGAAAACATAATTTGTTATATAAGAAATACCTCACATATTAGCCAGATTTGAAACTTTTCCAGTATTTTAAATACTTTTCCAGGAGTATTTTAAATGGAATTTTCTAAATGGTAAATTATCTTTTTCCCCTTCGATCTTCAAGGTTTTATTTGGATATGTTCATCCCTTCATTGAATATTTTTCTATTTATATCAAAATTACTGCCCAGGTCACTGATGGGATTATGGGAAACATCCTTTTCACTTAGAGATCAAGCTCGTGTATTGGATGGCATCCTTTTCCGTTTCACTTACAGATCAAGCTCATTTATTAGATGGCTTCCTTTTCAGATAACATCTTTTCGTCTTCCAGTTCCTCTCTGAAGCCTCCTGCTGTTGACTCTGGGCTTTGCCAAGCACACTCACATCTGTGTGCCTGGACACGTGGCTTTGCACACAGTGGGGCTGCAGCACATGTCCTTAGTCCAGAAGCTCACCTACTACTCCAAGGGCTGCTTCCTGTTAAACTCTGCACATGCCAGAGCCGAAGCAGCCCAGGCAACACCCAGGTCATTCTTGCCTCTAAAACCAGTGTCAGAATTTAAAATACAGCCCATTTCTTGATGTTTATGTTATACCAAACTCAGACATGAAATTTTAATGGAAAACACAAAAGCAAGTCCTTTCAGCTTCTCGGGAAAATGCAGTGAAATCTCTTCCAGAAGTAGACGTGTAGTTGTCTTATTTGAATTAAAAAGAGTTCAAAAAACAGTATTAGATCTACTGCTGCTCTCCCCAAATGGACTTTGCTGATTTATTTAGATGCATGTTTCGTTGTAATGATGTAGGAGAATACTTTTATATTATTCCAGTAAGTGTACTGTAATATATTTTGAAAACTTAATGAAGTCTTATTAATACAGAACCTTACTAAAGCTATCAGCTATTAAAATCTTTGCTGAGAAATGAGTGTTAATGAGAAATATTGGTTGGATAATTACTCAAGTGAGACTTAGTAAGGTCTGTGTCGTGCATTACTTACATTGGGAATAGCATTAAAACATTTCGTGTTGTGATGAATTATATCTGTGTTTCTGTGTGTTGAGAAAATAATCTTCACAGAACCAGTTTTGTGAAGCATTTATTTTTGACGGGAATAAAAAAGCCAAAGTTACATTTGAGTGAATTTACATTCTCATCTGTCAAATGATGTAATTTGGCAGTCATTCAAGCCCTTTGATTTTCTAACCCCACCTGATTTGAATATTTCACTTCTCTGTATCCATTGGTATTTGAGCAAGAGGAGGAGTTTGGTAATGAAATACAGTCACAATTCTCTCACCCAAATCTTACCACCACTGCCCAGCAAATATCCTGTTTCAGAAATGCTGATAATAAGTTAGGTAGATACTAGTTTCATTTATTTTAATTTACTCCATTGTATAGTAGAATACTGTTCAGCCATTGAAAAGGAATAATGTAAATCTGTAGTCATTAACAAGAGAAGATTGCCATCAACATTTTGTTGAACAGAAAAGCAAATTCTGAAACTACATGTTGATATAAGCTTGTTCATATAAAATTTATTAAATCTGCTTATCTTCATCTTTATGTACCTGTGGAGGTCTGGAAGGTTGTTTACCAACATTTTAACAGGGACTGTCTTTGGGAAAAGATATTTCAGGAGTTTTTTGCTTTCCTTTTTGTACTTTTCTTTATTATTTGAATTTTCCATAATGAGTATTTACTATCTTTGCAATCAGGAAAAAGTGAATGTTACCAAATCTCATAATTCCACATAGTTTGCATTCATTCAAGGCTCAAGATGTCCTTACCTGAGCATCATTTGTCGCTGTCGCTGGTCAAGAAAACATTAATATTGAATAACAAAATTGTTAGTTGTTTCAGAGAGAGTCATTTGCCTGAGTTTATTGGAAAAACTAATACCCTTCCTATAATACTTCAGATTCATGCCAAATTTGAAGAGGTCATAGGAAAAGGATGATCTTGAGCAATCAATTTTAGTGAACATGGGGGTCTTTACTGTTCCACATGTATGCAACTATAACAGTTATGTTCCGTATAGAATTTCACGTATCCCTATTCTCAGGCAGGAAGGCTATTTGATCCGACCAAAGGCATTTATCAAAGTAGGGATGGCTCAGGTTATAAGAGGAACCCAGTTGTAATGGCCTTTTCTAAAATCTTTACATCTAGAGTATTCCCATGAGATATTCTCTCCCTTTTCATGTTTAGCTCTCAACCCATTTTTTGTTCATGGCTAAATTTGAAGAGAGGAATTAAAAATAAGGAAGTGTCTGAGCATTATATGCCCCTTGCCTTTTGAGTTACCAGCAGAAGTCAAGCTTCGTACATATATTCATAGAAAATCCATAAAGAATGAAAAATACCTTGTAGTTATTTATCAACTGAGAAATTAGATTTTTTTCTAAAACGCACTATGCCTGTTGAGGCCAGTTAATGTTAACCAGCAATCTTCTGGGTCATTTGGATCTATCAAGTCAAGCTCACCATCATTATTTATATTTTAACTATTTGGGAACATCCAAGAAAGCAATAAGGCATTGATTTTTATCTTTTGTGAAGTTTTTGGGAAAAGGAGAGAAGGAAGCAAAGAAACAGGCTTCTGAAAGGGTGACAGTAAGGAACTGCCTGGCTGGAAACAGGAACCAAACTTTAACAGAAAGAGTTAACAATAACCATACATTTGGTTTTAAAATGTGACCTCGTACACTAGTGATTTTTTTTCACCTCTGTGTTGTGTTTGGCACTATTATTAATGCAGGAAAATCAGTAACATTAGTCATCTTAAAAGGGTTATTACTCAAGATGATTTAAATTGTGAAAATGTCAGTGGAGCCTGCACACACTCTGCTAGAGATGCCATGATTTACGCCCTCTGACACCATCCTGCTGCTGAGAAGGGCTAGAAAAAGGAATGGCTTGTGTTTTGCAGTGATCCACATGCAGGGGATGATGTCAGTGATAACACATCTTAAATGTCCTAGGATTTGCCAGAGTTTCATGGATCCACCATTGGTAGATGTTGGATCATAATCTGCATGCTTCATGCAAATTTCTAGAAATCTTACACATTGAGATGGAGGTTATACTGGAGAGAAGCATTGGAAATGAAAATTAGTACAAAGAAAAAGTATTATTTCTGAGACTTCTTTCCAGATTTTCAGTATTCTTTCCATGTGATATTATAATAGCACACATGCTGTGAATATATTTTAAGTAATACTTAGAATCCAAAGAAATCTTCAGACTCAGTTGCTTAGGAAACAGTTCACGTAGACAACTACCATCAATATTTAGTACTTCAACCTGAATGCATAGTTGTTCATGATTCATAATTTCCATGTTATTTTTCATTTATGTGAATGAATTAAGAAAAGCTAAAATTTAAATCCTGAAAACTGCCAAAAGCAGAAATCATCAATTGATAAAAAGGTATTGTCAATAAAATATTAAGAGCGGACTCTCCTTAGTATAATAGCAAAACAGTAAAGCACAGACATAGTGTTGAGATGAAATTGATTCTGGTTCTGCACTTTATAATAAGCAAGAGCTTCCCAGAAAGCGAATTTTTAAAAAGCAAGTAAGGAGTGAAGGTATTAGTAGGTGGGAAATGGGGGTGGAAGGGAATCTTGAGCTTTATTTGATCCAGTAAACTGTCACTCTGTCTACTGCTTAACCTTGCTTCCTTTTCTTGAACTAATTACAAATCCCAAAACTTGTCTTCGCTGACTCATCCATCAGGGAATGCAGTTAGCATTGTGGTAAAGAACATGAAAGTCTTCAGTTTTAAATATCCACAATGTCCAAACGCCTGTGTTGTTTAAATGAACCATTTTATTAAGAGTTATAATTTAGCTCTCTTCCTAAAGATCCATGGACTCTCCTGTTGTCAGGTTCTACCCCCATGAAATTCCTCTAGAGTTCTGCATTTACTGTAGCAGCATCAGAACAGTTCCAAGCACACCGAAAGGAACTTTTGAGAGGTTAAGAACAAGCTCAGGTGAAGGAGAATAACCATGATGGAGGAGAAAGTGGCCAGAAGAGATCGACCCAATCTCTGTGATAGGGAAAGGGAGAGGGCTGTTCAGGTGACACATGTGCTCTCCTGTCCCTCCAGATGAACACGTCACTGCTGGGAAGCATCGGCATGCTGAACTCGGCACCTCAGCTGCGCTGCATTAAAACCTACCAGGTGCCGCCTGTGCAGCCCGCGTCCCCCGGCTCCCACAACTCCCTCAAGCTGGCCCGGCTCATCTGGACTTCCAACCGCAACGTCATCCTCATGGCCCATGATGGGAAGGAGCACCGCTTCATGGTCTAATGCTACTGCCTGCCGCCGTGACTGCGTTTTTGTTCTCTAAATTCTCCAAGCCGATGTTGCTCTGTCCTTCCTCCCACCAGATTGTTCCCAGGGGCCTGCCCACCCCAGTGCCGTCCAGGGGTGCGGCCAGGTCTTGTCACTTGTGCATGCTTCTCAGGGGCAGACCCCGCTAGTGCCATCTGTCGATTCAGAGGCACGCACATACGCTCCGCAGGATGTGGCCATCCTGTCACCAGGTAGTTTTTCCCTGCCAGAGATGGGAGCCGAAAGCCAGCGGTTCTTGGGAACGCTCTTGTTGCTTGGTGCACCAGAAGCACAAAAATCAATAAACACTGTGATTGCACTCCCAGCCCAGATCAGCATTTTAGTCATCTCAACCCCACCTCTGAAGTGCTGCTTGAATCTGGCCGTTCTGACCCTGGGTGTTGAGGTCATGTGGTGTAGTCCTCATGATTGAAATGATTGCCCTTTGAATTTCCTAAAATATTGTTTACCAAAAAGGTTCTGTGTTTACATGTTCTTTTCTTCTGGTGAGTGCTAGGAAATTACTCAATCCAATTTCCTAGGGTTTAGCTACCACCTTCTTTATCAACAGCTAACCAGTTTGAGATTCATGAGAAATTATATACACACACAAAAATATTTTTCTTGTAGAAAATAGTTTTCCAGACACTTAGCCTTCCGAAGTGCTCATCTCTTGCTTAAATGATAGTGTATTTAGTAGTTTAAAATAAAAATAATCACTCCTTATGATCTAGTTAAAGTAATTATCCAGTCACTGTAACTAATCTCTTGAAGGGACTTTTGTGATAAAGAGCCAAGTTCGGAAGCATAGCGTGTACCGGAAATGAAGACTCCCCTACCCACTGCTACAGATCCTGTTGAAGAAAGAGCTTACCCCTTTCCCCCGGAAACCTCACAATCCTGTAGTTCCCATATGTGTGGCAAATGTCAGTTATGAAATTATTATAATTCAGCCTTCAAACTACTACTGATCAACTAAAGGAAAGCTAATAAGGTATTTCTTTTAAACAAGTATTCTGGAAAAGTAATAACTATGGCACAAATGTTCAGGAGTGTATATAACAATGTGTGGGCTCTCAGTTAATTTATTTGAGCAGACATTGCAATGAGGGTATTCATTATGCTTCTAAGTAAGCTTTAACTATATCACTTCTTACATCAGATTGTCTGGTTCTAGCTCATAATAATGAAATAATAGAATAATATTTTGTATGAACTGTTTCTAACAAACCTTGATCTGTATATATTTGTGGGGGGTTGTTTGGTTGCCTAATTGTTGATTGGTCGGTTCGTTGGGCAAAATCATTTATTAAATGCAAAAATAGAAAATTACTTGTTAAATTCAGAGAAAATATGTGAAGTTTACAAAGGAACCAAAATGATAATGAAAGAATTTAGTCTTAAAAGTTTAGGTTGTAAGAGTTTATCTAATATACAAAAATGTAGGATCAAGGTCTAGGAACAAACATAGGTTATTTCACTGAAACAGATTTTTAAAGAACATATTAAGAAATTAAGACCACTAGAACATCTCTTTCATATTGATATGATGTTATTCCCATTGATGGCAAATCTATACTGTTCCTTGGTTTTAGAGTTGGGTATTCTTTCAAAAGTGAATTTAGGCACATGCATGTACATTGTATTTATAAAGATTATATATGTAGTTTCCAAGGAAGAAACAAAGACCTATACAGTGTAGACTTTATTTGTTTGGTGAACGTGCTGTTGTGTTTGGTATAGCTAGAGAAATGTAAGGTAAACTAAAAGGCTCACTTTGTTTTCCAGTGGGCCCACAGTCTTCTCTATACCCAACATATGTTTACTTTATGAACTTAAATGGAAATTAATTTATTGTAGACTGCATCTCTATTTGGAATGATGAGGTAAATGTATACCTTAGCATTTTGTTTAACAAAAATGTTCTGTGTATCAAGAAAGAGGTGTGGGAGCGGTAGGCAGCCTGCCGCCAACACACAGATGGCTCCCACCACTACGAAGGTTGAGAGCAAAGCCAGGAGGCCCAGAGGAGCAATAGCCCTGGGCCACGAGTGTGGGTCGGCCTTTCAAGTGTTCTGTATGCACAGACAACCAAGGCCAGTAGAAAGCTATGGCTGCAAAACCCTGGGGTGGATGATGTTTGATGATTAGATGGTCATCTCTAACTACTAAATATCTGCATTCTTGTTAACATAAATCTCTCCTTGGCTATTTTAATAGCCACAGTCCCAAACTTCATCCCAGCTTAGATTTCTCAGCACTGAGGTCAACTCTGCAGTTTCATCCCAGCGTACACCTTTAATGTTTTATTGATTTCATTGGCACTGTATTTGGACCTGTCCTTGTATATGTAGAGACATATGTGGCTTCATTGGTAATTTACAAGCAAAAGATGACATGACGTGACACCTGTATGAAAATGTGATGATTGAACTCCCTGTGTATAGTGAGTGAATTAAAATGTCTGCCTCTCCAGACATTTCTTAATGATTCCACTTAATAGATTCTATGTATGCTGAATGTTCCTGTGTACATATGTGTGTTAAATAAAACAATTGTATTGAAAACTGTTTTTCTCACATTATTACCTTTTCCAGTGTTCACTCATCTTAAATACCCTCAGTGGAAATCCGTATGCTCCCCTCGCCCTGCTGCCTCTAATCATTCATTTCCCTGGAGAGCTGGCTTGGGAAAGGCAACTTATTCCCAGAGGACAGTAGAGCAGAAGTACAGAGAGAAACTCTCCCTCCAGAAACTCAATGGCACCCTCTGTGGTTTGGGCAAGGGAGTTGCATGCCTGTTGCTTTATCTCCACCCTACACGCTCCCAAATGACTGTTAATGGCACCAAATCGTATCTTGTCAGATTGGATGGCATGGGTTGGCTGCCTCTTGGGAGCTAAGCTGAGATCATTAAGTTCACTGCATTTCATACTCAGTTTGGAGTTGAATGTGAATCCCTGAGGTAAAGGGTATAATTGGTTTTCAGAAAAATCAAGAATAATAAAGTAGGTCCTTATTGCTCATAGAGGGCTATGTGTAAGTAGTGAATGTACTTCTTTTCTCTTAATTATTTCAGATAAGAACACAAAAGCTTGAATTGAGTCAATCATCATGTAACAGTATAATTTTCTATAAGAATTTGATGAACATTTCAGGACTGGTCTGAGGCATCTTTGGCCCTATCAAATGCCCACTATGGGCCCCAGGAAATGTTTTAACATCTCAGGACTTAAATGCATTCTTATAGGGAAAATAGGGGCAGTAACAGTTCTGTATGATCAGTGATCACATAAACTGATCAAATGTGGAAAGGGCGTGACATTAATAGGAAGGTAAAGCCAAGCAGTGCTGGGTGAACTTTCACCTTTCACCCCTTCGGCTGACTGACAGAGCTGAGTGTTGAAGAAAATCAATACTTTGGAGCCAGGAGGGAAATATTTCCACCCTCTAACTAGAGAATGTATTTTGACAAGGCCAAGATAATCCAAGCTGCACAGGAGAAAGAGAAAAGAAGACTCATTTTTAAAGCCTGACACTTCAAGGTGTTTTGTGCAATGGTTTAGAGATCGTCAATACATACAAATACCAAAGGTCAAAAGAAAAGCCAGAAGAATTTCAAAATTAGATGTTCAGTTCTTTTGCTGTTTACACACACAAAAAAAAAAGGACTACAGAGAGTTTTGTGCTTGTAATTGTCCTTTTAATGAACCAGGTTCACAATTGTGTGAGCATTGAGGTGATCATCCCTCTTTAGTCAAAACTAACATTTTGTAGCAGCAGAACTATGAATATTGAATGCTCAAAAAGCATTCAGACTTCCTGCTTCTGTACACCTTTAGGCTACAAATTGTTTTGTTTTGTTTTGAGTGGTTACATTGTTTTGTGCTAACATCTCAGAATCTGGTTTTGCAATTCTTGTTGATTCTACCATAATGGTATTGTAAATCCTGGATCCTTCTTCACATTCGGTTCAATCCTTTGCATGAGAAAAGAGTTCTTCTACCTAGAACTTAATGTTTTTCTAGTTTCCCAAGTCCCTTTAAGCAAATTACTTATGAAGATATTCTAATTAATGCCTCTCTGAAGGAGAGGTTTATGCACCTCTAGGAAGATGGTAAACAGTTCATTCTTACCAGCAAGATTAGAGCCATTCATTCTGTAGACAAATACCTCCATCAAGTGGATATAGATTCTTTGCTTTCCTACTGATACGAAAACTAAGAAGCCAGTGGTGTCTATACCTTCCAGACAAGCTCAGAAGGACAAAGGAATCTTAAGTATCTAAAATATACCATCAGGCCTGCCGTAAACATGTGCTAATTAAACAGTATTAAAAATACAGTGAAAATATAGCTTCTATTTATATACCTTCTTACTCATTAATAAATCCCATACTATTCTGAGGTGACAGATCAGGCTGGAAATTTTATTTTGTTTTGTTTCAAAAGAGAATGCAGCCAGCCAAACCTCCTCAATATTCTGAGATTTCCCAGAGAAGGCCAGGAGCCTAGCACTGCTTGAATTGTAGGGGTATGAAGTAAATATGTGCTGCATTTGTGAAATCCATTGTATTGCACCTGTCAAATGCTTAGAAGAGTGGCACATAGGAAGCACTCAATAGATGTAAGCTAATATTTTTAGGAGACAGGAGTCCTTATTGAGCATGGATAAACAAGATGACCTGTGTTCTTTGGAAAACTGTTGGATTTTTGTTGTATATTTTCATCTCTATGTGGACTCCACAAGTAGATCCGGACATCCTATCCAAAGGAGGGCTCCTGTGGTTCTGTTTGTATTCCCCACCTGCTTTGCCATATTGCTACATGTTACCACCCCGCTTCTCACCAAAATTCGTAGACATGAAGAAATGCCAAAATATATGCCAGCAGAGGAAACTGGTTGGTTGTGGCTGAAGTTATCACCAGAACAAGCATTCTAACAGCTGTGTGCTGAGTCCTTCCTTAAAGATTAATTCCCAGCCAAAGAGAACTGTCTCACCCTAGGTCATGCTTCCTTTCCTGGGGGGCAAACACATCCCATGATGGGTCAGGAAAGAGGTTTAAAGACCCAGCCCCGGCCCGGGTGTGGTGACTCACACCTGTAATCCCAGCACTTTGGGAGGCCGAGGCTGGGAGGATCACTTGAGGTCAGGAGTTCAAGACCAGTCTTGAACTGGTTTCACCATGGTGAAATCCCATCTGTACTAAAAATACAAACATTAGCTGGGCGGGGTGGTGGGCACCTGTAATCGCAGCTACTCAGAAGGCTGAGGCAGGAGAATCACTTGAACCCAGGAGATGGAGGTTGCAGCAAGCTGAGATCGTGCCACTGCACTCTAGCCTGGGTGACAGAGTGAGACTCAGCAAGTCGTAAGGAAGGTGAGTCTCCGCCTCAAAAATAAATAAATAAATAAATAAATAAATAAATAAATAAATAGACCCAGGCCCGAGCTCCATTTCAAAACCACTTAGAAAGGCCATCCCAGCTCCAGAACTCCCTTGAACACTGACTGAAGGCATCACTGAACTGCATCCCAGCTCAACCTCTTTCTCTGCCCAGACCTGGGCATTTCCCTACTGATGCTATCCCAAGAACACTGCTCCATAAACTTCCTATGTGCAGACCTCTCTCACACACAGTCTGCATCCCAGAGAACCCACCAGGAGTGGCCCAAGGAAACAGATTCTAAAACGGAGTTTGGGAGCTGAGCCACCCATTGAACCATGGCAAGAAGGACCCATCACTGGGGGTGGGCCCTCATGGACAGCCTCTGGCACCTTGGCTGCACAATTGTTAAAACTTTCCTTGGTGATGCTTCTATGGCATGCTGTTGGAGGGCGATGTGCTGGAGGGTACCGCATGGCAGGAGTTGAAAAATAAGGGAAAGGAACAATTATAAAGACAATGGACTTGGATGACTGTTGTGGAGTGCTCTGGAAAAAGACAATGAAAAGCTGAAGGGTGATTAATCACCCACTAGAGGCTAAATGCGAAAGCCAGAGACTGCTTAGCAACAACTAAGGATAGCTTCATCTCCTACAGCCAAACATGAGCAGCCTCAGCCCATGGAGAAGCACAGCTCCAGAGGCTGAATTCACCTCTGAAAATCTGCTGCCCCAGGGTCAGAGCCCTGACAGAGGTGAACGGGGTTCTCTGGGTTGATGCACTTGAACAATCTTGAATCCCCAATTCCAGCAAACCCTCCTCGGGCGTGCCTACATGGCCATTTCCTCCCTGTTCAAAGCCGGCTCCCCTCCTCCTTTGCTTGAAGATAATGCAGAGGCTTCTCCCGTGCAGAAGTACACATACCCCCCACCAGAGTGACTTGGGTTAAGTCATGGTGCAACCTGGCTGCCAAAGCACTGGACCTGCTGGGAGAGGGAAAGAACCATCTGCCATAGGAGCTGTAGCTCCTCACCAATACGTACCCAGTGTAGCCACTGAAATGCGACTGGATTTAAAGCAGGTGCTGGGTCAAGGGGAAACAGACTATAAAGTGGATTAAGGGAGAGTTTATCGATAGGGGATTGAACAACCCACAAGGAGCCAGGGAAAAGGCACTGCCCTGATGTTATAAGCTGCTTGGCTTGGAGAAACTGGTGGCTGACACCAAGAAGAAATGTCAGAACTGACGTGGCAGAGGGTGGAGGCAAGAACAGGAAAGCTCAGAGTGAGGAGACTGCTGGAGCAGGTATGCTAGGCACCCCCAAATCCAGTGGATGCCTCTGCTCTGTGAGAGAGGCTGGAGACATTCATTCCAGCAATGAATGGAAGGAAGGTGCTAGAAGGACACCCACATCCCTGCAGGCCAGGACTGAGGGTAGAAGATGTCATGACAGAACTGGGCCCCAGGTATCAAAGAGGATAATAAGGTCCTGAAATAATACAGACCTGGTGGGTGCGATCATCGTATTCAGTAGCAAGTTTGGAGTGGTGGCCAGAGAAACCAGACCTGCAGAGATCTTTGGAGGTTACTAATAAAACGTCATCCCTAGGTACAAGATGGGAGGCCAGCCAACAAGGGTATTGTTCATCTATACAAGCAAAAGAAATAAAAAATGGACCACAGGAGGCTAAAGGCAGCCATTTCAGTAGTCAAAATCCCTTGCCTGGTTTGTAGACCCAAATGGCATGGTTAGCAGGAGCTCAGACCCCTCATGGGTGAGGCTCTGGGTTTGCCCAGTAGTAAGCCATGGATAGTAGCAGAGATTCTTTCCAAGGGGGAGGAGAGTTTAGAATGAGTATTAGAGAAGGGAAACAATAGGTATCAGTGGTGGCTTTGGGAGCAACTGCAACAGCAGGGGTTGTTTTTTCTACTAATATTTCTGTTCTGTTTCCCCCAGAATCCTGGAATGGCTGTTCCCAGGCTTTTTTCAAAGCAAGTGGACCTGAGTGGGACAAAGGGTGAAGGCAGGGGATGCTGTGTTGTGTGCTCGCTCCCCCAGGTACCGGGTTGTTGGCAGCTGACGTTTCCCAACTTAGACCTGCTACTGGAATTGCTTGGGGCTGAAGAGAGCCACTCTCCTCAAGGCCACATCCTCCTCCCTAATGAGAGCTACACCCAATAACCCATCATGGGGATAAAAGGACTCAACCCTCTCTGCTTCAGTTTGGAACATCTCTGAAGGGCCATTCCAGCTTCACAGCTCCCAGTGCATTTGGCAGATAACTCTGTTGCAACCACATCACAGTCCAGCTCCGCTCTGCCTATGTATTGCTTCCTTCACACAGATGTTGATCCCAGGAACACTTCCTAATACACCCGCTTCCAGCAAATCTGTCTCAGAGTCTCCTTCCCAGATGACCCCACCTAGGTTCAAGTATGGCTCTGCCACTTATTAGCCAGATAACTCCCTTTGTACACCACTCGTGTCTCCTTGTCCCTGGTGGCCTTGCCTGGAAAATGGGAATGATGATCATGCCTGCCTCATAGTCTTCTTATAAGAATGAAAAGAGTTAATATATGCAGAGCACCTAGACCATTGTAAACATTCAGTGAATGCTACTATGCTAACTCTTCTTGTCTTCTTAAAGTATAATTATGAGATTTTTCAGGTCTTCATTTCCTGCTTCTGTGTTACTGGAAAATACACTTTACCATGAACTCTTTTCCTGTATGTGTGTGTTTTTTTTTCTTTCTTCAACCAAATCCAAATGCTCAGTTTTAAAAAGTAAAGAAGAAAGCTGGAAGGAACTAATATTTCTGAGGACTTATTTTGCACGAGATACCATAGTAGGTGCATTCATTATTTTTCTTAATTCTTCATCCTGAAAGCCATGAATTTCTCCCTTTTAGAAATGAAAATAACTGTGGGTCACATAGACAAATGACCAAGATTGCACTGAAAATAAAAGGGAAATCTAATATTTTTGAGTCTCAGACTCTGTTGCCAAGACCCAGTTTCCCCTGTTTTTCCAGTGGCCCTCGTGGAACAGGAGATGAGGAAGGAATCACCAGGGACTATCCAGCCACACTCTAGAAGCAGGAGGAAGTGTGGGAGAATAGAAGAGGTTTTTGGGTCACATAAGCCTCTGTGTTTTCCCTTTGTGTGTATG
This sequence comes from Rhinopithecus bieti, assembly GCF_001698545.2. Classification (NCBI taxonomy): domain Eukaryota; kingdom Metazoa; phylum Chordata; class Mammalia; order Primates; family Cercopithecidae; genus Rhinopithecus; species Rhinopithecus bieti. The sequence goes on along the minus strand of NW_016809830.1, from coordinate 5,188,442 downwards.
GTCATTGCGCCAAATTTTACAAGGACTGGAACTATGTTGATTCTCATTTGTGAATAGTAGGACTATTCACAAATGAGTGATTTTACAACTCAACAACCAGGTTTTTTTTGTTGTTTTTTTTTCTTGTAGACAATGGATACTTTCTTTGGGAAAGTAGCAGTTGATTGACAGCAATCGGCCCCGGTTTTCATTGACTATGCAGTAGCATTTGGTGCTGCTGGCCAGTCCTTGGCACTGTCCCTTCTCCTCGCCTTCATGGGGCCACAACTTTCTGACTTCTCCCGATTGCTTTTGCAAACACCTCCTCTTCCTCTGGATACTCTTCTCCAGAGAGGCAATCTTTAATAACTTGAGAGTCACCAATACATATAAAACATACTTCCAAAACTTAAGATTGAAAAAATGGTTGGCCTCCCAAGTGACTTGAACAGAGAAGTATTACAAGATTTACTCTCTCCACTTGGCCAGAATCAGCAAAGAGTAACTCCTGACAGGACAGGGGCTGTTCCAGTCTCTATTGTCACATATCGGGTTTACTCCCCATCCCTGAAGATCTCATTCCAGGAAATATTGGAATAAACCTACTAGAGCAAACCATAGTATGCCACCATACTCACATCCGTCAACCTCAGCTTTGGCCCTGCAGCAGGCTCCAGGCTGTGGCTCTGTGACAAACACATCTTAGGTCTCTTTTCTAACAAGTCAAGGGATTGAGGGTCCAGATGTGCTTAGAGGCCATGTTAGGCATTTAACATATGTAATTTCACGTCTCTCAATAATTCTGAATTAGCCCACATTGTATAGGTTAGAAAACTGACACACTGAGAGGTTAAGTAAGTGGCCTAAGGTCACACAGCTAGTAAAGTGGTAGAGCTGGGATTAAAATCTGAAGTGCTCTTTCCTCTCCATCAAAGGACGCTATCGTCAAGGCCAGCTTTATAGTAGCAGAAGAGACATGCTTTATTCTCATATTGACCTCAATAAAAAACCAAGGACCTAAAAATTCAATCTTCATTTATTTATTCCACAATGACTTATTGAATGCCTATTATTTTTCAGGCATTTCTAGCAAGGGTGAAATTAATACAGTGCAGGCACTCACATCCTTTATGCATCTCAAAGGCTATCTAGCTAATGCGCCGGATGTTGTGAGGCCCATTATCCATAGTGTACACATGCCCACAGCCCCTCCTTCTGATGGTTTAACTTGGAGCAATGCTCAATGGTTGTGCATAGCCAGATACCCGCACTGTGCACACAGGCACTGGGTTCTGGGTTGCCTCCCTGGCATCACAGGCCTCTGAAGTCTGCTTCCTTAAGTGCTTCCTTCTTCAGCTGTCCCTCCCTGGATCCCAGCCACCTGAGCTTCATCCATCCCCTGATTTCATTCCTTTTTTTTCTCTTCCAGCTCTGGTCCACAGCCTTCCTCCCCAGGACACGTGATCCGAGTCTGAAGCATACAGTGGGAGCACAGAGGAAGATGGGACAAAGAAAAGAAACGAGCATCAGCCCTGGGAATGTCTCCTCTGACTGTAGAGTCATGAGACATTAAGATGAACATTCATTTGAACATATACATTCTGGTAGATTCCAATGAGAAACCCATTCATTCATCTGGTAGATATCTAGTGAACATCTACCATGCATCAGGCAGAGAACTAGGTGATGGGGTTGTAGTGGAGAAGGCAACAGTTGTGACACCTGCCCTTATGGGCTCACAATCTAGTGGGCTGGGGTGGGGACTAAGCCAACCACAAATTGTAACATGCGCAATGACAGAAACAAGGAGAGGCTGAAACCCAATACTCCAGGGAAGAGGTGGGCAAGGTCAACCCAGGGTCTCTTAAGGAAGATAAGGAGCTGGGTGTTGGTAGAGCAGTTGGAAGCGGAAAGAGCTTCTAGAGAAGCACGTGTGAGGTCCCTGAGGCAGAAGGGAGAGTGACAGCAGGTAATGAGACAGCTGTGGCCACAAGTGAGGCATCTGGAAGGTATTGAATCTCGTAGGCAATGGTTAAGGGCACTCTTAGGGGACTCAAAAGCCATTCAAAAATTGTGAGTTGAAAGGTATGATTTAATTTAGCTAGAAAACACCACTCAGCTGCAATGTGGAGAATGGGTTGGAGTGAGTTAGGGGAAATGGGGTTTGTTAATTACCTACACAGTAATAATATTAGCACAAACTTCTTAAAACACATTTGGCCGGGTGCGGTGGCTCATGACTGTAATCCCAGCACCTTGAGAGGCTGAGGCGGGCAGATCACTTGAGGTCAGAACTTCACGACCAGCCTGGCTAATATGGTGAAGCCCCATCTCTACAAAAAATACAAAAATTAGCTGGGTGTGGTGGTACACATCCATAATCCCACCTACTTGGGAGGCTGAGGCAGGAGAATCACTTGAACCCAGGAGGCGGAGGTTGCAGTGAACGGAGATGGCACCACTGCTCTCTAGCCTAGGTGACAGAGTGAGACTCTGCCTCAAAATACACACACGCACGCACACGCACGCACACATACAAGCGCACGCACGCACACACACATATTTACAGCATTACAGCTTCTCAGAACCAGACATCCAGGCTAGGCTTAGCCAGGAGCCTTGGCCTCAAGATCTCTCACAGGCTGCAATCAAGGTGTTGGCTGGGTCTTTGGTCCCATCTGAGGCTTGTGAACGAGAGAATTTGCTTCAAAGTTCATGTCATTGTTGGCAGAATTCAATTTCTTCTGCTTGTAGGACCGGGGGCCTCACTTTCTCACTGGCTGTCACTGGAGGCCCTTGCAGGCTGTTGGCTAAGCCTAGAGGCTTCCTACAGCTCTCTGCCACTTGGAGTTTCCCAGCACAGTCACACTGCAGAGGTGGTGGCGTTATGGCTGAATCTTGAAAGATGAATAGGAGTTTCCCAGGGTGAAAGAACATTCAAAGGGGAGACGTGACTGAAGGCATGGAACTGTGATGGCAGGTGATGTTTTCGGGGAGCAGCAGATGTAGCCAGTCCCTTACCCAGAGCCATGTTCCCCTTTATTCCATGCTTCTAAGCCTGGGCTGGGCTCTGTTCTTTGCCCACGTGCTCAGGCTGGAGTTTATCAGCCTTGGAAATGGAAGCTTGATTAATTCAAGCCAGCATGCTCATGCAATGCCTAGTGGTATAAGTAAGGCCTTCAGTGCCATTCTGGCCCATGAGATGGGAGGGGGGGTGCTCTTGGGAAAGGTTCTCCTCCCCAATAAAAAGAGACATTCAAGTAGAAGTTTCTATCTGTGTACATAGCTGTGAAAATCTGTGATACCTGGGAACCCAAAAGCCATTTTGGGCCTCTGTTGGAACCCACCTCGGCTCAAGCCAACTCACTAGGGTAAATCCTCGGTGACACCACTGGGCTTCTAGAGGAGCCAGCCCTGCAGACATCCACCTCTTACTCCTTGTCATATGATATAATCATCTTCCCCACTGGCTGAGCCCCTTGCAGACAACCCTTAAAAACAGACTGTACAGTGTACAGTGACATGGCAGGAAGTGACTCAAACTCATGAGCTGAGGCCAGCATGAAGATCTTTGTAGCCAGTGACACAGAGCTAGGCTGTTTCCTGTGAGGTCTAGGGAGTTCTCAATGATTTTCAGGGAAACAGTGATCCCACATCTTGGCTAAACCTAGTGGCAGGGTGCATAATAGTTTAGAAAATGGAGACCGTTGTGACAGGGAGGCCAGCAATGGCTTCACACCTAATCAAGAGATTCTGAGAACTCAAAACTATGGCAGTTGTGATGGACACCAAAAGGAAGGGCCAAGGGACATCTAAGAGGCAGGAGTTAGGGGAGTTGGTGAGCGAAACGTCAGGAAGGAGGCAGAGGTCCAGGGTTCCCCAGTGTGAGAGACGGGGGACCAATGGCATTTGCCAGTCCAGAATGCTCACATTCTTAGAAAATATCATCTATGTTCACACCTTGATTCCTTCACTGCTACTGTTCCCTTCACGGGTGGGATCCTTCCACAGCGAATTCCCATTCACATAATCCCACCTCATAGCACTGCTGCCATGGGGAAGTCAGATTCAATTTATGCCTTTCAGACTTGCAGTCCCCTCGGTCAGGAACACCAGCTCCAGGAGTGAGAACCACCTCTACGAACTGCATGTATGTTACCCTCGGAACATCGCCATCCCACATGACAAGCCACTGGGTGAGTGGGAGGCTGAATTACTTCAAATGTATTGATTAATAACTTAGCCAAAAACTACAAAGCTACAGTGTCTGTGACATTGGATCTATTTCTTGAAGACAAAGGCTAAGCTTCATTGCCAGCTCACAAATGCTCTGGAAACAATTCTTGTTGTTTCACTTCCTGGGACTTATATTTCTTGCTGTTTGTAAAATATGGTAATTGATAACAAAGACAAATCTGGGTAGAAAAGGGTAGAGTCTACATTCCTCATGCTGAAAACCTGTTTAGGGTGATTTTCCCCTTACTGAACTCCTAAAAAAAGAATTCCAGTTTTGTTCATTAGTAGAACCACATTATCAAAAAAAAAAAAATTGTGTTCAATTATTATATTTTGAATTTCATCAATAAAAAATGTGTGGAAATTTGTTTTCTCACTGTACAATATTCTCAGTTTTGCCTCTTAGCCCACAGAGCCTAAAATATTTACTATCTGGCCCTTCAGGGGACAAGGTGGCTGTCTTAGACCATTTGGACTGCTATAACAAACTGTCACAAGCTGGGTGGCTTATAAACCACAGAAATTTATTCCTTACAGTTCTGGAGGCTGGGAGTCCAAGATCAAGGCATGGGCAGGTTCAGTGTCTGGTGAGGGTCCAGTTCCTGGTCACAGAATGCATCTTCCTGCTGTGGCCTCACATGGTGGAAGGGTGAGGTAGCTCTCTGGGGCCTCTTTCATAAGGGCACTAATCTCATTTACTAGGGCTCTGCCCTCATGGCCTAATCACCTCCCAATGTTCCTGTCTGCCAGTACTGTTGCTTTGGTGATTAGGTTTTAATGTATGTATTTTGAGGGGACACACACTTTGAGTCCACACTGGTGACTGACTCCTGAGCTACAGCCATTCCATTCAAAGTGCGGTCTGGCACTTCTCAAAAAAAGACATTTATGTGGCCAACAAACATATGAAAAAAAGTTCATGATCACTTAGAGAAATGCAAATCAAAACCACAATGAGATACCATCTCATGCCAGTTAGAATGGCGATCATCAAAAAGTCAGGAAGCAACAGATGCTGGAGAGGATGTGGAGAAATAGGAATGCTTTTACACTGTTGGTGGGAGTGTAAATTAGTTCAACCATTGTGGAAGACAGTGTGGCGATTCCTCAGGTATCTAGAACCAGAAATACCATTTGACCCAGCGATCTCATTACTGGGTATATACCCAAAGAATTATAAGTCATTCTGCTATAAAGACACATGCACACATATGTTTATTGAGGCACTATTCACAATAGCAAAGACTTGGAACCACCCAAATGTCTATCAGTAATAGACTGAATAAAGAAAATGTGGGCCGGGCGCGGTGGCTCAAGCCTGTAATCCCAGCACTTTAGGAGGCCGAGACAGGCGGATCACAGGTCAGGAGATCGAGACCATCCTGGCTAACACGGTGAAAACCCACGTCCTCTACTAAAAAAATACAAAAACTAGCTGGGCGATTTGGCGGGCGCCTGTCAGTCCCAGCTACTCGGAGAGGCTGAGGCATGGAGAATGACCTAAACCCAGGAGGCGGAGCATTGCAGGTGAGCTGAGATCGGCCACTGCCTCCACGCCTGGGCGGGTGACTCCGTCTCAAAAGAAAAAAAAACAAAAAAGGAAAAATGCTGGGCACATATACACCCATGGAATTACTATGCAGGCATCAAAAAAGGGATGAGTTCATGTCCTTTGCAGGGGACAGGGAACTGAAGCTGGAAATCATTCATTCTCAGCAAGACCTAACACAGGAACAGAAAACCAAACACCACATATTCTCTCATAATTGGGAGTTGAACAATGAGGACACATGGACACGGTGGGGGAACATCGCACCCCAGGGCCTGTCGGGGGTGGGGGGCAAGGGGAGGGATAGCATTAGGAGAAATACCTAATGTACATGATGGGTTGATGAGTGTAGCAAACCACCATAGCACATGCATACCTATGTAACAAACCTGCACGTTCTGCACATGTATCCCAGAACTTAAAGTATAAATAAATAAATAAATAAAAATAATGTGGTCTGGGTACCAGCCGCATCCATATCTCCGGGAGCTATTTAGAAATGCAAAACCGTAGGTTGCACCCACACCTCCTGGGTCACAGCTGCATTTTGGCAAGCTTCCTGGATGATTCGTGTGCACCTACAGTTTGAGAAACACTTCACGGGAGTCCATGTGGAACCTCACAGGTGCTGTTGATAGTTTCAATAGGTACCAGACTGGGGCTGGCTCTGGGCACCACCATCCACTGTGTCCCAAGGTGGAAGCCCAGGCCTCTCGCACGGGGGTGCACTAAGGTATGCTGCTCCCCATCAAAAGGTTGGCCCAAGCCCCGATCCTAAAGCCAATCTTTCTGGGGCATCTGTTTTCCCTTCTTTGTGATAGAGGGGTTGGAAGGGCTGATGTCAGAAGGCCAGTATGGCTTTTTCATCTGTTTGGTTTTTTCATCTGTTTGGTTTGAGGGGGATTGATAGAATGATTTCTGTCCATGTTCATGTTCATGTTCCAGGAACATGGTAGGTTGAGGTGAAAAGGGCAGGACAAGAACCACAGCAGCTTCCAGATGAGGATAATGTATGGAGACGTGGGATTCAGGATGTTTCATTTTACATAGATCATATTCTGTAAGGTTATTCTTCTAGTTATATGTTTCTTTGCATCATAGGCAAAAGGAATCAGATCCAGGGAAAACACTGTACCACTGGGGCCTGAGTGCCTTACGTGGTTTTCTGATCAACTCCATAGAATCAGAATGTCAGGACTACAAGTCATTCGCTAAGTCATCTCATCTTTATTGATCATCCATGGGCACTGAGCATTTTAGAGGCACCAGGGATGTAACTTTGAATCAGAAGAGACCTGGTTTCTGCCCTTGTGGAGCTTACATTCCAGTGGGTGAGACAGATAAAGAGCAGTAGTTATAAGCAAAACGGGGAAAGGAAGATGCGAGTGTAGGGAGTGGTTTGCAAGAGGAATCAAGTCACACAGGGTTGGTGTGGGATGGGGCATTTAGCAGGAAGAGGACACTATGAGATTTGTGTTTTGAAGAAACCATTGGCTGATGTGCGAGATTGGAGAGGAGTAAGAGAGGGCATGAGGAGATCAATTAGGAGGCTATTACAGCTTTCCCAGAGGGAGATGATGAAGGGAGGGCAACCGCTTCCATTGCAGGGAATGAGATTGAGCCCCAGAGAAAGCAACCAACAATGAAACTGAGAACTGGGGTGGAAGGCACTGCCACCAAAGTCCCAAACAAAATAGTTAAAACCAGTCATCCCTGGGAATAGTACTGCAGCCTCTGGAGACACTGCTACTAAAGGGCTGTGTGGCCTTGGGCAAGTTACTCCACTTCTCTGGGCCTTCTGTTCTTTCCTTGAAAATCAGAGGTTCAACCAGATAATCACTGTATGTGATGACCAGATAGTTTCTTGTCCTAACTGGGACACTTCTGAGGGTGAAAGATGGAACAATTAATAATTACCCCAGGACAGCAGGCATAAACCTAGCCAATCCTGGGAAAACTGGGATTAAAATCCCTGACAATCTGAGCTCAGAACCCAAATGTGCTCCCTCCAAGTTCAACACTCTGTTTCTCAACAATTCTTTTATAGATTGGGAGCTGAAGTCAACTCATTTGTAACCAGAATTGGATGGATTCAAAGTTCCTGATGAATGGAACTCCTGGCTAAGAGCCCTGCAAGCATCCTTTCTACTCCCCAGTGCACTGATAACACTATTTGTGGTGAAAAGAGGCCCTGTTTTAGCCTCAAGAACAGTGAAATTGCTGGTGAATGCAAGGACTGGCAAGGGGATCAGTCTGTCTCTAATCATGGACGACGCTGTGCAGGTGCCTGTGGGATCATGGGTGGAGGGAAGGCAGATGGAATCAGAATGCCCCCAGAACGGGACTGTTGACTATGTCTTGGTGAGAGCCAAGTCTCTCAAAAAGTCACCTTCTTCTTTTAAGAAGACATGTAGCATTGGATATTAGGTTTAAGCCAGTTCATCCTAGTTGGAAAGGCAATTAGGATTTGGAAATAGGAAATTCAAATTCAAGTCTCAGGTCTGCATGCTACTTCCCTGCTGGTGACGTGGACAAATCACTTTCCTTACTTAATCTCCCATTTTCTCACAGTAAATATAGATAATGCCACCCTCTTGAGAGGCTGTAATTAGGATAAAATCAGATCAGTAATATGAAAGTATTCAGACAACTGAGAAAGTTTTTCAATAAACTCTTCACTTTGAAATAATTTCAGACTTACAAACAAGTTAAGAAAGAATTCCCATGTGTCCTTACTCAGCATCCCAAATGGTAACATGTGACATAATCATAGTTCAAGAATCAAAACTGGTGAATTAACATTGACCAATACTGTTAAACTAAGCTACAGACCTTAAATGTTACCAAATGTCTCAGCAAATGTTCTTTTTCTGGTCCACGATCAAATCCAAGACCCCACAGTTTCTTTGATTCTGATACCAGCTGAGACTCTTCTCATCTCTGACAGGTCCTCAGTCTTTCTTTGTCTTTCATGACCTTGACTCTTTTGAAGAGTGCAGGTTAGTTATTTTGCAGACAGTCCCAATTCAGAATTGCCTGATATTTCTTCATGATTAGATTCAGATTGTGCTTTTTTGCCAGGAGACCACAGCAGTGACATAGTGTCCTTCTCAGCGCAGTGTATCAAGAGGAACATGATGGTCATTCCTGGCGATGTTCACTTTTATCACATGATTAAGGTAGTATCTGTCAGTTTTCTCAACTATAAAATATGTAAACTATGATTTTTTCCTTTGTAATTAATGTGTCTTGTGAGGAAATGCTTTGCGATTATTCAGACACTGTTCCCCATCATACATTTTTGCAGTAATTCTGGCAGCCATTGATGATTCCTGCCAGTAATAATCATAGTGGTGGTTGTTATGCAAATGGTGAAGTTCTTTCAATTATTGCTCTTCTTACTCTTAAGATCTGGGGCAGGGATGGCAAGTTCCAACCACTTGGTGGTGGCCTTCTGGAACTCTATGTGAGAACGACTGTGAGGTCAAGTTCTCTTAACAGGGGAAGGATTGTGAGGTCAAGTTTTCACAACCTGGTGAGGGGAGGTAGGGAGGGAGCAGACAGGTGCCATACTGGCAATTCTAGGAGGGTCTCTTCCCCTTTGGAGAGATAGATCTTGTCTGTTGGGCCTTCAGGCCAACACACACTGGCCTGGCTAGAAGGAATACAGCCTGTGTACCTACCCTCTTTCCTACTTGGGGCCTACTTTGTTCCTCTGAATGGCTGAAGCTCCAAGGCACCACAGTCTGCAAGATGGTAACCATGGTGCCAGGCTCTGGATGAACAGGGCTGGGGCTACATTCACTTCCTCCCCAGGAGGCCCTATCTTTCTATACCAATACGTAGTTTCTCTGATGAGATCAGCATGGAAGCCAGTTGCTTGGTGTGGTCCAGGAAGGCTTCTGAGAGGGGGCTGCTGCTGGACCTTGAAGATTGGGAAGAAGATCACTGATGGGATTTGGGAGCATACAGAACAGCATTATTGCTTCACCCTGGCCTGCCCTTTCCTTCACGGACAGACTAGATTCTCTTTTTACCTGGATCTCCCATTATATTTCCTATTGCTGCTATAATAAGTTTCTCCAGCTTAGTGCCTTAGAACAATACAAATTTATTATTTTACAGTTCTGGAGGTGAGAAGTCCAAAATCATCTTCACTGGGTTAAGTCTCAATGTCAGCAGGGCTGGCTGAGGCTCTCGGGTGGATTCTCTTTGTTGCCTTTTTCCAGCTTCTAGAGGCCGCCTTCAACACCTACCATCAGATCTAAATTCCAGATGGCAAGAAGATGGGAAAAAACTCTTTCCTTCCTTTAAAGGCAAAACTCAAGACACACATCAAAACACCAAAACTCAAGGCACACATCCAAACTCATGGCACACATCAAGTCTGCTCACATCTTGATAGTCACATGGCTACACTCAGCTGCAAGGAACCCTGGGAAGTATAGTCTTTGGCTTGGCCACATGTCCAGATCAAGTATTACTACAGAGGAATAAGGCGAGACCGATAGTGATCTCCTCTTGTTCAAGAGAGACAAGAGGGCACAATGCTGACTTTTGTCTGATGTGATGGTTTAAGAAGGAACAGACCAATGTGAGGTGTGAGTTATGTGCTGTGACTTGGACTTATTCAACAGCAAGGCCCAAGGTTTACTCTGATGGGACAGATGGGCAGAAAGAGTGACCATATCCCCTGGCATGAACCTGCTGCAGCCAGTGTAATAAAAGTCCAGCACAGAGATTGACCCAGGGGAACAAGCGTGTGCTTTAGAGCCAGATTAAATTGGGGGTGTATTTGGGTTCTCCACTTGACAAATGTGTGGACCTCTTTGGGTCTCAGTTTCTGAATAAATAAAGTGGAAATCACAAAACTGACCTTGGGCTGTTATGCAGACTCAATGAAACAATGTAAACAATCTAGCCTGGAACCTGGCACACAGTAGGTGCTAAAACAATACAGCTAGCTGTAGTGTCCACCCACACATCTACATGATTGGCAGCACTATCTCAAATCTTACAGACAAACACATGCAATTCCTCCTCATATTGCAAGTTCCCTTCAGAGAAGACGGCCTTTGAGAAATGGTAGAATGATTTGGTGCTATCTGTTATCCTGCTATAATTTTTGTGTTTGGAAATTCGTTAAGAATTCATTTCGATGAATCCCAAATGCATGCACCATGAAAAACAATTAGCATTAATAGTGTAAAAGAAGGAGATCAATAAATAGATTCATTTTTAAACTGTAATAATTTATTTGCTTCCTGACTTTTGGGAAATACTGCATCTTCCGGTGACACATCAACCATTAAATAGCTGAACAGCGATGATTTGTGGAAGGATGTTGATAATCAGTAGGCAGACCCTGCTCTCGAGTCTGCAACCCTAGCCACCAGCCAGCAACAGTGGACAGGAAGGGAAGCAGCCCTTTTCAGGAGACAGTGCAACTCGACGAAGTGCTTATGAGGACTTCCTCATCCTTAAGCACTGCCCGAATGCAACACAGCAGATGGGAAAAATAACGAGACCAGTGAATCAAAGATGGAGAGAAGAAATGCGGCATTCCTCAGACAGTGAGCAGGGAGAGGGAAGAGAGGTTTGAAGATGACTGCGAGGTTCTAAGATTCACCCCACGCGGCTGCCTGTCTATGCTGATGCAGGAAGGCCCGAGAAAGAATGTCTGGGTGAAGAAGCGGCAGGTGACTCCCGACTGAGGAGGAAAGGAAAAGCCAAATGAAATGAGGGAGCCGTAGTCAAGGAGGGGAGGAAGCCGAGGACGGCGAGGCCGCTCAATCATCGCTTAGCAGGGACAGAGGGATGGCTGCCATTATCCCTTCTCACCACGACAAACGAAGACGATGATATCTAAGAAACTGCCGCAGCCACGCAGAGCGGCAGGAGGCAAGGGTTTGCCTGGTGCAAAGGCGAGGTAAGGTTGAAAGCCAAACCGCAGCCCTACTCTTTTGCAGCCTCCTATGGGACATCATGGTGGGCAGTGACAGATGGAGAAATACGCAGCTTCTCTGCTGGGCAGGACGGCAGCCTCAAGCCAGGGCTTGGGAGTATGGACAGGCAGACCCCATGCCCAGGATCCAGGAAGGCCCTCTGCCAGTCTGTGGCTGAGAGTGGCCTGGCTTGGTGCATGGCTGCAGATGCTGCCCCACCCGCCAGCCGCAGGGCTGGGGGCCGGCACAGATTACATTTTAAGGTGATAGTCATCTTTGACCTTTGGGACCTCCAGGGCCACTGGTCATCCATCTTAGAGCCGCTGACCAGCAACCTCTGGGCTATTTTTATGGCCGGCAAACATTGCCCATTGATTGAATTGATTGAAATCTGCGTCTGGTTCTTGGGGAAAGGACACTGACCACACAGCCGCAATATGCAGCTTCGTTTTCTGTTGTTCTCTTTGACTCTCTCCTTTCCTCTTCTCTTCCCACCCCCAGCATGAAATGAGTTTGGAGACGGCACACACTGAGACACACACAGCCTGAATACACACACACTAAACACACACGCCCCGCATTCTTTTCCAGCAGATTTCTTGCTGTGGCACTCATTTTTGTCAGAATTTCATGGGTTCCTCAAAGGAATTCCCCTGAGAAAAGCAGAGGTATGTTCAATCCAAGGGGGGGTCCACACACACACACACACACACACACACACACACACCTGTATAAAAAACACCAGCAAGAGCCTGAACTATAAAAACCAAACAAACCACAACCATATATGGAATTTTAAAATCTGGTGATTTTGCAATGTGTCAACTTCTAAGCTGAATAGCAGTTTCTATAATTCCCTTTCTGGCTTCATGCAGGTGAAATTTGTGCGAGATGGGTGAGGCAGAAGGGAAGCTGAGCCATTTGGATCCTGGAAGGTCCCTGCAGGTGCTCCTGTAGCTCATGCCTGGCCAAAGCACTTCAGGAAGCCCCTCACCCCCAACTCCACCCATATCATTTCTCCTCCCCAACCTATTTGCAAGTCCCCCATCTCCCCTACCTCCCCTGCCTCTCCCCACCTCACTTGAGTTAGATTTGTATGGGTATATGGTCATAATGATGAATATTATTATTATTATTTTGAGACAGGGTCTTCCTCAGTCGCCCAGGCTGTGGTGCTGTGGTATGATCTCTGCTCACTGCAACCTCCACCTCCTGGGCTAAGGTGATCTTCCTGCCTCAGCCTCCTGAGTAGCTGGGACTATAGGGTCGTGCCACCACACCTTGGTAATTTTTTGTATTGTTTTGTAGAGATGCGGGGGCAGGTCTCTTCCTGCTGCCCAGGCTGGTCTCGAACTCCTGGGCTCAAGCGGTCTATCTGCCTCAGATGTATCCCCAAAATGCTGGGATTACAGGCTTGAGCCACTGCCCAGCTAGTATGGGTATATTATTAATACATGTTCCCCACCTCCTCTCAGCTCCCCAAGCACCCTCACCTTCCCCAGTCCCCCATCTCCCAGAGGACTCCTTCCTTCAGCTGCTCCAAACTGTGGCCAGGTGTGAGCCAGTGCAGTTCCAGGGCAGGAGCGTGCCTCCTCCTGCAGCAGGCCTCCTGGGTAGCCAGATTGGAGCCTGGAGAGAGAGAGACCAAGGCAGGTTCCACCTTGTCCACTGGGGGTTCCCATTGTCCCTGCTCTCCCCTGTCACTCCTATCTTTCAATTGCAACACTGACCCTGGGACTTCAAGCACATGATCCCACTCAGAAGAAACAAGACTGTGTGCCCAGCTCCCACAGCAGTAAAATCCCTACAGCGGGCTCCTCGTTCTACATCACTCCTAGTGGTTCTGCTTTTGCAAACCCCAGCAAACAATGTGTCATAAAGGGGAGACATGGAAACAGGGAAGTTATTGCCAGGATTGCATTTTACATTTCAGACATGTCCTCGCCAATCTCGCTGGCATCTGGGCTGGGGTACAAAGGTCCCAGCTTGGCCAGGCTGATGTCTGCAAACCCCAGCCCTGACTGGCAGATGGGCCATGCCTCTGACCATCTCTCTTGCCCGCTAGACCACTTTAATGTACCCTTTCCATCTCAAGCACAGGAACAATTCACTTCTGGAATGTTCCTCCTTCTGAGGCTTTGAGAAGGCTCGCTCTGGGGAGCGGATGGATAAGTCCTGGGAGCGGCACCTCTTTCCTCACTTAGAGCCTAGGTGGGCTGAGGAGGGTGAGAAAAGGAAGGGGCCAGAAAAGAGTGAGGAGGGGAGCCCCAGGCTTTGGGGAGAAGCCCAGCAAGTGTGCAACGCCCTGCAAAGCATTTCCTCTCTCTCCCTCCCTCCTCTCTATCCCCTGACTTTATGGCTGCTACACTGGAGGAGCTGGGTTGGCCTTCTCTGCATCTACATTCAGCTGCACTACTTCCAGAAATGCCCTGCCCCAGTGAGTCCTTGGTGCTGGGCCCACCTTCCAGTAGGTTTCAAGAAATGTGTGCCCATAAATAAATCCTCCAAAGTGATACCAATCAGCAGGCACCACCAAAGTGTCCCTGGAAGTGACTTTTCCGTAGGAATCCATTATTTCTGAATTGGATGGAGGGAATCTCTGATCTCCCCCTTCCCCTGCCTTCTGTCCCAGCTCATGCCTCCAAGGAAAGGGAGGGCCCCTCCTGGCCCCAGTCTGCCAGGGAAGGGAGTGCTGTGAACTTAGCTGGTGTGGCCTGGAAAGCCCTTTAGTGGACCCAGTTTGGTGGGGTGGGTGGGAGGCTCCATGTACCCCCAGAGCAGGGGCCAGGGTGGTGGCAGCAGGGTGAGCCACTGTGGCTGTCACACAAGATAACTGGAGACCCGCCCCAGTCTGGACAGACTTCCAGTTTAAGCCTGATTTAATGACAAGCTGAGCACAGACTCCTGAACCTCAACACCTGCAAAAAACCAAAACCAAACAAACAAAAAACAACCAAAAAAGAAGTTCAAGGGACTTTCCTTAGTGGGAAATGAGGCACTGGGCAGGGCCCTGGGGACAGCAGCAAGTAAGGAGCCCTCAGATCTGTGGGGATTGCGGGTAAGGTGCTTCTCTAAGCTGTTTCAGACCCAGGCCTCCTCCTGTTCGCACCGAGCCTAGTCTGCTGGCCTCAAGGTGACCAGGAGGTTCAAGGGCAAAGCTGTGATTACTTAGAGCAGGACAGATGCTGGTTTAGGTTCCAGTTCTGCCTGGTTCTAGTTATGGGACCTTTGGCATTCATTACTTTTTACCCTTAATTTTATCTTCTGTAAAGTGAAGATTGTATTTATCTCACACTGCTTCTATGAAACAGCCAGTCTACTGTGTTAAATAATATAAATCCCCGCCCTGCCTCTATTCTCAGCCACAAGCACTGTTTGGCATCTGGGGTGGATCATTCTTTGCTGTGCATTTTGTGGGAGGCTTAGTTGCATCCCCAACCTCTACCCACTAGATGCCAGTAGTACCCCCAGTTGTAACAACCAAAAATGTCTCCAGACATTGCCAAGTGTCCCTTGGAGAAGTGCCCGTGTTGAGAACCCCTGCTCTGTAGAGATGAGGCGCAGTAATTCTCCGTAAGTTGGCATTAGGAGGGGGATGGGGCAGAAGGCACTGCCTTCAAGGATTTGTCCTTCCCTTACAAGCTTCCAGACCATGGCCAAGCCCTTGGGCTTTTGGGGGCCTATTCCCTCATCTGTAAGTTGGTGGAACAATATACTCAACAACAGGCTGATAGAATCATGGGTGATTGTGATGTGACAGTGTTATTTGAATTGAAGGCACCATTATCATCTGGAATGGTGGGTCCTTGAGAACAGGGATTTTGTCTCTCCGGTTCACTGCCGGTCCTGAGACATAGCCAGGATGGATGGAGGGAAATGGATGCTGAAGGAGGAGGTGAATATTCAATGTGCTGCCTCTGGGCCTGGTGAGCTGGGCTGGGCCCCATGACTCCTTCAGCTTTAAAAGTCAATAAAATTGATTCATCCATCACCCTTTGACCCCTGCAGCAGGGCTGTCACCCAGAGGATGGTCTCAAACTGGAGTGTGCCCAGATCTGCTGGAGGTGCATCAGAAACCTGGCTTCCTACCATGCTTACTCCAGCCATACTGCTCCAGGGTCCCATTCGGTGGGCCTGGGAGACCCAGGATTCTGCATTTGAATCCCCTGCAATCTGACTCAGTTGTTCTGTCATCCTCCATGTCCTGGGGGCATCTGAAAGCGTCTGGGACAGGGCACCCAGCAGGATGGGCAGCCCTCCCCAGCAGGTTCAGGCCCAGCCATCCCCACTTCTCCCAGTGTGGAAACTACTTGGATCCCCCAACTCTACCTGGTAGGCATTCTGATGCCCTGCACCCACAGATTGGTGCCAGGGCCAACCCTGGTTGCTATGGGGCTTTCCTGGTGACCAGAATTTGCTTTCTGGTTTGTTTTAATTGTTGCCTTGGTTTTGACAAAACAGCTGACAATCAGAGTTGTTCAGAAGTAAGGGCTCTGCTTTGGAGACTGCAAGGAGAGGACCCTGAATCTGAGCCTGTTGGGTCTTGGTGGCCCCGCAGAGTCTGCTGTGACTGCCCTGACCATCTTTGCAAATCAGGCTTTATTAGGGCAGAAACTTGGACTAGTGGGTCCTCAGCAAATTCTGGTTTTA
Organism: Rhinopithecus bieti; assembly: GCF_001698545.2. Taxonomy (NCBI): domain Eukaryota; kingdom Metazoa; phylum Chordata; class Mammalia; order Primates; family Cercopithecidae; genus Rhinopithecus; species Rhinopithecus bieti. The sequence goes on along the minus strand of NW_016809830.1, from coordinate 5,172,083 downwards.
AATAAACCACATTTTGGAAACTTGTAAGCAGTATCTAAAATTCCCACAGAGCCCCGATTGTAAGTAAAATTGTCACTCTTCAAACCTGCTGAGAAGCCACCTCTGCCAAATTCTGAGGCACCCCAGAAAGGCCCTGGAGCCTCTCCCAAGCCTCCTTAGTTCTGCTCCTTTGGCAGGAACCCCTCAAACTCCAGGAAAACACAGAGCTGATGATGCTGATTTTAAAATCCTACTTTTTTGTTTGTTTGTTTGTTTTGCTATTCAGAAGCCCTTATTAAGCTAATCAGGGTTCTTAATAGCTTCATTTACAACTGTTTTATCCCAAGACTTACTTAGGGTTCAAGAACAACCAGCTGTGCCCCCACCCCAAATGGCAGCTGCAAAGAACCCCCTTTGCACCCTGTCACAGTAAATCCAGGCTACCCTCTGTCTGTGCAGGAGATGAGGGGGTGGGTGGGAACTTCATGAAGAATCAGATGGGGAGAGCCTGGCTCCATGCAGAAAGATTTGAGTCCACCAAGGGTTGGAATACAGATTTCATAACCTCTATTCTCCAGGCACCATCTTGGTCCCCCAAAGGGGCTTTCTCCTTAAACTTTTTCCCCTGGTCCCTGGCAATTGCCATTCTACTTTCTGTTTCTATGAATGTGACTACTCTGTGTACCTCATATAAGTGGAATCCTGTGGTATTTGCCCTTTAGTGAGACTGGTTTATTCCACTTAACATAACGTCCTCAAGGTTCATCCATGTTGTACCATGTGTCAGGATTTTCTTCCTTTAAAAGGCTGAATAATATTTAATTCTGTGGATGTGCCACATTTTGTTTATCCACTCATTCATAATGGACACTGGGGCTACTTTCTCCTTTTGCCAGGGTGAATCGTGATGTTATGAACGTGGGTGTACAGATCTCTCTTTGAGACCTGCTTTTAATTCTTTTGGGTATATTATCCAGAAATAGAATTGCTAGAACATATGCTGTTTCTATATTTAATTTTTTGAGGAACTGCCATACCGTTTCCCTTAACAGCTGCACCATTTTACATTCCCACTAACAGTGCACAAAAATTTTAACTTCTCCACATCTTCCCCCCAACACTTCTTATTTTCTGTTTGTTTGTTTACAATTTTTATAGCAGTTGTCCTAATGAACTTAAGGTGGTATCTTATTATAGTTTTGATTTGCATTTCTCTAATAATTAGTGATGTTGAGTATTTTTTCATATGCTTTTTGATCTTTTGTATATCTTCTTTGGAGAAATGTTTATTCAAGTCTTTTGTCTATTTTGTAATTAGATTGTTACTTTTTGGCTGTATCCAAATTTTCTGTGTTCACGTAAGTCATTGATAAAATGTAAGAAATGTAAGACTGGCAGGACCTGAGGGCAGGCCCCTGTGGCACACTGCTCAAAACATCACTCCTGTGTGCTTGGGGTTCACATGAAACATTCAGCAGCTCAGACACCCTAACGCAGCTCAGGCCCCACTCTAATGTTCCCTCATCAACCCAGCGAGGAAGACTCCAGATTGCCCAGCACTCTGATTCATGCCAACTCTCAGGCTTCCTCTCCTATTGACCGTGTTTGGTTTTCCCTATTCAGGATATAGAAGGAAATAAGGAGTTCAACTTCCCCTGTGTCTTTAACCTCAAAGCAAGAGCATGATTCAAATCTGGGAACTTCTGCAAAATGATCTGAGTAAACTTGAGAAAGACAGTTCATCCTTCTAAGCCTCTGTTGCCTTATTTATAAGATGGGGATAACCATCATGGTTTCCCCTGCATAGGATGATTGGGAGAATAGGGTGATTTTAGGGAATTGAACAGTGGGTTTCTCACCTGCTACATAGTAAGGCCATCAATCAACCGTAACTCTTGACATTAAATGTTCTTTCTCCAACATTTCTAAAAGAGACTTTTGCTGTCTTGAGTATTTTCTCATTTATCCTGAAGTCTCTTCTTTGGGACTTCTTTTTTTCCACCATGAATGTTCCAAGTCTGTGATGCCTGACCTGTTGACCCACCTTTCCGCACACCTGTCCAAATCTGAGCCCATTACTGAGTGGTCTGCAGAGCTGGAGTGTTGCAGGTGCTTTCTTTTACTTCCTCATGGAGAGTATTTGTGAGTGTAGTCACAGTGCCATCTTTAAAAAGCTTCCCAACTCTCCTGTCTGCATCTCATGTCATGGCAGGAAGCCAGTGTTGTCTCTGACTATTAAAAGAATTCTGTCTTCTGGAAGCCAAGTGCACATGTCCAACTCTGCCCAAAACTTTCCAGTTATAGCAGAATTTGAAGTGAAAAGAGTCACATTCCCACATACCATGGGACTTTCACTCTGTCAGCCCTTTCCTCCTTGTTGGGCAGAACTGGTTCAAGAAAAGACAGAAGTCAGGAGAAGGTGCTGGGAACGTCAGCTGGAGCCAGATGGGAGAGAAACCTGCTAGGCCATGAGGAGTCATTGAATGTTCTAAGCAGAGTGGCGACATGTTTGGAGCAGAGCCTGGGGAAGAGTTCTCTCTCAAGGTTATCAGGGTGTGCAAGGGAAGTGATGGAGGAAGAGAAGATTGGAGTGGAGTGAGAGGCCATGGCAGCTGGTTGGAGGTGGCTGGTGAGAGATCCAGGAGAGGACAGTCCTGAGATCTGCCGATGCCATTCCTGAGACCTGGGAGAACTAAAATGCCATCAATAGAGATGTTTGGTGGGGTATCAAGCTGGATGTGGTAGTGCTGCGTGCAGAAGGAGAGGGCAATGGTAACATGGTGCTGAGTTTTCTTTGTGTGACAATTTTGCTATGAGACAAATGTCACATAACACACAACCCACCATTTTGGGGTTTTGGCTGGGCACAGTGGTTCATGCCTGTAATCCTAGTACTTTGGGAGGCTGAGCTGGGCAGATCACTTGAGCCCAGGAGTTTGAGACCAGCCTGGGAAACATGGCAAAACTTCATCTCTACAAAAATTAATAATAATAATAACAAAAATTAGCCAGGCATGCTGACACTCACCTATAGTCTCAGCTACTTGAGAGGCTGAGGCAGGAGGATCACTTGAGCCCATGAGGTTAAGGCTGCAGTGTGCCACGATTTACCATTGCCCTCCAGCCTAGATGACAGAGTGAGACCCAGTCTCAAAAACAAGCAAACAAAAAAACAAAAAAACAAAAAACAAAAAATCCTGCCATTTTAAAGTGTACAATTCAGTGGTTTTCACTCTATTTACAATGTTGTACAACCATCACCATTATCTAGTTCCAGAATATTTTCATCAGACCCAGAAGAAACCTGTGCTTGTTAGCAGACACTCCCAATTCCCCCTGCCACTGATACCCCTGTCCTCAGCCCCTTGGCAAAGACTAATCTACTGTCCATCTCTACAGAGTTGCCTAGTCCAGACACTTCATATAAATAGAGCCCACTTAGCATCATGTCTGCAAGGTTCGTGCATGCTATAGCATGTATCAGAACTCCCTTTTTATGACTGAATAATATTCCACTGTATGGAGAGACAACATTTTGTCTCTTTATCGGTTGATGGACATTTAGGTTATTTCTACTGCTATCTAACAAGAATAGTACTGCTGTGAACACTTGTGTCCAAGTTTCTCTGTGGGACCATGTTTTCAACTGTCTTGGGTGTATACCTAGGAGTGAAGTTGCTGAGTCATATGGGAACCCTATGTTTAGGTTTTTGAGAAACTGCCAGACCAAACTGTTTTCCAAAGGGGCTGCACCATTTCACATTCCCACAGTGGTACATGAGGGTTCTACTTTACCCACATTCTCACTTACACTTATTTATTTTCTTTTAAAAAAGTTTTAACCATTCAAGTGGGTAGGAACTGGCATCTTATTGTGTTTTGATTTGCATTTCCCTCTTAGCTAATACTGTTGAGCATGCAGCTGAAATTTAGTGAGGACACTACTCACCTATAACTCGTCAGTGGAGCAGGTATGAGATTGAGTCCACAACTTCAGATATTCAAGCAATGAACTTTGTTTCTGCAACATTGCCAGTTTCCATGTTGAACCTTCATTCTGCCATGGTTGTGTAACAGGACCCCAAAGTAACAGTGCCTTAAACTGGGAAAGTAAGATTTCCTCCTTCCATAAGACTGCAGAGGCAGGTGGTCCCTGCGTCCAGTGGCTGTGCTAGATGGGCCAGTGCAGGCTCTTTCTCTCCTGTGGCTTCGTTGTCCTGGGGTGTTCACATCCTTTGCATCATCCAAGATGTCTCTCATCACATCCACACTCTGAACAGCAGGATGGAAAATGTCCCTTCCCTTTAAGGGGGCAACCCTGAAGTCACACACATTATTCCTTAATGGCCAATACTTAGTGGCAATGCCATCAAGTCACCTCTTTCTGCAAAGCACGCTGGAAATTGTAGTCTTCACGATGGGTGGCCTTGCAGCAGGTAGAAATCTGTAGTTGTGTTTCTGATAAGATGAGAACAGTTACTGAGGGACAAATAGCGGTCTTGGTCACACTAGGTCTGTCAGATGACATCATTCCCATCATTTGAGTTGGCACAAGGGTGGCGGGAACCACGGGGGAAGACCCACCCTGACACTGATGATGTTTTTGGGCTGGAAGAGGAAGAAGAATCAGCAATGCCCCAGGCGTGCCTCAAGCACACGCTCCTCAGCACTGGGATCCTTTTCCTGGCTGCTCCCCTCATGCCTCGTCCCTCAGCTCTCTCCTCCACCCGACCCTTCCCTCAGCCTCTTTCCCCACCAAACTTTCGTGTGTGGGGTTCTCTCTTGACTCACCATTCTTCATTCCCAGGATGCTTAGATTTACTACTTAGGGGACAATAGCCTGTTGAAGGCTGCCCAAACCTCCATGGCCCTGCGCCACCGTCTCCCACCCCATTTTCCCTGTCTGTTCTATATGTGGTCTCCTGCCACCCCATCTCCTTTACTGCTCATCCAGGTCCCAGTCACCGTGTCCTCCAAAGTCCTGGCGATCACGCACTTGCCTTCCTGTGCACATCTCTTTGGAGCCTTCTGAGTGTAAGGAGGGATGTAGCATGTTTCCATGAGTGAAGCGCTTGATGCCCATAGTCTCACTGAATTCTCTAGCATCCTCTGAGGAGGGGCTGGCTGTCCTCATTTTACATGAGAGGACTCGAAAGCTCAGAGCTGCTAAGTACCCAGGACCTCCCTCCACCCTGCCAGAAACAATAGTGCTGGAATCATGCCCCAGGGCAGGTGGCCCACTCCACTTTACCTCACAGCTGACTCTTTTCTGCCCCAAATCCCAAATCTGTACTTCCAACCTCTGCTCCCCTGGAGCCTAGCATAGCACTCTTCTGCCCAAGGTATTGAAGTTGAGTCTCAGGTAAACCCAATCTGTTTCCTTCCACTCCCAAGATGGAAGAGGAAAAGGAAAAAAAAGTGGAGAACATGCTTATGAAATCCTCAACTCCCCTTGTTTACTCTGTAAATAGCACAATATGTTTAGATTTCTCCACATCTAGAGGATTTCAAAATCTACCTGGGAGGGAGGGCTGGGGCATCAATTGGTATGCAATGTGCTTTTTAAATTTAAAAAGTGCTATGCAAATAAAAGCGCTGCCTTTGGGCCAGGTCACAGCCGCTTCCTTCCCCAGCACCTGCTCTCCTGGGTTATCTGGTGGAACTGTGTTTAGATAGCAGGGTGAGAGGCACCAGAGTGGGAGCAAAGGGTGAGAGGTTTTGGAGCCACAGCAGCTGGGTTTAAGCCCTGCCTCCGCTCCTTGTTTACCAGGACGTGAGGAAGGTTCATCTGAGCCTTGATTTTCCCACTATGAAATCGAGCTAATAATTATCCACCTTGCAGAGATGTTGTGAAGATTCACACTGGAAGAGTTCAGAAACTTAGTAAATGCTAATGTTCATGTCGTTAAAACTGGGACATTACATGTCCAACTACTACAAAACTGTCTCACAAGCTGTAATTTACTGACCCAGACTTGGAGTTTCTCAGTTGAGAAAAAGAACCTCCCCACCAGCACCCTAGGAAAGCTCAAGGGCAGTGGCCTGGCTCTCAAAGCATCTGCCCTCCAGGACTTCTGGCTCCTGCCATGGGACTTGGGCTTCAGCCCTTGCCTTCCCTGACAGTTGGACTTGGGAGAAGATCAGGAGGTATCGCCTGGAGGGACAGAGACAAAGCTGGGGCAAAGTTCCCAGGCAGCTGCCAGCCCTGGAAGCAGGACACAGCGAGTGTGGCAAGGTCAGGAAGCACGTGGAGACCCAGGAGAGACCTGACACTGTGATGTGACAGGTAGGCTGACTTACACAGTGCAGGCAGACATCTGTACTCAGGGCAGGTGACCCAGGTGGCCCAGGATGGCAGCCAGCAGGGCCCTGTGGTGTACCTATAATTTTGGAGTGAAATCTAACTTAGGTGGGTGTCCACTCACTGCCTGCCAGTCTCGGATGGGTTCTGACAACAGAGGAAACAGCTTAGTGGAAGCATAGAAAAATAGCAGCAGATAACAGCTCTGGAAACTAAACCTCTGGGGGGCAGAACTGCAGGGGACTCAAGGGAGCCTGTCATTCCACCTCTTCATTTTGTGGAGGAGAAACCAATGCCCACGGAGACCAGTGTCTTATCCACTAAGATGCAGCAGGCCAATGGCCTAGAGCCAGTCGGGGGCTCTTTCTCCTGCACCATGGCTTCTCAGCATTGTCAACCCAGTCTCCTCTTTACATGACAAATATTTTGTAATGACCTCTTTACTATCCTGATATAGCATTTATAGATAATATAACTTGCCTTTATCCATAATAAAAAATCAATGTAATGCCCTACCTGTAATATAGGGAGAAAAAAAAGGAAAGTCATTTATAATAAAGTAGTTCAATAAGTAAATACACAGGCACAACTGTACTCAAATGAATGCCACAGCTATACACTCAGACTGATGGAGGCAAGTTGTATTGTATTTGTGACTTCAATACCTTAAGTGTTGTTGCTGTTGATTACATGATTTTTCTTTTTTTTTCTTTGAGAGGGAGTCTCACTCTGTCGCCCAGGCTGGAGTGTAGTGATGTGATCTCGGCTCTCTGCAACCTCTGCCTCCCAGGTTCAAGCGATTCTCCTGCCTCAGCCTCCCAAGTAGCTGGGATTACAGACAGGCACCACCACCATGCCCAACTGATTTTTGTATTTTAGTAGAGATGGGGTTTCCTCATTTTGGCCAGGCTGGTCTCGAACTCCTAACCTCAGGTGATCCACCTGCCTCAGCCTCTCAAAGTGCTGGGATTATAGGTGTGAGCCACCGCACCTGACTGATTTTGTGATTTTTCTGAAATGGCAAACAACTCTTGGCAAAGACACAGCGCGAGCTCCCCTCTAGAGAAATGTGAGCCCGTTTCCTCGAATGCAGATGAGGCAGGGGTAAAGTGGTGATGCTTTCTCTAGGAGGTGCAATCCCAGGGCAGCAAGCATGAAAGACAAGGAAGCGCAGCAGTGAAGGTGGAAAGCCACACAAACTGATATGCTGCTGGACAGCCACTGCTTCAAGACACGCTGTGAGGGGGGTGTGTACACTCAGCCACATGGGAAGTCCCCGGCCAGCTTGTACAGAGAAATCAAACTTTAGAACAGTCCCCAGGGAGAAGGAAAAAAGTGGGAATCCTGATACCCAATGGCCAAAGTTCATTCCATGGGGAACTGACTGTCCCGCATTTCTGGGTTATGTTATCTGGTCCCTTGGCAACTGAGCAGGAAGCCAGATTGCACCTCCTTGAGCATGGCCTGTTATGTGATGCTGGAAGCAACAGGAGCATCCTGAGAGTCACGGTCCAAGGGCACAGGGCTGGTGGGGCTCAGGTGGTGGAATGAGATGCCTTGTGGAGATTCAGGTGGAGCAAAAAGCTGAAAGCCTGGGTGGCAAGGTGCAGCGAAGAGAATCTGAGGAGATGAATATGCTGTGTCTGATCCAATACAGTGATTGCAATCCTGGAAGACTCATTGTATGTTAAAACCTTTTAAATTTTTTATGTTTATATATAAAAAAGAGTTACGTTTCAAGCTCAGATCACTATGAAGATTTTTTCAATCTATTCCAATGTTTAATGGAACATCTGAAAGTCACATAGAGCACGCGACAATTATTGATTCTGTGGGACTGTCCCTTAGATTTCAGGAAAATGATCACTGATATCTGTAAGTTTCAGACCTTATTCTAGGCACTTTGTATAGATTAATTCACAGCATGTGCACAAAAATCTTGGGATATAGGCATGATTATGATTTCCATTTTACAGATGAGGAAACTGAGACCAGAGAAGTTTACACAGCCAATCAGTGGTAGAACTGAGACTGGAACTCAGGGGTCTGGATCTCCATTGTTTCCAGTCTTCATCTTCTAAATGCCAGTGAGATCTCCTCTACCAGTTGTTGGGACAATAAACACACTCCCAGAAATTTCTCCCCAGCCCATGGGAGCAGTACGTTCCCCCACAGGCCCTTTGCACAGTTCACAGATGGACACATGGCCCCCAGGGAGCCGGGCCTGCTGGGGCTACCACAGAGCCCCAGGTTTACTAACCCTGAGCAGGGTCAGGGATGGAGTGGGTGCAAGGGGCCCTGCAGGAAAGGGAAGGGTGAGGAGAGGAAGAATTTGGAGTCTCCTCATGCAGCCGTTTCGCTGTGCTTCTAGATGCTTGCATGGCAGGCTAGGCATTTGGCTGAAGTGGTGGCTACAGATTTCAAGGCATTTTAAAGGCTATCACCCAGACTCCGGTCAGGCACCAGAGAAAATACAACAGAAACCCCAACCCCAAACCAAACTAATCTCCTGTTTCCGTCCTGTTACAACTCAGCCATTGCTCTTTGTGGCCCACAGGGCTCCCCACGTGTGGGTTGGATCCCATCCGAACCTTGATTCCCACACCCGCCTGCCGCCAGACCTCGTCTGCCAATGGTGGCTGTGCAGAGCCCAAGGGGTGGGTTTCTCCCTGAAGAGCTTCTGACAGACATCTGCACCGAGAAATCAAACTCCCAGCCTCCTTGCGGGTGGTCTCAGATCTGCCAAGCCACCAGGCGTGAGGCTGGCAAGGGCGGAAGGAAAGCTGCCGAATCAGCTCTGGAATCCCACAGCTGACCCCGCCTCTGGTTCTGCAGGAGAGGAGCCCAGCTTTGCTTTGCGGTCAAAGCTGCCTCTTCTGTTTTCTGCACCAACCAAGATGCCATCTGAGACCGACACCCTCCAATTCCTGTGATAAATAAAGGAGTGATAATAACGATAATGGCTGAGCCTCTTCTGGCATCTACCATGTCCTGGATACTGTTCTAAATGCTTCATGTATATTAATCCTTGCCACAGTCTGTGAGCTGTGTACTTTTAACATCGACTATGCCCTTTTTGCAGATGGGAAGACTGAAGCACCGTGAGTTTCAGTGATTTGCCTAAGGTCATGCCAGCCGCTACGTGGCTCCTGGTTGTGCGTCTCTAACGATTTCACCCTACTGCCCCTCTGCTGCTGCCCCTCAGCTGCCTCCCAGAGCAACAGACAGCTTCAGGGCTACTCTCCTGCCTGATTTCCAGCTTCCCTCATCACACAGAGCTGGGGACAGCAAATTGGGCAGCTGCCTCCCAGGATCAATGATCACAGATTTTCGAGTTGAGTCATCTGTCAGGGGATGTGGTCTCCACGTTGCCTCTCCCTACCCCTGTGCCTGGGGCAGGCATTGCCCATGGATCTGGGGCTTTTTCTCCCCTGCCGAGGCCACACTGGGTCTCAGGGCTCCAGGGGATTTCAGAGGGTGAGAGCATGTCTGAGATCCTCGTGGTCATCTTGTTTCCTGGCTGACTTCACCTCCTTCCACTCCACTCTGATCCTTTGGGCCTCCCTGATTTCCCTTAACCTCGAGCTCGCCCCTGAGCCCCTTCACCCTCCACTGAGAGGGGCCCTGGCCCCAGCATCTCTTCCTTCTGTGGCTCTGAGTCTCCGTGATGTGCCAGTGCTGTGCTCCTGGCCACAGAGTAACAGACCTTCTGGCCTCTCTTGAATTTCCTGCTCTCAGGATGTACAAAGTTGGAGTTGAGATGGTGGATGAGGCATAGCTCACAACGAGTATTAGTTCTCCCATTAGAGTGGGCAGCTATTTAATTTTATGCCAACTCATGATGGCATTTTCCAGAACAGAAAAAAATAAACAGAATAAAAAGAGAGAAACAAAAACCAACGCAAGATGGGTTTCCATTTGGAAATCAAATATGTGTCCATTTATTTTCACCTGAGCTGCTGGAGGCAAAGGAATTCCAAGCTTCACTAGTGGACCTTGAGTTTTCCCTCCCTACTCACCATGACTCCAGGGGCTCTGGGCATCACTTTGAGACCTGGCTCCGGCCCAGGTATGCTGTGTGTCCGCACAGATGTGCTGTCTCCTCAAGTGCTCCCACACCCTGCGGCACTGCATGTGCTGCTGCCCAGGAGCCAGCAGAGCCCCAGCGGGCCCTTTGTCGCTCACTGCCCAATGTGCATTCTCCAGTGGGCACAGCAGGCAGCCCTGCTCCGCGGGTCTCTGCCCGAGCCAGGGATTACGGGATGGGCCTGCCTGCAGTGGCAGATGGTAGCGCTTACAGCTAAACTGCATTCGGCGCTTTGAACATCTTGAAAAGATTTCTTTAGAAGTTAAACTTGGCTTGGGAGTGACAATATGGTTCAGTCTGTGTCTTTGAAAGGGCCTCAGGGTGGGGCGAGGGGGATGGCTATTTCACGGTTCCCCGCCTTGGCTTGGCTGTCTTCCACAAGTCCTGTTTCTCATGGGTCCTGCAGTCACAGTGGCTTCCAAATTTCGGCTCCATTGTTTGGAAGTCACATTTGTTTCTGTACATGTGCTGTGGGGAAGGCCACACTGGCTGTCCTGCAAGGACACATTTAGATGCCCCAAGACAAGCGCATGCCTTGGGGCACACGTTGAGGCAGAGGGTGTTGTGTTCTGCACCAGGGCTGAGTTTTGCTGTTGCCCCTGCTTCAACCCATTGAGGGGTTGACAAGCATTTGGGCAGGGTTTGGGGTCCCAAACGTTTTGGCATCAGTGAGGACCAGTTGACAGCTTCTTGCCTCCTGGAGCTCATGGCTAATTGCACTGGAATAATACCCTCCAAATCCCCATCCTAGGCTTGTCCTATTTAACGAATCCTTTGGGGGACAAAGGATTTGATCATCTCTGGGCTGAGATAACATCTCCCTTCCCCATCCCACAATTTTCCCATCCTTAATTTGGCCACTGTAAACTCTGTCATGAAAAACCCAGCCTTCCCCCCAAGGAAGGCACCCAGGAGCACTTCCTGGGGTGAGTGAAGCCCTGAAATTGGCAGAAAGGCAAGGCGAGTGTCCAGCTTGCATACTGGGCTGGCCCCTGCGTCTCTCAGTGGCTTCTGCAGCCAGAGCAGGCTCCATGGACCATTCATGAGATGTCAGGTGGTCTACAGATGGGAACACAGCATTATTGATTTTTACTAGCCTGCTAAAATTGAAAGGAAAAAACCCATCTTAAAAGCTCCCGGTTAAGCTTTGTTTCCTAAGTGGTGATTCCAGGGCTCTGAGTTTGTCAAAGGCAAGTTTAAAATATCAGGACTGTGGAAGATATAATAAAATGAAATTTTCTTACCGTCATTAACTTCAGAGAGGAGATCTTTGACTCGGGTTTGGGGCTAAGGGGAGGGGAGAGGGATACACAGAGTGGGGAAGGGGAGAGAGGAAGCTGAAAGAACAAAACCAGCAACTCCGCCCCTCATAGAAGCCCCTTTGATAAGATTGGATGTGAATATAAAGAAATGAATTCCATCTGCTCTAAATTGACAACAGTCCCCTGGCCAAGCAACGACAGGGGATGTGATCAGGGAGCATTGGCCTGATGGGCCCCCACCAAGTACACTGACTTGGAAAATGGGGAAAGTTTGGGGTCAGGCGATGAGCTCTTGGGAGAGGAAGCTGGAGAAAGAGGAGGCTCCGATTACCCTACCCCTAATACTTATTTAGATGTTGTTTCTTGTTCTTCTTCCTGAGAGCTCTCATAGTCCCAATGACTGGAACACAGTTGAGGGCACAGTCGTGTCTGCAGAGGTGTCTGCACTTCCAGTTGACTTGCCTGGATGTGTGTGGTTCTTGGAGGCATCTTGGGTCATTTTTCTCCAAATCTTTGATGTTAGGGAAAGCCCCTTAGAGAAATTCCCCAGTGAGTCCACCAAAGGGTTTGTGCTTATGGGGTGGCCTCCTAGAAATGAGGGTTCTGCATCGTGACGGAGCCACCATATCCTCCTAAGTGTCTGTACATGTGTGTGTGCGTGTCTGTGTGTCCCTATGTGTGCATGTGTGTTTGTGTGCATGCATGTGTGTTCATATGCTTGTGTGCACTTGTGTAATGGTCATGTGTGTGCATGTGTGTATGTGTGCATGTATGTGCTTGCGCATGCCTGTGTGTTAACATGCGTGTGTGCATGTGTGTATGTGTGCGTGTGTGCATGTATGTGCGTGTGGTCTTTATCCGCCTGTTGGATTGATATGGGAATGGTATTTGGCTGGCGCCTACCTTCTTTTGATCTGCACAATGGCACTGCAGCACTGTAGAAAATATATTGATTGATTGACCTTTTTGAAACTAAATGAGCAGAGATCTGGGAGTCGTGAGACCTGGGATCTGACCAGTGGGTCAGTCAGCAGATATCTATTGAGCACAAGGAAGCACTGTGCTGGGCACGATGGAGGAATCGAAGAAGCAAATGATACTCTTCTGCCTCCAGGTAACAAAAGTGTGTGGGGCAGCCACCAATTTCTATTGGGTCCTCGGACTATGGATCCCGAAATCACAGAACTTTGGAGTTGCACAGGGGCATGGGAATGCCTTTGCCCTGCCCTCTTACCTCCTGGATGAGGAAGCTGAGGCTGAGGGAATTGAGATGACTAATGTCATGTTCCATTGGAGTGTCCTGAATTCCAGTTTGTGATTATTGACCAGCTGAACAGCTCTGCCTTTCTGAAAAGATCACGTGGGCTCTGCTCTCATTATTGCCAGAGGACCCAGCAGAAGTGAGGCCTACCAATCTTCAGAATTTATCTTCTATCAGATGGGCAGGGCAGCCCCTCACAAGTGCTGGAAAGCTTAGCAAAAATGTCCTTGGAAGCTACTTTTCATCCATAGCAGGGGGATGAAAGTGACTTGGATTAGAACTACATTATTGTAATGATTACAAAACAATTAACTTTTATCTTGCAATAACTAAATTCCAGATGCTTTGCTGAGGGCTTTATATGCAACATCTATTTTAACTCTCAGAACACGATGTGAGTACTATTATTATCTGTGGTTTATGTGTAAGGACACTGAAGCTCAGAGAAGTGACAAGACTTGCCCAGCGACACATAGTTGGTGCCTGGATTTGCACATGAATACCACCTCCAGCGGTTGAGCAAAAAATCTCATCAACTTAAGTATTTTTGTTTCTATGGTTCCCAAGGACAGTCTACCATTTATTTATTACTAAAAGCAGTTGCTATTTCTATGTTGATGTAGACAAAGTGTGTGCTAGTCCCCCTTTATAAAGCCGAGGTTGGGCATCGGACAGATACATTTCTAGTAACTAACGCTGTTTCATCAAAGGTTGGCAGCATCCTGTCAGACTTCATAGGCATTGGGGAGAGGAGCTGTAATAAGTCTGTGGTATAACAGACTAAAGCGGAAGGCAAAATTACTGGAGTCTTGTGATTTGGGGAAATCCTCCTCCCACCCCACTAGAAAGACAAATAGTTTTCAAAATGATTATGTTTTTCCATTTTAGAAATTTAAAAAAATAAATTAAGATTCAAATTGCCTGCCTTAGGTGTTGCAAACAATTTCCAGGTGATGATCAAATTCCTTTCTTCTCTGGTGATGAAATTTGTTCATGGTTAAGGATGATCAGCTCTCAGATAGCATGGCGGCGATCAGTCGGAAAGACACAAACAATACAGTGCATCGTACACTCATATACTTAGCATTTCCCCCAATTAGAGTATTAGGAGAAGCATAACATCAAGACTTGGTTTGACATTGGGCATGCTGTTTATTTGTGGCATCGTCTTCGGGAATAATGGCATTTAGCTACATACAAGGAAATATCTATAGAGCGAGCACCAGGCAGAGGCTAGCTGGTCCCCTAGCCAGCTAGGTGGTGTCATTCAGATTCCATCGTGCAGGAAGAATTATGGAGGTGCTAGAAATTTCAAGGGCAACCTCTTGTATACCCTTCTCTTCTCCACCTCAGCCCCTGCCCCCTTTAATTAGGTTGTTTGGTTTGTCCCTGACAGTAACCAAGGTTACCAGGGCCTACGCAGAAAGGAGACTTCTTGGTTTCCGTCTCCAGTGAGAGGATGAACACCTCGCAAGGGGTTAAACTCAGAGGGGACCCTGGTGACCAGCATTGCAGAGTCCCCCTCCTGGGAGCCACTGTGACTGAGTGACAGCTGAAAGGCTGGAAAGTGTCACCAAGAGACAGAGGAGGACCCAGCACTCTGGATAGATTTTTACCACTTTCTTGAATGCTTCAAATTACAGACATTAGTTCTGAGGCTTTGTTTCGCAATTGGTGCCACAGCAATTGGTTTTTGTTCATTGATTTACATGAATGCATATTGTAGCTGGTTTCTTAGGATGCATAATTTGTGTCAAGGGGTTGCTTTTGTTCCTGGGAACTCTTGAGGGAGTGTAGGAGAATGAAAATATCACTGTAGTGCATCCCTTTCCTCCAGGGGGTCTCATCTGTTGTGGGGGTGGGGGGCTGGCAACATCCACTTGTTCACAGGTCAGTGGGCGTCGAGAGGAGGCGACAGGTGTCTGTCTCAGTCCTGGCCCTATTTTCACTTTGGCCTCATGCTCAGGGCATTGCTGACATTTTGAGCTGGGGGTGGGAGGGCTGTCCTGTGCATTGTAGGGTAATTAACAGTGTCCTGGGATTGTACCCACTAGGTGCCAGTGGCACCTCTTCCCCAGTTTCAACAACCAGAAATGCCCAGATGTTGCCAGATGTCCTCTGGGGTAAAATCATCCCCAACACACAGATGTTGAGAACCACTGGCTCAAGATAACTAGAAACTCCACAGACCTAGACTGACTACATGCCCAGGTGTGACACCTAGAGTGTACGGTTCCTAGTGCCATGAAAGCATGTGGGCATTGGGAAACGGGAGGAACTTGGGGGACAGTCACCCTCTAGGAAAAAAAAATTCTCACCAGAAAAAAAATAAAGTTAGCCAACTCTTATATAGACTTCATAGTGACTAGATCACATAGACCTCACAGTGACCCGACGCTAGACTCGATCACTTTTTTCATCTAATTTCCCAACAGTCCCATAAGAGAAGTCCTCTCATTCTTTTCATTTTGCAGATGAGGAAACTCAGGAAAAGAGAAGTTAAGTTGTTTGCCCAAGGCCAAAATCTAATTAGAAGCAAAACTGGGATTTGAATCTAGGTCTCCCTGGCATCTTGTACCTCGCCAGTGGATGGCTTAAAAGCATGGAGAAATCAGCAGCCTCAGAACCTGTGCTCGCTCCCTTGGGAGGCTGTTATTGCATCTGCTGCAGCTGTGCCCATTGCCAGGATGCCTCTGGCCAGCTCTTTGCATAACAATACTCAGAGAAAGAACAAAGAATGACCCTGCTTAAGGGTGCTGTGACTTATGGAAATGTTCACTGTCTCCCAGAGGAGCACCAAGAACCTCACTTGGGGACAGAGAATCCAGAATCCAGTGAGCACCACTTGGCACCAGCCCTCCCAGGCTCAGTCCTTTGCTGCCTGCGAAGAGCGTGTGGCTTCCTCCGAAGGTGCCACGCCAGCGTCCTGCATTTAACCTTCCCCGCTGGGAAGCCTTGTTTACTAAACAAAGCGACTGCACGGAATCGGGCCTCTGGGGAAGGTAGCAAGGTGGAAGGGCAGGGGTCAAGAAGCGGGGTCAAAGGGCTGAGACTCTGGGGAAAACGGGAGATTAAACATCCTCCTTTTCAAATCGGGAGGTTCAGATAATTAATTGGTCCCCGAACATGAAAGCTTTCAATGATTGTGCTAGGCAGCGGCCATTCCACCTTGCTTCTTGTCTGGCTTGCTGGGATCCTCTTCTGCACTGCGCAAGCTGGGGCCAGACCAGCTGATAGCCAAGCGGACAGAGGTCTGGCCCAAAGGAGGCCTGTGCCAGTGTCTGTCCCCACAGAGTCCCTTCTTCACTGTTCCAGTGGCAGTCTTTCTTTCACACAGACGGCCTCTGAGGACAAGAAGTGTCAGGGATGGGGGGCTGCCTCCATGCTGGGACCACTATGGCATCCATAGCCTCCTGGCCAATTGGAAATCCCTGGCAGAGAGAAGGCAGCTGAGGGATCACATCCTCCCTCACTGCCCTGGGAGAATCTGAGGCTGCCTGATCCCAGCAGGATTGCTCCCACTGAACCAGAAACACCCCAAGAGCCTTCTGATGTTACAGTGCTCCATGAGGGCAGAGTGACAATTTCCCCCATGGCATACCTGTGGGAAGGTGAGAGATGCGTACCTTGAAGTCTTTTAAAAGTCCTCTTTGACAAGGATGATGGTCATAAACATGAGCCAGGACCACACACACAGATGTTCACCTGCCGCCCTCAGGTCTCTTGCCCATCATGATGTGTGACCCCATTTTACAGATGAGAAGACAGAGATTTCTCATGAATACTCTCCAGAGCCAGGGGCTCCCGGCTGCCCAGTGGTCTCTCTCCGGGGAACCAGAGAGATCTCGGAGCAGGCATCTTCTTCACCCTGGCTGGGCCAGGGGAGGGAGTGATTGTGGAGCTGCAGCCTGGGGCTGCAGGGCAGAGCACCCAGTTTGCCGGTGGCAGTCTTGCCTGTCCTCTGCAGGGCTCCCACGGGCTTGGGAAGGGGCCATGTGGAGAACCCTCCTGGCTACTGAGGAGCCAGGGTCCCGGAGTGGCCATTCTGGGCAGGACTCCCCAAAACCGTGTTCAGGCCAAGGCCAGCTCTGGTAGTCAGGATGCCTGTTGGAAAGCCCCTAGAGGGGGCCAAACTTAGCCATGGGGATTGGGCAGGGTGGGCGCAGGAAGCCAGAGGCCCCTGCCAAGGGAGCAGTGCACCCCACTGGCAGCTCCTTGGTCAAGGGTGGGGCCCGGGGTGAGGGACCCGCACCAGTGCGGGAGGGGCTGAGGGAGGGGGCGGTGCTGGAGACTGCTAAGTGCCCGAGCAATGAAGCTGAAAGGGCTCTTAGGCGCCCCTTTCTTCTTAAATGAAAGGATCAATCGCAGAGCTCTGCCTTTGTGTGTGATGGCCCCGCTGTGAAGTACACTTAAGGAATCAAGTTTTCTAAAATTCTATAAATCATTATTCCAGCCTCTTGCTCACCCCCTCCAAAATCATTCATCTGCTGAAATATTTAGCAGTGGGCGCGTCTGCACAATCACACCCTGTAGGCAGGCATGCGGGAGAGGGCACAGTAGCCGTTGCAGAGGTGTCCCGAGGCCTCTGTCTCTCTGCTCTACCTTCACAGCGACCTTAACAGCCCCCTGATCGCCATGTGCAGGTGATCGTGGCCAAATCGTGAGGTGTGGCTTCCTCTGCCCCATAAAAGAAAGGCCCCGGGGTACTGCGGTAACACCCTGGTGGCTCCCTCTGGGGTCCGAATGAGGCAGGCGTGGGTGTGTGCACACATTTGTGGTCAGGTCTGCCAGGGTGGCTGGGGAACGCCACACTGCAGAAGTTGTTCCTGGCTCCTGTCCTCTGCACTTTTGGCCACTCTTGGCAAGGATCTGGGGAGAGCAGTGTTGTGCTGATGTGATGAGTTTGACCTGTGAGTTGTGGGCTGGGCAGGGGAGACTAGAAGTGCTGGCCCTTTGGTGGACTTGGTTCTTTGAGAATGAGGATTTCGGCCTGGTTCCTCTGTCCTCACCAGGGCTGGAAGCTCCAGTACTTTCCAGAATTTTCCACCCCTCCCACCCTGCACACACACACACCCTGATACATGACAGGGCCGACCACAGCAGCCACAGCCAATGTCCCTGAAAGGCAAGGCAGGCCTGATTGATTTGCAGCGGTTGATCTGTGTAATGTCCCTTTTCCCCAAGCACCCATCTTGCCTGCAGAGGCGCTACATTACCTCACAGGCCTGGCTGCCAGCCTGACACCCTACACCCAGGAGGATGCTTGGGAGGTTACGGGTGCAACAAGCAAAATGAAAATCCATAGTTTTAAACCTTTATGAATTGAGAATGTGAACCTGGCAAATGGACCCGGAGTTACTAATGGACAATTGGTGTAACCAGCCCATCCATCCTCGAGGACCTGGCGAGGCCATTCCCGCGACTGCTGGCTCCTGAACACGAAGTCCTCCCTGAGCCTGCCTTCCCTCCCCCTTCTCAGAGTCAGGGAAACAGATGCAGGCATGGAAAAAGACCTGCAGGCAGCCTGCCAGGGGCCCCCAGCTCTGTGTGCCCAAGTGAGGCCTTAGGAGGAGGCAGCAGTGGGTGTGGGGGAGGGGATTCAGGTCTCCTGGGCTGTCCAGGGCTTCAGCCAAGTGGCCATCAATGGGCAAAACAGAGCCCCCATCACGACCTCCAGATGCAAGCATTAGAAATCTCCTCTTGTACAAAGGAAGACCATATCCCAACCATACATGGGCACTTGACTCAATGGCTGTGCTATCGAATGGGAGGGACATCCAGACCTGGGTCCCCCCTGGTCCTAGCCATCTGTATGTACTAAAGACACTGTCTCTCAGGGCCTGCAAACACGCCATCCCTCAATACCCATGAGGCACTCACCTTCTCAGGGCAGCCTTTTCTGGCAATTCTGTTGAATGTTGCCCCAACCCTGCATACTGCCTGCTTTGTTTTCTCTATAGTGGTAGTCACAATTGGACAGACTGTATATTTTACTTATTTGTGGGTTTCCTATCTGTTTTTCTCCTCTAGGACAGAAGCTCCACCAGGGCTGGAATTTTTGTCTGTTTTGTTTGTTATTTTTTCCAAACACCTAGAAAAGTGCCTGGCACATAGCAGGTGAATAGTAAGTATTTGTTGAGTGAATAAATGAATGGTTGGATGTCTCAAGGGTGTGAGGCTCTTCCTTGTTTGGACTCCAGCACTCTGATCTCCACCCTCTAGAGGGGATTGTCCCTTTCCTGTTGCCGCTTCATTAGCTGCCCTGATCTTGCCAGCACCTGCCTGCTCAGCTGCCTTCCCGCTCTTGTTTCTCCTGTCCAGCCCCACGCCATTCCCATGCTCCTGGTGCATGACAGCAGTTTACTGTTCTGCTCCTGTCTGGGTGTTCTCTCTTTTCCTGCAGGCCCAAGATCACTAATTAAATGAAGGGACTTGGCATTTTTCTCCCTGCATGCCCCCATCCTCCAGCAAGCACCCCGCAGCCCCAACACTTGCACAAAACTGACACTGAGTTGGAGGTTTCCTAAAAGTTAGTGTGGACTTTCCCTCTAGAAAGCAGCATGAGTCGCTCCTCACCTTCACAAACAAGGGAACAAGGGGACAAGGTCAGCCCTTTGAGGATTAAACTCTGAAATCAACCCATGATTGATGGGGGCAGAGATAAACAGCCCTGAGAAGCAGAAGGGACACAAAAGAAGTGATCAATAAATGTTAGTTTCCTTCTGCTGTG
Organism: Rhinopithecus bieti; assembly: GCF_001698545.2. Classification (NCBI taxonomy): domain Eukaryota; kingdom Metazoa; phylum Chordata; class Mammalia; order Primates; family Cercopithecidae; genus Rhinopithecus; species Rhinopithecus bieti. Next base: position 5,152,463 of record NW_016809830.1, on the reverse strand, counting down.
GTCTGAATGTTTGTGTCCCCTCAAAATTCATATCTTCATACCTAATCTCCAATGAGATAGTGTTAAGGGGTGGATAGTGTTAAGGGGTGGAACTCTGGGCAGAGTACTCATGAATGGGATTAGTGCCCTTAAAATATAGGCCTAAGGAAGCTTGTTTTTCCCCGTGCCATGTGAGCACACAGCTGAAAGGTGCCATCTATGAAGCAGAGCATGGGTCATCGCCAGACACCAAATCTGTTGGCATCTTGATCTTGGACTTCCAAGCCTCCAGAACTGTGAGCAACAAGTTTCTGTTGTTTATAAATTACCCAGTCTAAGATACTGTGTTACAGCAGCCTGAATGGATTAAGACACCTTCCTTTTCCCCTTCATTTTCTCACTGCACAAGTCTGGGGTATTTGTTCATCGGATGATGTATCAGTTAGGATGAGTTAGGTGATCATGCTGCAGTAACAAACAAAAGGTTATTTCTAGATTATGCTATGGTCATGAAAGTTTCTTTCTGCCTCATGCTACAGGACCCCCATGACTGAGGAGTTTTGTTGTAGTTCTCTTCATTCTGCATTGCAGGCTGATACAAGACTCAGTATCTTTGACATTCCCTGTTGCAGACAGAAAGAGAATGTATCATGAGTGGGTGCTCTCTTAAATCTACCCAGGAAGTGACATTTATATTCCCACTCACTTTTCACTGGCTTGAACAAGTCACATGGCTATGTGGAGCAGGAAGGGCAGTCTTGCCATGTGCCCCAGGGGAGATCCAGAAGTTATCTGATGAATAGCACTGACTCTCACTGAGAGGCCTTTTTCTGAAAGAGCGGGTGCACCCGGTCTCTGCCGACACTTTTCCTGTTTTGAGGAACCTGTGAGTCCCTGTCTGTTTTCATGCCAGCCCTGCTGAGGAGCCCAGGAATCTTCCCCTAGTCTGTCTGGGCTCCTCTGCAACAGTCTGCTCTGAAGGCAGCTCTTGTTCTTTGCCTCCCACAGGTGCCCTGATGGCTCCAGAGGGCAGCCACTTGGTGACAGGGCTGTTTTTAAGGATTGCTGGGGTTGGATGGAGGCTGATCAGCAGAATGGCCCACACCCTACTATCACTCACCTTTGGCCTGAGCCCAGTTATAGGGTGCTGCTGCTGCACCTGCAGAGGAAAGGGGGCAGGTGGCCAGGGTTGCAGACTTAGGCCCACTTGCTGTGGTGCCCAGGCCAGAAAGCACTGATTCTGAGGCTCCATCACAGACCAGCTTCAGGGGCACAGGGTTCAGGAAGGCAGTGAATGTCTCCTAAGAGGCAGACTTGGTTTGGGAGCTCTGTGTCTTTTTCTCTTCATCAAAAATAAAAAAGACTGACTTGGCACATCCTTTCAATAGCACCCTTTTAGCAGATCAGACCCTCTGGTTCTTCCGTCTTTCCAACACATGCCAATCTTGGATGAACCCAATTATCTGCCTTCATTCAAAGAGCTGAGGACTGTTGGAGGAAATCTCACAATAGGACAAGCGGATGCCACTGGAAACATACAAACTCCAATCTCAAAGCCTCGAAACCACCCAGCAACCCTATAGTGGTTCTCTACCAACTTGCTTTCCTTAGCTCTCCAGAGTGATGAGTTCAGAACTTCACCATTCCCTTCACACTTTCAAGCTCTTCCACCCTTGCCTTTCTTCTCACTCTTGACAGCATTTCTCAAAGTTCTTATTCTGGAAAACACTTTAAAATCCTTTCTAGGTCTGGAGTAACTCATGCTTAAAATTTATTTAATCTATGACTTGTGGTACATTAACATAATCAGGAAATTATAGATATTATAACCCAATAAAATGTCAATGCATTTTTGAGTAGGAAAAAAAAGCAGGGGTGGGGAAGTGGGGAGGGGCATGGAAGGGAAATGGCTGAGAGTCACCAAAGCCTATGGAGATGTCAAGTTTCTTTCAAGACAGGTTTTTAATGAAGGAAGTGAAAATAGAGCAGATGAAAAAAATGCATGTGCAACATAATCAAGGCAAATACATCTTTGCAAATGCTTTTTCTAAGTTGTTAGTGATACCAAAGCCCCTGTAGAATCTGTTTTCCTCGTGAGCCTTCTGGTGGTCTTGAACTATGCAAAACACACTTCAAAACGCAGACAGAAGGGAGCACCACAGAGAACATCAGACTGCAGGACGTTTGTGCGGGGGGCACCGTGTGGCACACAGCAAAGGTTTCGAAACTTAAAATAGAGCATCACTTCTTCCTGAAACAGGAAAATATTCATAGGGGATTTTGCTCTCTTTTTGTACACATGTTCTATGTGGCTCTTTTCTCCCTTTTTTTGTCAGCTATATGGCAGAAAATTTACCAGGAACCGGCATAGAAGTGGCACAGATGCCTTAGTGGGTCTGGAATGTTAAAAAAAACCAAGCTATTTTTTAAAAAACTACTGTAGGGAGACATAATTCACATACCATGCACTTCATCCATTTAAAGCATACAATTCAATAATTCTAGCATATTCACAGTTGTGTATCCATCACCACAATCAACTTTGGATCATTTTCACTACCCCAAAAAGCAACCCCCTCCCTTTTAGCCATCACTCCCCAATCTCTCTATCTCTCCAGACAAAGGAAAGCACTCACCTATCTTTTGTCTCAATAGGTTTATCTATCTGGGCATATCATATAAGTAAAATCATAAATAAGTGGTCCTTTTAGACTTATTTTTTTCATGTAGCTGATGTTTTAAAGGATCAGCCATGTTGTAGCATGTATTAGTACTTTATTTCTTTTTGTTGATGAATAATATTCTATTGTAGGTATATAGGTCAGTTTTGAATTTTGCAGTTGAAAACCTGTTATATGACTGAGGAGAAAAGGGGTCACAACAAGTGAAGAAAAGACACCTGCAGGCATTTTACTGCCAACCTGAAGTCCTCCAGTTTTAGGCTGAGCAGAAAGGATTATGGCCTCAATAAAGGGTTCATGGAAAACTAAAAAGAAGCATCTGGACCAGTCTTGTTGATAAGATCTGGAAAAGGTTATGTGAGAGGACCCACAGAGGCTTTTAAATTCCATGTTTTATAAACATGTTTAACATTATTTGTTTGGAGAGAAAAGTAGGAAAAAATATGTGTATCAACGTTAGTCATTAATTTTCTTAGGGCCATGTGATTGACCAAATATAGCTCCTGCATCCTCCAGGGAAGCACCTCTCAAGATAGAAGGGAAGGTCTTTAGAGCACTGAGACACAAACCTGAAGGTATAAAGTGAAGGTAAATCCCCAATCTCTGTGCAGATGTTGCCACTCCTGCTGTCTGCTTACTGCTGGCATGTTGCTTGCTAAAGTTCAGATCCTCCAGCCATAGAGTATGTCTGTGCCCCTCAGGACTATATATAATAACCACATTCTCAGGCCCAGCCCAGAGTCAAGAGGTTAGGGGCTCAGAACAGTGGTAACTACTGATGAAGCAGTTGCTCTTGAACTTTTTCTAAGTGTGATACTCCTGCTTGGTTGCAACAGTGGCCCCAATTTTTCACCCTTCTCTGTAGCCATACTCTTCACTATGTGAATCTGAGCTTCCTCCCACTGCACTTCAGGCAGTGTGACCTGCCCTATCCTTTAACACTGACCTCAGTCATGTCACTTGCTGTGGTCAATGGGATGTCAGCAGAGGCATGAGCAAGCCAGCTGAACTGCAGTGCCTGGTTGAGCCTAGCCAAGATCAGGCAACCTTGACCTGTGAGCAATTAGCAGTTCAGCAGAAGCATATAGTCGGCCCTTCACTGATTCCAGATGTTTGGATGTGAGCATACACTTATTGTTGAATGCCATTGAGACTTTGTGGTTGTCCATTAGCAGCATATAGTGGCAATGCATAACCAACACAGCCCTTCATAAAGTCGCTCTTAAATTCGCTGTTTTTGCTAGGTGAATCTAACATCCACATTCTCCTTGCTTCGTGCATTCCATCCCTGAATTTCTGATTTTCTCAGACCGCATCTCACATTCTAGTTCCTCATGTGTTCTCTCTGTAAGTCCTCTTCTTGCTCTTCTCTCCTGTTTTATGTGTCAGTGGTTCATTATACTAATTTTCTCTCCCAGTCTCCCATTCCTTCATTATACACCATGAACAAGAGAGCAAGAAAATGAAGAAAACCCAGAACCTTGGTGAATTGACTGTTCAACTGCAAGACTGAGATGTGGGATGAAGGAATGAACTAGAAAATAGAAAACATTGATTGCTTTACATTTTCATCCACTCCATGTTCATCATAGAATGCCCTCACATGGTGGCAGGACAATCATTAACCTGTCTTAACTACCCCAGAAGAACTTTTCAGTGAGTACTTTCATTAATGGATATTAATAGGTGCCTCACAGGCTGGTGCAGGACATACCAGAGCAAAGAAGTAGAGGAAGGGGGAGGTGTGGCTTCCTGTCACAGCCAGTCTAGGTCCTACTGGCATTTTTACAAATGAAACTGTAAGCGCCAAATGTGTACACTCAAATACAGAATGTTGCCAAGCAGTGAGGCTGCACTGCATGAGGTCAACTGTTTTCTAAATAACCTTCCGCCCTCTGTTCTGGGAGGAGGATGGAAACAAGAGACTGAATGAAATAAACAGAAAATGAAAGACAGGGAAGGAAGTGGGGGTAATAGAGATGTGAGGAGAGGGAAAGCTGAGAGCACCTATCTGTGCCTTTGGTTCAGAACAAGTGCATCAGAGTTTTTGAGATCTGGCCAGCCTCACTCCACCTCCCGAAGACTTCTTGCCTCACTGTGGCTGGTGGAAAACAGGACAGTCAAATTACCCAGATATTTAGAGCTCTAAATTCCCCCAATATTTAGAGCTGGGGCTCGGGAGTCTCTGTTAGCCTCTGTGCTGTGCACATGTGCAATGCTAAAGGCTGTGGAGGTGCTTGTCTGCCCGATCTGTATAGGGAAGCAGAGAAACCTGGGAAGAGAGAAACAGAGAGAGAAGTAAATGAGGCATGAGGAGGCTGTTTGTGTATTGGATTCTAGCCCTCAGGGAGAGGATCAGTGTCTTTTTCGCTCTTGGTTGGATTCCATGAGGCACACTTATAATGACCTCCTCTCCACATGCTTAAGCCAGTTTGAGTCACTTCCTGTCACAACTAAAAGAGCCTTAAGGGAACAGGGAAATAATTCATAGTCAATCTATTTTACTCTCTTCCTCTTTCTTTCTTTCTGTTTTTTTTTTTTTTTTTTGTCTTTCTCCAACTTCAGAACTCGAGTCACTATCCTGCTCTCCCCAATGCTGCATGGTTGTTGAGTGGGCAGTATTGCTCAGAAGTGGAATCCATTGAATTGGAAGATGGAAAATATCATGGCGAATTAGTAAAAATAAAGTGAGTTGAGGCAGTGGCTTTAGGAAAGAACGTGTGGATTGATGCAGGCTGACACAGGCACAGATGGGAAAGGGTGAACTCTAGAACGTTTTATGCCCTTCCAGTTGGAGGATTAGGGAGAACTAAGAAGCTATTAGAGTTTGACCAAGTAGAGTTAAGGTTTGGCCAAGGGCCACCTGGATTGCCCAGGCAATGATCCTGTAACTTTATGATAATGATCCTACAGGAAACTCACATGCAAATGAAGTGCAAAGTAATTAGAGTAATTAGTGGCAAAGCAATATGTGGCTCCAACAGCTCTGCCTTGGGGGGCTGGCGAAGAGGGGTGGAGGCTGTGTTGCAGTAAAGACAAAGAAGGGAAAACTGAGTTACACAAAAAAAGAGAATCTGTGTGCCTGGGAGGCAGACAATAAATGTACACATACATGAACAAGAAAAATTATCTGCCGGTGAAGCTCTTTGTGGAGAACTGAAATAGGGCAATGTGATTATGAATGGGTGGCAATTTGAGATTAGACAGTTAGGATAACTGAATTAATTTTTAAAAGTTTTTACTTACAATGAAACTTTAACACCGGGAACTCTGCCTCACAACCACACTTGAGAACTACTGCAGCAGGGACTATAGGAAATGTGGCCGTAATAGGACATTGCCTGTTGCATAGCAAGTCAATACACTGACACTGAGGGTTGCAGTAGAGAAAGGGTTTTAGGATGGGTGCAGTGGCTCACACCTGTAATCCCGGCACTTTGGGAGGCCAAGGCAGGCAGATCATTGAGGTCAGGAGTTTGAGACCAGCCTGGGCATCATGGCAAAACCCTTTCTCTACTAAAAATACACAAAAAATTAGCCAGGCTACTTGGGAGGCTAAGGCAGGAGAATCACTTGAACCCGGGAGGCAAAGGTTGCAGCGAGCAAAGATCATGCCACCGCACTCTAGCCTGGGCGACAGAACAAGACTCTGCAACAACAACAACAACAAAGTGTTTTAATAGTAAGTTAACTGGAGGAAGCCTCAAATTTGCCTCCCTGAGGAGTTTGGGGTTAGGGACTTTAAGGGTTTTGAAATGGGCTAAGGTGTGAGAATTGTGGATTGGTCAAAGAATGCAGGGTGAAATCATGGGTCAGGGTGACGAAGAAACTACATTCTCAAGCTGATTCAGTCCTTCTGTTGGGGTCTTCAAACTGGTTGGCATCAGCCCTTCCAGTGGAATTCAGGTTCTGAAAAACATTTTAAGCAGTTCATTGTACCTACAGAAACAACAGGGATGCAAGCAGTCAGTCCCTAGTGTGAGGTGACTTTTTGTTACAAGGAAGTGGGTCACAAAATGTGGCCTGATTAATGCTTAATTATAACTGTATTTCAGAACCTGGCATGTAATTCTTGTTAAACATGTGGGGACGATTTCAGAAATGCAAGATCAAATCTAGCCACCTGAGGCATGGACCATCTCCTAGAGTAGAGAATCAGAAAGCTTGTAGAAAGTGCTCACTGGACATGGGATGGAGTAAATTCAATAGGGTTTATCTGAAGACCCTTCTTTAAATCATTTCTCCAAGCCCTCTTAGCCATAGCCTTCTCAGTGAACCAGGAGAATTTCATATTTGTTGGCATTAACCCCTCAATTCTGAAATTATCTTTGCAAAAGTTATCATAATAAGAAAATCTAACAGAAAAATGAGGACAGTAAGAGAAATCTGATATAGCTGCCTCCATCTTACTTCTATCCTCTCAGCTGTCCTTGTTCATTCCTGGGCATAAGCCAAGCTAACTTTAAGAGGAATCTAGTTTATAGTCTAACCTTAAAGCAGGGATGATAATAACCCTTTCACACTACCTCTTCCTCGCTTGGGGACCAAGATTACCTTTGTAAAGTTAACAAATTAGTCACCAGGTTAAAATTATTGCTCAGGAGTCATGCAGACAGAAGCTGCAAGATTGCTAACCTCCCCAGTTGCTCGTATTGATAACATTACTATTGTAAAACCTAAGACTGGTGTGCAAGGTATTTTTCAGACCCTGTGTTCTCATGGACCTGGTGGTACCACACAGTCTGATAAACTGGCTTAATTCGTTTTGTGATTCTACCCAGGAACTGAAGACAGCAAGAACCCACATTGACTCCCAGTGATTTCATCCCTAACCCAGCCAATCAGCATTCCCCATTCCCTAGCCCCTTGCCTACTAAATTGTCCTTTAAAAAATCCTAGACTTCAAATTTTGGGGGAGATAGATTAGAGTAATAACTCCTATCCTTCCTGTCAGTTGTCTTGCAATAATTAAACTCTTTCTCTACTGTAATAATACTGTCTCAGTGAATTGGCCTTATCTGTACAGCAGGCAAAAAGAACCCATTGGGTGATTACAATTCTATGAGGATAGCTGGGGACTCCTGCCATAAACATTGACAGTCACCTGACAATCAAGCATCCTTTTCTTGGAGTCCAGACACATTCTTTTCTGTGTCCCGTGTTCCAAATTTACCAAGCATCACAGGGAGTGGGGTGGAGGTGAATTGGGACACCTCAGATTTGCGTAATAATAACTAGCTCTAAACTCTGCAAAAAAAAAGGAAAATGACTTCCGGGAATCTCAGGGAATAAGGAAATGCAGACATTTTGGGGAGGATTTGGAGTCCTTGTGACTTCGTCCTTCACTTGCATTCTTTATACATTTCTAACATTTTCTTTACTTGGATTTTAAAAAGCAAAGATGTCTTCTTTCCTCAGGCCCCTCCTCACTAAACGTTTCCCTGGTGAAGGTAGAAGCCTCCAGGGAATGAACTTCTTAGGAGATAATGGCCTCAGTCTAGAAACATTCACACTTCCCAGACTGGGCGAGTTAGTGATGAGGGTGGGGCTGGGTGTGTGAACCAATCAGTCAGGGAGACCACGGGGTGGAGGGGTGAGGGTGCGGTGGGGGGAGAGAAAATTGAGGAGATAGGCTGGAAAGGAAGCCTTAGATGGGCACAAGGGAAGAAGCTGGGGCCCTATATCCTTGCAGCAGGGTTGCATAGAAACAGGGCCTAGGCTGGGCGCAGTGGCTCACGCCTGTAATCCCAGCACTTTGGGAGGCTGAAGTGGGGGAATCACCTGGGGTCAGGAGTTCAAGACCAGCCTGGCTAACCCTCCTCTACTAAAGACCAGCCTGATGAAACCCCGTCTCTACTAAAAATATAAAAATTAGCCAGGCATGGTGGCAGGTGCCTCTAGTCCCAGCTACTAGGGAGGGTGAGGCAGGAGAATCTCTTGAACCCGGGAGGCAGAGGTTGCAGTGAGTCAAGATCATACCACTGCATTCCAGCCTGGCCTACAGAGTGAGACTCTGTCAAAAAAAAAAAAAGAAGAAAAAAGAAAAGAAAAGAAAAAGGAAGCAAGGCCTAACACTCAAAGTCTCTATCATCTTATTTTGCTGGGGTGGAGGACAGGGAGAAAAGGAGCTGGTCAGACCCGTTCATGTTCAAGTGGCCACAGTACTCTCTGGGGTGATGGAAAGTTTTCCTCAGAGCTGGAACCACTGAGAGAATAGACCCAAAAGACTCCCCAGGAACCTGGGCTCTGATGCACCGGGTCCTGAAGGTTGGCAAGTCCTTGCTGCTCAAAGTGTGGTCTTGGACCAGCAGCCCTGGCACCATCTGGGAGCGTGGGTGCTGTGCAGAATCTCATCAGATCTGCCCCAGAGCTGCTGACTCTGAATCTGCACTTCAGTGAGATCCCCGGGGAACTCAGAGCACACTGGAGTGTGAGAAGCATGTCTGCAGGTGGCTCTGCAATATCAGACTTCCAGGTTTTAATCACAGGATGTTTACTGAACCACGTGCATGTGTTGTGTAATTGTGTGAGTGTGCACAGAGGCAAGATGCTAGTCCATACCGTAAGTAACTGGAGCATTAGATAACACTCACGATGTCAAGGGGAAGTTTTTATTTGTTTGTTTTGAGATGGAATCTGTGTCTGTTGCCCAGGTTGGAGTGCAGCAGCGTGATCTTGGCTCACTGTAATCTCCGCCTCCCAAGTTGAAGCGATTCTCCTGCCTCAGTGCCCCCCGGAGTAGCTGGGATTACAGGAATGCACCACTATGCCTGGCTAATTTTTGTATTTTTGGTAGAGATGGGGTTTCACCATGTTGGCCAGGCTGGTCTCAAACTCCTGACCTCAAGTGATCTGCCCACCTCAGCCTCCCAAAGTGCTGGGATTACAGGTGTGAGCCACTGCACCTGGCCAAGGAAACAGTTTTATGGGTAGTTTATCCCTCACCGCAACATGCAGGACAGGGCCACTAGTCCATTAGGGACACACAGATCATCTGCTTGTGGTCTCCCTGCCTGCCCCTGCCCCATCACTGTGCTTCCCAAAGCCCACAAACCAACACACCTTCACTCTGCTCCTAGTCAGTCTTGCAGCCAGGTTGATTATGTTTGCCTTTTCAGAAATGTGCTGTTTCTTAATGATGAAAAATCAGGACGTTAAAGGAAGGGGCAAAGGTAAAGAAGGCGACCCAGATGAATGACACACTGGATGTCACTGTTTAAACCACATTCCCTCGGGTGGAGTGTGGTGAGGCCAGTGCAGATGGAAAGAGGGGAACCAGGAAGAGTTTTTACGGTATTGTTACTCACAGCTGCCTGGGGAGAACACAGCCTGGCACCCAGGGTTGCTCGAGAAGTGGAGGGAGGGAGAGAGGGAGGAGAACTGTGGGCAAGCAGTTTCCACGGGAAAGAAAGTGGGGGGGGCGGGGGCAGCAGGTTTAGGATTGGCTTGTTTGAATAATTTCAGTGGATTGTACGGTGTTGAGGCTGTCCCTTGTCTGGTACCTGGCCCTGGGGTGATCAGAACAGAGGAAGAGTGACCCTGAGTGTGACAGCCCCATCAGAGAGGTGCTTGGGGTTGTGGACTTAATCAGTTTCAGGAGGAAGAATGGACCTGCCTCTAACAGGGTCTCAAACTGGGTCAAGACAATCTTTGAAAAAATTGCAATATAGTCAGGCCCCAAATTAAGTTTGTTTCCGTGTTATCTCATCCAATCCTACCAAAAGTGTAAGGTTGTTCCCAAATAATCCGGTTATTGATGGCATAACCAGTCACCCCCAACCTTAACAGCATAAAACAACAGCATTTATGATGCTCACCAGCTCTGTGGGACAGGAAGCTGTGCGGATGGCTCTTCTGGCTTCATCTGGCTTGATTCAAATGGCTGGAGCTGAGGCTGAAAGAGCCTGGACTGGGACATCCATTTACGAGGTGGTCTGGCTGGCCAGCTGAAAGATGAACTTAGCTGGGGTTGCTGACCGCAGTGTTGACATGTGGCCTCTTCAGCATGGTGGTCTCAGCACAGCGAAACTTCTTGCACGGAGATGGAGGGTTCGAAGAACGTGTGTTCCTCGCCATGAAGGTGGAAGCTGCGTGGTTTTATGACTGAGCCTCAGAAGTCGCATAGTGTTATTTCCACGCCAATCCTTAGGTCAAGGAAGTCATTAGGCCCCTCTTCCAACTACAGATTCAAAGAGAGTGCACAGAGACTCCACTTCGCCATGGAGGGAATGTCAAAGATCCTGTGACTATGATTTTAAAACAATGCCCCGTATTATAGAAAATGGATGGCCCTGCACAAAGTCAGAGTTTTGCAGACAATGTAAGAATATTAGACCTGGTGGACTTCCAGTGTCATAACTTTCCACGACAGGCATCAAAAAGCCTCAGGGAAGAGTTCAGTTAAAGGGACTTCTCTCTCCTCTTCCCGGAGCCTCACCTCCAATTTCCTACTCCTGAACTGCCTCTCTTTCTGGCATTTAGAACCTACTGAACAGTCAGCAGAGGGGAGGATTGTGAACTTATGCTATGAGTATTTGCTATAGGGATCTCCTCTGTTAACGTTCATTTAATCCCACACACTTGTATTGAGTGCCTAAAAATAAATATGATAGCACCATGGTTAAGAGCAAGAACTTCAAAATCCAATTGCCTGTTTGAAATCCTAGCTCTGCCCCTATGCAAAGGCCACAGCCAAGTTATTTAAACTTTTAGTGATTCAGTTTTCTCAACTTTCAAATGGGCGTACCATAATAATACTATGGACTGTCATGAGGATAGGATAAAAATATGCAAGGTAAGCACTATGTCAGTGTTCTCTAGAGTTGTTTCCGCAGAGCTGAACTTCTGTCCCTCCTTGCTCTCAAGGATTGCACAGGTCAGCCAGGTGGGAGAAAGGTACACAAATAACAATTCCAGCAGACAAGCTGTGGTGGATGCTGAAATAGAACCGCAGACAACTGTGGGACAAGGCAAGGGAGCTAGAAAAATGGAATATTGACCACATTGTAAAACTGCAAACCCATGTGTATTAGGCTGCTGGGGTTTTACCTAAACCTCCAGTCTTTGAAATCTGCTTCCGATAGCCATGACTCCGAAGTGGGAGTTTTATAATCGTGTTTGAGCTTCAGAGATTGCTGAATGCAGTCTTTTAGAAAATGGAGATTTACTTAAAATCCACCTGAGGACTGGAAGCTTCTTGACTCTCTTTCTGGAACAGGGCCTCATCCAATAAGATAGTGCTTAATCAGATTGAATTATCCAGCTTTCCTGGTGCTGTAATTGATGCTTGTGTATCACTATTGCCTTCCCAGCTCAGCGTGAGCTTCCTGAGCCAGGAACTGTGGTGTCTACTCCAGCTCGAGCTCTTGATGCTCAGGGAGTTTTCAAGAATCTTAGGCAAAAGTTCCATAGCAATTGCCCTCAAATAACCACAAAGAAACATTTCCGTGGAGGAATTCATGGATAAAACGCACTGTACCTGATAAGGTTACAAATGGGCTTAAGATGCTATTTAGGGGTAAAATTCTTGACTTGCTTTTCTCCCTATTCTTAGTGCCCACCACAACACTTGGCATATAATGAATTTCATAAAAGTTCTCTGAGTGAATGAATGAATGAACGAAGGAGGAGGACCTGTGGCCGACATTGCCAGGTTTAAAACCTGAGCCCTAGATCCAGACGAAAGAAGTTTAGCAAACAGGTAGTGAAGCCAAGAACACACATCTGAGACAAGTTGCCTATCCCAATGAAGAGACTCCGATATCTGAGCCAACAACGTCAGGGAAACACTAGTGTTCAGAAGCAAATGTAAGAGGATGTTTTCGGTTGCAAATAACAGAAACTCTCATTCAAACTGGCATTAACAAGTGAATGCAGTCTCCCATAGCTGAAAATATCAGAGGTGGGTGCTCTTCAGAATGCTTGATCCAGCCACTCAGTTAGACCCAGGTCCCTGTTATCAATCAGTGACCCGGGTTCTTCGGTGGTTTTTCTCTGGGGATCAATGTAAAGGTTGGCTTCCCTCATAGTAGCCAGCAGCAACTGAGGCCGCATGTGTCTTTGTTCAATTTCAGTAACTGGTTGTTCACAACCGTAGAACAAGTGCCCTGAGGTTTGGGCTGATTGGAGCACCCTGAGTCAATCACCACGGCCAGGGTAATGTTAGGCTCTGGACAGGTGAACCTGAATTAACAAAACCAATCACTGTGTCCAGGGGAGGGTGTCAGGTGGGGTTAACCCGAACATCTCTGAACATCAGCACTGCTTTACTGCAATGATTCTGAGGCTGGATGCTGGGGAGGCAACCACAGTACTCAATGGCAGAAGAGTACTTGGCCGTGAGTCCTTTCCTCTGACCCTCCACCACTCATCTGCCCTCCTGTGGCTGCTTCCAGATATCACTCATATAGCTTTGGGGATGAAAAGATTGGGATGAATTTATCATGCTTCCTATACTAAAAGGTGTTTTAATTTTCTAAAGCCCTACTACATTCTTAGTAGAAAGATGAACTCAATTCAATACATTTGAAGAAGAGTGAATACAGAGGCAGAAATGTCCACGTCTTAGGACAGATACCAGGGCCAGGCTGGTGGCTCTAGGGAAGGTGATAATGTGTGCAAACTTTTCCTCTGCTCTTTTCTCTTCAGTTTTACCTGGTTCTAACCAGGTATTCCTCAGGACTTCCTAGCCCACCTTGTCCTCTGCTCTCAGACCCCCACTGGGTTCCTCGCTGCATTTCTGTCTTTGGAAGGCTTCTCCATGCCCTAAGGCCCATCTCTTCAGGAGCTCATTAAGGGACTAAAGCTAACAATTGAGTAAATGTAGGTGCTAAAAGTTTCTCCTGACATTCATGGATGCTGTATTTGTATTTTGTAAAGGCAGTTCAAAGAGAACAGATGGATTGACTGCACAGATGTCAGTGCAGATTCCCAGACAACAAAAGAACAAATGCTGTCACCCTCCCAGCCCAGAGCTTTTCTCATCCGGGACGTTCCTGCCATGTCTGCATGGGCAGGGGAGTGGAGTGGAGAGTGGAGATGTCCCAGGAAGGGGACATTCCTCTCTACAGCAGAGCTGGGGAGAAGGAAAAGGAAAACCAAATCTCCCTGAGACAAACCAACAATAATATCCAAACCAACCCAAACACACACACATACAGGAACACACACAAACACATACATGCATATACACAAACACACACACAACTACATACACACATGCATACAACCACACATGCACACACACCATAAGGAACATATATGCACATAGAAACCACACAATACGTTTACAAACAAACATACAGGCACACACGGTTGCACATGCCACAAACACATACACATACAGAAACACACACAAACAACCCCCCACACTCATGCATATACATAGGAACATACATGCACATAGAAACACACATGCATTTACAAACACACAGGCACACATGTGCACATGCACACAAACTCATGTATGTACAGAAACACACACAAACACACCCCCACACCCATGCATATACACAAACATGCACACACATATACATATACACACATGTATGTACACATACATACACAAGCACAAGTTGCTAATTGCTACCAGACAGAATCCAAAGCAGCCTTTTGCAGAAAGGTGCCACAAAGATTGTCCCCAGGAAAGAGGGACTTCTTGTGCCCCTCGTGTGTCCAAGACTACAACCACTTGCATGGTGAGGAGATGAAGCTAAATGTTGATAATGAGGAAATTGCAGATGGCAAAATGAAACACAGCTGTTCCAGGGTAAAATCAGTAAAAGAAGGAAGGGTGATAGGGGAGAGAGAGGGAGGAAGTAAAGAGAGAGAGAGAGAGAGAGAATGCAGATGTTGAGCACTCTGTCCAGCTCTCCAGTGCCTTAAACCAGCTCTCTGTTTTCAGAGCTCTGGAGCTCTGGTAGTGTGGTGCCTGCATTTTCTCCCACTCTGTCCCTTTCTTCTCCACACTGGTCTTATGCTCTATTGATTGCTCTGGCCTTTGCAAAGCCTCAGGCTCTTCTCAGAATCCTTGGACCCCAGGGAACCCTGCTCTTTGCTCCTCTCTGCTCCAGCAAGAACGTGGTCTTCCAACAGCACCAGCTGTGGTTGGAGGAAGAGACCCTAGCCTCACCCCAGAGCCTACAGATCTCATACCCTCTGCCTTCCTGCCGTGGGTCCCCCACTCTGCCCAGTGCCATGACCCGGCATATCCCTCACCTTTATGCATCTCCTTCTGCTTGGGCTCCAGTCACCCTCCCCACTCCTGTGCGGCCTGCAGTGTCAATGGAGCCTTATACCCTGCTCTTTGGAGCACTTCTCTGGCTTGCCCCAGCTCTCAGATCAAGGTTTTGAGCTCTGGCCAGTACCTCCCTCTTCACCTCATCTTCCATCCTCTCTGGCATGGACTTCTGGTTAGTAAGGCTGAACCACATGCAGCCTCCTTGAGGGGTTCTCATGAGTCCCACCAGGGGTCCTGGGATCCAGAAGAGAAGGCCCTGCTCAAAGAGCTTAAGTTCCTTTCTTTATGGACCCCTGTTCAATGACTTCCAACTTTGCAAGGTGTTCACTATGGCCTTTTTATAGACCTAATTTTCACAACAAGAAAATTGGAAGTGTGGTCAAAAGATACTGGCCTGGGATTCAGAGCCTGGGACTCTAAACCAGATGCTGCCACTGATTAGATGAGTGGCCCTGGCAGCCAGGCTTTTTGTGAGGTGAGGAGACTGGAATTCTAGGCCCCTTCTGGTAGGGAAATCTGTGCTTCAGAAGGGTCGCAGAGCCCCCAGGAATCTGACTTAGCAAGATCACATTTTGATATTTTCTGACTTGCACATTTCCTGGGGAAAACCAATGAGGTTACGCTTGTAATCCCAGCACTTTGAGAGGCCAAGGAGGGTAGATCCCCTGAGCTCAGTACTTTGAGACCAGCCTGGCCAACATGGTGAAACCCCATCTCTACTGAAAATACAAAAATTAGCCAGGTGTGGTGGTGGGTGTCTGTAATTCCAGCTACTCAGGAGGCTGACGCATGAGAATCACTTGAATCCAGGAGGTGGAGGTTGCAGTGAGCTGAGATCACTCCACTGCACTCCAGTCTGGCAACAAAGCAAGACTCCAACTAGAAGAAGAGGAAGAAAGAGAAGAAGAAGAGGAAGAAGGAGAAGAAGAAGGGGGGGAAGAAGAAGAAGAAGAAGAAGAAGAAGAAGAAGAAGAAGAAGAAGAAGAGAAGAAGAAGAAGAAAGAAAGAAGAAAGAAGAAAGAAGAAAGAAGAAAGAAGAAAGAAGAAAGAAGAAGAAAGAAGAAAGAAGAAAGAAGAAAAGAAAGAAGAAAGAAGAAAGAAGAAAGAAGAAAGAGAAGAAAAAGAAGAAAGAAGAAAGAAGAAAGAAGAAAGAAGAAGAGTAGCCGTAGTAGTAGGAGGAAGGGGAAGAGGAAGGGAGGAGGAGGGGGAGGGGGAGGAGGAGAAGAAATAGTAATGTTAAATCAAAGCAGCAATGCTGTGAGGTAGTTGCCACTTAATTAGACAAAAGTGATTTTGGATGAACACAAAACCCTGCACTATACCCAGACAAAGCTGCTGCTTGGTGCAATAGAGCCTGTGATGTGGGGTCTCATGCTCCCACCCCCCGCACTCAGTTTGCCTTCTCTGAGTAGTTTCTGAGCACTGTCCAGGCTGGTACACCCTTCCGGATGGCTGCTGACAAGCACATGTGCCAGAGGAAACTAGAGTCTGAAGGGTTCTTGGATGCTCTGATACGCGCTGAAAAGAAGTCAGGCTTCAGTTAGAAGTGAAATCTGAGACTTCGGTTTCCTGCAGAGAGCAAAGGGAGAAGGCAGACATATTGAGGCTAAGAAGTCAGGCAGTGGAAAACAAGAGAGATTGATTCATGCAGGGGAAGACAGCTTGGGAGCAGTGATAAGAGAAGGAACAATACTAAACACACAGGCTGGGTAGAGTCAAAGGAAAATGATTTTGCAAGATAGCGTGACTCCCCGATGGACCCACACTGAAACCTTCTGGCTGAGTCTTCCCAGGTAGGTTTGGGACCTGAGTTGTTGTGCAGGAAGACCCCAGTTCCTGATGGAGAAAGCCCACAATATAGACAGACTGGAACATAATGAAAACACTTAAAATAGGCTGGGTGCAATGCCTTATGCCTGTAATCTTAGCACTTTGGGAGGCCAAGGTAGGAGGACAGCTTGAGCCCAGGAGTTCAAGATCAGCCTGGGCAACATAGCAAGGCCCTATCTCAAGAACAACAACAACAACAACAACAACAACAACACACTTAAAATATTCTTTGGAGGAGCTTCTAGCTTTTTACCTGATATGCCCGGGGCCAGAACAATTTCCTGTAGGAACTGACCAGATCTGCATGGTCCAGAAGCCAAATCATAAAATCAGAGAAGCTGGTCTTTGTTCTTCACCTTTATTTTCTGAATCTGTCTCCCCCACCACCTCCCTACCTTCCATGTTTTCAGTGCCAACTTCCCTATCTTTACATTTTCTACCCTTTCTCTCCTGTAAACCCTTGTGACAATCTTACTGTTAGAATGGGAGTATGTCTGGTAAAGTTCTTCATACCATGAAGTCTTAGGGACTTAATGTGCTATTTCTTTGAAGGGATTAAATTCTTAAGAGCAACATTTTTGACCCCAGTTGGAAAATATTTTGTTGAGGACCTTCCCATGAGCCCTATATCTTACCATAAGCCCTCTATCTATATCTTGCAAGGCAGGACAACTCTGTCTACTGCCCATGACTGAGACCCACTGGATGCAAAGTCTGTGGGAAAGTTATGTTTTGATGCCCATGATGGTCACCAAAATGACTTCTTTGGGAAGTGGTCTAGTGCAGTCATGTGGATTCCAGCTCGGCCACTTTCTAGCTGTGTGACATGATGCACATTTCTTTTAAAGTTTCAGTTTCCTGATCTGGAAAACATACATAAGAATGGTATGTCCCTCATGGAGCTACCTTGGGGATAAGATAGTATGGCATGAAACAAGTGCTCAATAAATATTTACGATCATGCTTCCTTGATTGTGAGGTAGGCTTATGTGGAGATGTATTTGAAGTCTCACTTGATTCTGTTGTTGGAGATCCATTGTATACCTTTATCTCCTATAATTGCAACCTCAAAGTAGAGTTCGAACTAAACTTAGAGACATTTATGGGGCATCTACTCCATATCCCAGGCTCTGTGCTTGGCACTAAAGTATAGAGATAAAAATCCCTTCTTTCCCTCAAAGGGAGGATAATCAAATAAGGAAAGAAATCTAATATACTATATTCAGGGCAATCACCTAGTGATGCCAAGGGAGAGGAAGGATGCAACAGAGGGAGGCATTCTCTCTGTTTGGTGGAGTTTGAAGGTTCAGGAGTATCTTCATTGAGGAGGTGACACCCAAGGAGGTTTTGAGAGGTAAATGGGAGTTTCTTAGGTAAACAAGAAGGGAGGAGGACATCCCAGTAAGAGGAAAGAGCAGGTATAAAGTTATATTGCATTTTTAAAAATGTGGAACCAGCCCAAATGCCCATCAATCAATGAGTGGATAAAGAAACTGTGGTATAGGCCGGGCGTGGTGGCTCATGTTTGTAATCTCAGCGCTTCAGGAGGCTGAGGTGGGTGGATCACGAGGTCAAGAGATCGAGACCATTCTGGCCAACATGGTGAAACCCTGTCTCTACTGAAAATACAAAAATTAGCTGGGCATGGTGGCGTGCACCTGTAGTCCCAGCTATTCAGGAGGCTGAGGCAGGAGAATTGCTTGAACCCAGGAGGCAGAGGTTGCAGTGAGCCAAGATTGCACCACTGCACTCCAACCTGGTGACAGAGTGAGACTCTGTCTCAAAAATAAAATAAAATAAAATAAAATAAAATAAAATAAAATAAAATAAAATAAACTGTGGTATATATGTATGATGGAATACTACTTAGCCATAAAAAGGAATGAATTAATGGCATTTGCAGCCACCTGGATGGGATTGGCGGCTATTATCCTAAGTGAAGTAACTCAGGAATGGAAAACCAAACATTGCAGATTCTTACTTACAAGTGGGAGCTAAGCTATGAGGATGTAAAGGCATAAGAAGGATACAATGGACTTTGGAGACTCTAGGGGAAAGGGAGGGAAGGAGGTGAGGGATAAAAGACTACAAATTGGGTTCAGTGTATACTGCTCAGGTGATAGGTGCACCAAAATCTCACAAATCACCATTAAAGAACTTACTTATGTAGCCAAGGACAGTCTGTTTCCCAAAAACCTATGGAAATAAAAAAAAAATTTAAACAGTTATATTGCTTAAGCTAGGAGGGAAAAGTGAGGGAGAGAAGTGAGACAGGAAGCTGGAGGAGGACCAAGCAGAGCCCAAGGGGGTCTTGGAGAGGGGACATTTTCTTGGGGCGATGGAGGGTGCGTTTAAACAGAGGGCACCTGAGCAGATCCAGTGTCAGAGCAGAGGTTGGGCTGGAAAGAGGAGGTGAGCATAGGAGGTGATGTTTGTTCAGCTTCTCTTATGAACTGCTTTTAGCTATGTTGATTAGACCTTCCTTGTAGTCCTTCTGATATATAGTTTTAGACTTAAAACTAAGCTCCAAATCCTTTGTCTGAAATTTGGAAATCCAAAGAGTTCTGAAAGTTTTTTCATAACTCATTTGGTGCCAGTGACTGACTTGAAGCTATTTGGCAGCTATCTGAGTGGAACTGATATGGGGCTATGTACAATATTTCATTTATCCTACACAGTGTAAATATTCTCACATTTTGCTGCAGAAATATTGAAGTTTGATTATAGGGTGTTGTGCCAGATTCTTTGGGTATATTCTGTGACATATAGCATACACAACTGTGTTGTCTTTCTAACCTTCAAAAAATCCTGAATACTGAAACACATTTGGTCCTGAGGGTTTTGAATAAGGAAATATATGCCAGTAATGCATTCTACCTGTCATGTAAAAGAGTAATTACTTTGTATCATCTAAACTTCCCTTCACCCCCTCTTCCACATTTCAGGTTTTAAAAATATCTCATTGTGGTTTTGATTTGCATTTCTCTAATGATCAGTGATGATCAGGTTTTTTTTTCATATGTTTGTTGGCCACATAAATGTCTTCTTTCGAAAATGTCTGTTCATATCCTTTACCCACTTTTTGATGGGGTTGTTTGTTTTTTTCTTGTAAATTTGTTTAAGTCCCTTGTAGATTCTGGATATTAACCCTTTGTCAGATGGATAGATTGCAAAAATTTTCTTCCATTCTTTAGGTTGCCTGTTCACTCTGATGATAGTTTATTTTGCTGTGCAGAAGCTCTTTAGTTTAATTAGATCCCATTTGTCAATTTTGGCTTTTGTTGCAATTACTTTTGTATGAGGTGTAAGTAAGGGATCCAGTTTCAGTTTTCTGCATATGGCTAGCCAGTTTTCCCAACACCATTTATTAAATAGGGAATCCTTTCCCCATTGCTTGTTTTGTCAGGTTTGTCACAGATCAGATGGTTGTAGATGTGTGGTGTTATTTATGAGGGCTCTGTTCTGTTCCATTGGTCTATATATCTGTTTTGGTACCAGTACCATGCTGTTTTGGTTACTGTAGCCTTGTAGTATAGTTTGAAGTCAGGTAGCATGATGCCTTCAGCTTTGTTCTTTTTGTTTAGGGATTGTCTTGGTTATACGGCCTGTTTTTTGGTTCCATAAGAAGTTTAAAGTAGTTTTTTTCTAATTCTGTGAAGAAAGTTAATGGTAGCTTGATGAGAATCACATTGAATCTATAAATTACTTCGGACAGTATGGCCATTTTCACGATATTGATTCTTCCTATTCATGAGCATGGAATGTTTTTCCATTTGTTTGTGTCCTCTCTTATTTCCTTGAGCAGTGGTTTGTAATTCTTCTTGAAAAGGTTCTTCACATCCCTTGTAAGTTGGATTCCTAGGTATTTTATTCTCTTTATAGCAATTGTGAATAGGAGTTTGCTCATAATTTGGCTCTCTGTTTGTCTATTGTTGGTGTATAAGAATGCTTGTGATTTTTGCACATCGATTTTGTATCCTGAAACTTTGCTGAAGTTGCTTATCAGCTTAAGGAGTTTTTGGCCTGAGATGATGGGATTTTCTAAATATACAATCATGTCATCTGCAAAC
>NW_016809830.1:5105208-5130366 GCF_001698545.2 Rhinopithecus bieti | reverse complement strand
TGTTTTGGTACCAGTACCATGCTGTTTTGGTTACTGTAGCCTTGTAGTATAGTTTGAAGTCAGGTAGCGTGATGCCTTCAGCTTTGTTCTTTTGTTTAGGGATTGTCTTGGTTATACGGCCTGTTTTTTGGTTCCATAAGAAGTTTAAAGTAGTTTTTTTCTAATTCTGTGAAGAAAGTTAATGGTAGCTTGATGAGAATCACATTGAATCTATAAATTACTTCGGACAGTATGGCCATTTTCACGATATTGATTCTTCCTATTCATGAGCATGGAATGTTTTCCATTTGTTTGTGTCCTCTCTTATTTCCTTGAGCAGTGGTTTGTAATTCTTCTTGAAAAGGTTCTTCACATCCCTTGTAAGTTGGATTCCTAGGTATTTTATTCTCTTTATAGCAATTGTGAATAGGAGTTTGCTCATAATTTGGCTCTCTGTTTGTCTATTGTTGGTGTATAAGAATGCTTGTGATTTTGCACATCGATTTTGTATCCTGAAACTTTGCTGAAGTTGCTTATCAGCTTAAGGAGTTTTTGGCCTGAGATGATGGGATTTTCTAAATATACAATCATGTCATCTGCAAACAGGGATAATTTGACTTCCTCTCTTCATATTTGAATACGGTTTATTTCTTTCTCTTACCTGATTGCAAGGGCCAGAACTTCCAATACTATGTTGAATAGGAGTGGTGAGAGAGGGCATCCTTGTTTTCTGCCAGTTTTCAAAGGGAATGCTTCCAGCTTTTGCCCATTCAGTATGATATTGGCTGTGGGTTTGTGACAGATAGCTCTTATTATTTGAGATATATTCCATCAATACTGAGTTTATTGAGTGTTTTTAGCATGAAGGGGAGTTGAATTTTATCGAAGGCCTTTTCTGTATCTATTGAGATAATCATGTGATTTTTGTCATTGGTCCTCTTTATGTGATGGATTATGTTATTGACTTGCATATTGAACCAGCCTTGCATCCCAGTGTTGAGGCCCACTTGATAATGGTGGATAACCTTTTTAATATGCTGCTGCATTCAGTTGGCCAGTATTTTATTGAGGATTTTTGCATTATTGTTCATCAGGAATATTGGCCTGAAATTTTCTTTTTTTGTTGTTGTGTCTTTGCCAGGTTTTGGTATCAGGATGATGCTGGCTTCATAAAATGTGTTAGGGAGGAGTCCCTCTTTTTTTATGGTTTAGAAAAGTTTCAGAAGGAATGATACCAGCTCCTCTTTGTACCTCTGGTAAATTTGGCTGTGAATCGGTCTGGTCCTGGACTTTTTTTGGTTGGTATGCTATTAACTACTGCCTCTATTTCAGGACTTGTTATCGGTCTACTCAGGGAGTCAACTACTTTCTGGTTTAGTCATGGGAGGGTGTATGTGTCCAGGAATTTATCCATTTCTTCTAGATTTTCTAGTTTATTTGTGTAGAGGTGTTTATATTATTCTCTGATGGTAGTTTGTATTTCTGTGGTATCACTGGTGATCTCCCCTTTTTCATTTTTCACTGGGTCTCTTTGATTCTTCTCTCTTATCTTCTTTATTATTCTTGCTAGCAGTCTATCAATTTTGTTGATCTCTTGCTAGCAGTCTATCAATTTTGTTGATCTTTTCAAAAAACCAACTCCTGGATTCATTGATGTTTTGAAGGGTTTTTTGTGTCTCTTTCTCCTTCAGTTCTGCCCTGATCTTAGCTATTTCTTGTCTTTTGCTAGCTTTTGAATTTGTTTGCTCTTGCTTCTCTAGTTCTTTTAATTGTGATGTTAGGGTGTCAATTTTAGATATTGCCCACTTTTTCCTGTGGACATTTAGTGCTATAAATTTCCCTCTAAACACTGCTTTAGCTGTGTCCCAGAGATTCTTGTACATTGTGTCTTTGTTCTCACTGGCTTCAAATAACTTATTTATTTCTACCTTAATTTTGTTATTTACCCAGTAGTCATTTAGGAGCACGCTGTTCAGTTTCATGTAGTTGTGCAGTTTTGAGTGAGTTTCATAATCCTGCGTTCTAATTTGATTGCACTGTGATCTGAGAGTGTGTTTGTTATAATTTCTGTTCTTTTGCATTTGTTGAGGAGTGTTTTACTTCCAATTATGTGGTCAGTTTTAGAATAAGTGTGATGTGGTGCTGAGAAGAAAGTATATTCTGTTGATTTGGGGTGGAGGGTTTCGTAGATGTCTATTAGGCCTGCTTGGTCCAGAGCTGAGTTCTAGTCCTGAATATCCTTGCTCATTTTCTGTCTTGTTGATCTAATATTGACAGTGGGGTGTTAAAATGTCCCACTATTATTGTGTGGGAGTCTAAGTGTCTTTGCTGGTGTCTAAAAACTTGCTTTATGAATCTGGGTGCTCCTGTATTGGGTGCATATATTTTTAGGATAGTTAGCTCTTCCTGTTGCACTGATCCCTTTACCATTATGTAATGCCCTTCTTTGTCTTTTTGATCTTTGTTGGTTTTAAGTCCATTTTAATCAGAGACTAGGATTACAGGCCCTGCTTTTTTTTCTTTCCATTGCTTTATAAATCTCTCATCCCCTTTAATTTTGAGCCTATGTGTGTTCTCTGCACGTGAGGTGGGGTTCTCCTGATACAGCCCACTGATGGGTCTTGGACTCTTTATCCAATTGTCCAGGTCTGCACCTTTTTAATTGGAGAATTTAGCAGGTTACACTTAAGGTTAATATTGTTATGTGTGAATTTGATCTGGTCATTATGATGTTTGCTGGTTATCTTGCCCATTAGTTGATGCTGTTTCTTCATAGTGTCAATGGTCTTTACATTTTGGTTTGTATTTGCAGTGGCTGGTACCAGTTTTGTCTTTCCATATTTAGTGCTTCCTTCAGGAGCTCCTGTAAGGCAGGCTTGGTGGTGACAAAATCCCTCAGCATTTGCTTGTCTGTAAAGAATTTTATTTCTCCTTCACTTATGAAGCTTAGTTTGGCTGGATATGAAATTCTGGGTTGAAAATTCTTTTCTTTAAAGAATGCTGAATATCGGCCCCCACTCCCTTCTGGCTTGTAGGGTTTCTGCAGAGAGATCCACTGTCGGCCTGTCTTGCTAGGTTGGGGAAGTTCTCCTGGATAATATCCTGAAGTGTGTTTTCCAACTTGGTTGCACTCTCCCCGTCACTTTCAGGTACACCAATCAAACGTGTGTTTGTTCTTTCCACGTAGTACCATATTTCTTGTAGGCTTTGTTCGTTTGTTTTCATTCTTTTTTCTCTAATCTTGTCTTCATGCTTTATTTCATTAAGTTGATCTTCAATCTCTGATATCCTTTCTTCTGCCTGATCAATTTGGCTATGATACTTGTGTATGCTTCACGAAGTTCTCATGTTGTGTTTTTCAGCTCCATCAGGTCATTTCTGTTCTTCTCTAAACTGGTTATTCTAGTTAGCATTTCCTGTAACCTTTTATCAAGGTTCTTAGCTTCCTTGCATTGGGTTAGAATATGTTTCTTTAGCTTGGAGGAGTTTGTTATTACCCACCTTCCAAAGCCTATTTCTGTCAATTTGTCAAGCTCATTCTCCATCCTGTTTTGTTCCCTTGCTGGTGAGGAGTTGTGATCATTTGAAGGAGAAGAGGTGTTCTGATTTTTGGAATTTTCAGCCTTTTTGCACTGGGTTTTCCTCATCTTCATGGATTTATCTACTTTTGGTCTTTCCTGTCGGTGACCTTTGGATGGAGTTTTGTGTGGTCGTCCTTTTTATTGATATTGATGCTATTGATTTCTGTTTGTTAGTTTTCCTTCTAACAGGTCCCTCTACTGCAAGTCTGCTGGAGTTTGCTGGGGGTCCACTCGAGACCCTGTTTGCCCAGGTATCATCAGTGGAGGCCGCAGAACAGCAAAGATTGCTGCCTGTTCCATCCTCTGGAAGCTTCGTCCCAGGGGGGCACCTGCCAGATGCCCGCCAGAGCTCTCCTATATGAGGTGTCTGTCAACCCCCACTGGGAGGTGTCTCCCTGTCAGGAGGCACGGGGGTCAGGGACCCACTTGAGGTGGCAGTCTGTCCCTTAGTAGAGCTCGAGCGCTGTTCTGGGAGATCTGCTGTTCTCTTCAGAGCCAAAAGATCAGAACGTTTAAGTCTGCTGCAGCTGTGCCCACAGCTGCCCCTTCCCCTAGGCACACCCCTTTCCCCAGAGGCTTTGTCCCAGGGAGATGGGAGTTTTATCTATAAGACCCTGACTGAGGCTGCTGCTTTTCTTTCAGAGATGCCCTGCCTAGAGAGGAGGAATTTAGAGAGGCAGTCTGGCTACAGAAGCTTTGTGGCACTGTGGTGGGCTCTGGCCAGTCTAAACTTTCTGGCGGCTTTGTTTACACTGTGAAGGGAAAACCTCCTAATCAAGCCTCAGTAATGGTGGACGCCCCTCCCCACACCAAGCTTGAGCATCCCAGGTTGACTTCAGACTCCTGTGCTGGCAGCAAGAATTTCAAACCAGTGGATCTTGGCTTGCTGGGCTCCATGGGGGTGGGAACCACTGAGCAAGACCACTTGTCTCCCTAGCTTTAGCCCCCTTTCCAGAGGAGTGAAGAGTTCTGTCTTGCTGGCGTTCCAGGCGCCACCAGGGGAAAAAAAAAAAAACAACAACTCTTGCAGCTAGCTTGGTGTCTGCCCAGATGGCCGCCCAGTTTTGTGCTTGAAACCCAGGGCCCTTGTGGTGTAGGCGCCTGAGAGAATCTCCTGGTCTGTGGGTTTTGTGCTTGAAACCCAGGGCCCTTGTGGCGTAGGCACCTGAGGAATCTCCTGGTCTGTGGGTTGTGAAGACTGTGGGAAAAGCATAGTATTTGGACTGGATAGCACCATCCTTCACGGCAAGTCCCTCACGTCTTCCCTTGTCTAGGGGAGGGAGTTCCCCGACCCTTTTGTGCTTCTCAGGTGAGATGACACCCCACCCTGCTTCTGCTTGCTCTGTGGGCTGCACCCACTGTCTAACCAGTCCCAATGAGATGAACTGGGTACCTCAGTTGGAAATACAGAAATCACCTATCTTCTGTGTTGGTGTCACTGGGAGCTGAAGACTGGAACTGTTCCTATTGGGCCATCTTGCCTAGGAATCGAGTTCACATATTTTTAAAGCCCTTCACATGACTGATATGAAAACAGATTAAGAGATGACTGATCAGCTGGGTGTGGTAGCTCACACCTGTAATCCCAGCACTTTGGGAGGCCAAGGCAGGCAGATCACGAGGTCAGGAGAACGAGGCCATCCTGGCTAACATGTTGAAACCCCATCTCTACTAAAAATACAAAAAATTAGCCGGGCCTGTAATCCCAGCTACTCAGGAGGCTGAAGCAGGAGAATAGCCTGAACCTGGGAGGCAGAAGTTGCAGTGAGCTGAGATTGCACCATTGCACTCCAGCCTGGATGACAGAGCAAGACTCTGTCAAGGAAGGAAGGAAGGAAGGAAGGAAAGAAGGAAGGAAGGAAGGAAGGAAGGAAAGAAAGAAAAGAACTTATGCAGTACCTAGTAGCAATACTTTCAAAAAAGCCAGTGAGTTTCTACAAGTATTTGGTATTATGAAAACCTCTATTCTTTATTGAGTATAATTTGTTAAAAATTATCTTAGGAGTGTCCTAGTTCTCTAAACCAATCCTATGGCATGTAGAAATAGATAGTGAGGTAGGCATCTATTGGATTTCCTGCCTAACAATACCCTTGCCTAGCAACTCCCCCCTACACACGTGGTTCACATATGATTCTACCACTCCAAAACACAGTTAATTGATCCAAGAAGAGGGATGTTACTTCACCTGGAACAATGATCTCTTCTTTGATGACTTTGGATTTGAGATTGTTAGTCTGCTTGGACTGCCATAACAAAATATCATAAATTGTGTGGCTTAAACAACAGAGATTTCTATCTCACAGTTTTAGAAGCTGTGTGAGCGGATTCAATTTCTGCTGAGGGCTCTCTTCCCGGCTTGCAGATGGCAGCCTTCTCAGTATGTCCTCACATGACCTTTCCTTGGTGAGTGCTTATGGAAAGACAGAGAAAGATCTCTCACTCTCTCTTCCTTTCTTTAGGAGGCCTCATTCTTACTGGATTAGGAGTCTACTCTTAAGACCTCATTCAACCTTAATTACCTCCTAAAAGCTCTAGCTCCAAATACAATCACACTGGAAGTTAGGGTTTTAACACATGAATTTTGGGGGAACACAATTCAGCACATATCAGGGACTAAAAGTGTTCAATTATTTCAGTGTGGATCTGTGAGGCTCAGAGCTTGAGAAATGCCATTGTTCTCTGCTATGTGGAGAAAGAGGGTGTGTAGAGAGAAGGAGGAAGGTAGTTGACATCCAAGTAAAGCAGACACAAGAAACAGAGAGCAGTCTTCATATTGTCATATTCCTGGTACCAGCTGTTTCTGAATCTCAGATGAATCCTTACCCTTCTACAGTCTTGGTTTTTCTGTGAGGTGCCCCAGTTTCTTTCCAATAAATTGCTCATTTGTCTAGATTTAGTTGGTCTATCCTATTTATAATCAAAAGGTAGTCTTGACTATTATTATTTCTACAATATCAAAATAGCTTTTAATAAAAGTAAGTGGAAATAAAATAGTATTTAAAATAGAGAATTTTATCTGTGATTACAAAATAAACCTCAAAAGACATCCTGGAACTTTGATATCCCACTTCAGATCTGGAGCTGAGAAAATCATGATCACAGGACACACTGGGGGTGTTTTCCTTGGCCACGTGCCTGCAAATCAAAGTTATGTGCCCACAGCTACCCATCTACAGACAACTCCAACTCTTTTTACAGTACCAAGATCATATTTATCCTAATTTATTCTCACCCTTAAAAAAGTATATGGCCCGTAACATCTATCCCATTTCCATTTCAAGGCCCCCTGTCTGTCTTGTTGGGCTTAAGACACATATTGTTCCCTTGGCTTCACACTCAGATCTCACTAAAGGGCTTGACTTCAGAAACACTTTTAGCCATTTTTCACTCTCAGCCACCTTGGGGATGTTACGCTTTAGGAAAATCCTAGTTTAAGAAAACTTGAGGTGCAATGTTGGGCTATGGCTAATGGCAGGGTGAAGCCAGCTTGCACTAGCCCATGAGAGCTGATTGCACATATCTTCTCTCAGCTTTGTGTTTAGTGACGTCTCGTGCGTGGCTTGAAGTCAGGCATTGTAGGAGCACTGCTTATATCATGGAAACTGGAAAACACTGTAAGTTATGTTTTTTTTTTTTTTTTTTTTTGGCGAGCTATTGGTTAAACATGTATCAGCACATCACAAGCTATCACCCACTTGACTTGACAGTCCCTTTCCTGGTGAGACATTAAAAAAAGAGAACTGGCTTTGAAATGTCTGGTTAAGTATATATAATTTATAATATTTATAAGATTTATAATTTATAATCATTATAGACTTCTGCTTTTCCTATTCAGGCTGGACAGTGACTGCTTTTGCTAATATCAGTACCATGGACAGCAAATCCGCAAAGTAGCCGAAACGAAAAGAACCAAAAATAGCACAAAGTGAAGGGTCTGGACTTGGCAGTGGGCTGAAAATTAGAGGACAAGAGGACAATGAAGAATTTCGAATGAGGGAAGAAGTAAATGTGGTATCTACTAATATCTAGGGTCTTTGTTAGGTGATGTGCCCAGGATTCAGTGTTATGGTAAAGCAGACACCATGGATGTAAGCCAAAATGAGAGCACTAACTTTATACCACAATTCAGGAAGACAATAAGTAAGACATCAGGTGAAATGTTTCATGGTAAAATGAGTGGCCAGAAAATAAAATAGGTGGTCAGGAAATAACTGAATCACAGGAAATGGGAGGATGAGTACAAGAGATTAGAATAAACAGGAAATAGTAGCAGCAAGGCAGTCTATATCCAGGGCAGAGAACATGGTGTGATAAACAGAGCCCTGGAAGGGCCTTGGCCTGGCTTTGCTACTGACTTTCTGAGTGACCTTGGTCGGATCACTCGATCTCTCTAGGCCCTAGTCTTCTCATCTGTGAAATGAGGACATTGAACTATATGATCACCGAAGTTCCCACTAGCTCTGTGACTCTGTGGAGCATTTTTTCCAAGACAGAACATTTCTTATAAGCCCTTAGGGGAATTAGAGCAGAAATCGATAAATAGAATGTTTTGACTAGGGTAGAAATTAAAAGGAGGCCCATAGAAATTTGACTTTCACATTTTGCTGAGACAATTAATTGAGATGGGTTTTCAGAAATGAAAAAAACAACAACAACAAATCTCCAGCATCCCAAAGAGACTCAGACTCTTAACCCATGGCTATACTTGACTGACTATTCATCAAATGAATTAAAGCTAAGACACGTTGCGATTTTAATGTCTACTCCTTACTGCCTTGTCATAATCCAGAAATCAGTTCAATCTTTGTGATTATTTTGGGATTGAACATCACTTAACTGCCAATTTAAAAAATCTAGGGCTTATCCAGTTACACAGAGGAAGAAAGGACATTCTTAACTAATCCCCCCATGCACAACCTATTCAGAAAATATGTCTAAAGAGAAATATCATCATAGCTGAAGATTAATGAACCAAGAGTCAAGGAAACTGGTCAACCAGTTATCAGAATTAATGAAAAAATAAAGCTGAATTTTAGAAAACTTCACCTGAGTTTATATAACAGATGTTCATTTAAAAATGTCAGTAAGGAATGAACTATATAGAGTTCAACTCCTTCTTTTAAGAGTTGTCACGCTACCTATGAGTGATAGGTTAGAATCAAATACCGCATTTTGTGAAGTTTGGAGTTCAGAGGCAGGTGATCTGTTATGAGAAGATCATGCATTGATGTATGATCTAACTGCTGTCTGAAACATGAGCAGACATTTAAGGAGCTTCTTTGAAGGCTCTGAGGACACCATTTACAGCACAGAGATCTGCGGAAAGGATTATCACAGAACCTGATAAATGAGAGGCCAACTGTGCCAAAGGAGAGGAACATATGTCTGGAGAATATAATCTCAGATTCCTTGTTGGTTGGCTTATATAAATCAATCTAATACAAAATATACAGGTTTTTCAAGTGTTTGCCTAATTTAAATTTGGCTGCCTTGGGCATGTAGAAATTCAGAGTGCAGCATGGAAATTGTCATTGTCTATACCTGAGCCACTATTCTCCCTTCTCCTCTCTTTTGAAGGCTATATCACCTCACCAACATGGGATTGTGTTGGGTGTAACTTTTGTTATAAAATTATCAGTAAGAAATGTTTCTGGTTTAAAGATTTTTTTTTTTTTTTTGCCTTACATAATCTGATTTTGAAATCATCATAAAACTTTAGATTTTTAGAGCTTGGAGAAATCTAGAAGGAGCATCTGCTGCAACTGATAGCTGAGTTTACCTGAGGTAGGTACAAGGACTTGCATATGGTAAAATTAATTAGGAATTTGCAGATGCCAGGGGTCATGGTGTCACATATGACCACTCACCAAGCTTTCCACAAAGGCTGAGTCTTGCTCCTGGCACTCACACAACTCAGCTCTGTGTGGGGAATGGTCACAGAGCCTGGCATGCTGCCCCTACTAGAGAACTCACGGGCTAATGGGAAGGATGGCAAGTCAACCACTAACTAAAACACAGTGGGCGCCCAGCTGCCACTTTGGAGGCTGCACAGTCACCTTTTCTAATTACTCCACATTAGTCCTAGACACACTTAAACTCTGAGGACACTTTGGGGATTGTAGAATTGTCATCAAAACAATGTAAAGGTAGTACTCTCTAAAGACAATATGCTGGAATAACCAGAGTTAAATTGGATGAAAATTTGCTAAGGTTGTTTCTCATTTCTAGGGTTTCAAAATTCTTGGTTCACTTTCAGTTCATGAAGATGTATCCCTTATAGCTGCTACTGGAATCCATTCAAAAGCCCCCTTCCAAAAAATTTCCAGTTCAACCACAAACACTATTAATTTAGACTTTCTCCATCATGTATGATAAGTCGAGGATTGCCATTTTGGTTTGCCTTGTCTCTCCCATTCACCAGCACCCCATTATTTCCTCTGCCTCCATCCCATCTCTTCCAACTAGCTTATAAAGGCAGCAAGCACATGCCCTGTTTGTAATCTATTATCCTGTGCCATGTAGGAGAGTACTTTACAAACAGGAGATGCTTCATCAATGCAGACGCAGTGCTTCTTTCAGCCTCAAAGCCTGCAGAGCTGAGCATGATCAGTTACAGCAGAATCTGTTCTGGGGATGGTCCCTCTCACTCTCTTTTCTTTGGTACCTTACGTTTCCTGACCAGACCCAAATTTCCTTCACCTTCAATTCTCTCATTAAACCTTTTAGATTTAGCAAATACACTAACCACGTATGGAAGTGCAGGTGCCAGAAAGTCACTTAAAGTACTTCTTACAACTTTGTAGAAATTCATCCTTTGCCTGCCACGTTTACAAAAGGGAGCCAATAGTAAATAGCAAGTGACAGGAAGTAATGAATTGTCTGTGACCATGAAATGTAGCTTTCACCAAGGTCTCTACTGAGGAGCTGCAGGATGAAGTGTGGGTGCGGGAGGGAAAACTAACAAAATGTTGTTGGTGCCAAAGAATAAGCCACTTTGTACAGTGACACGCATGTTACGGTGTCAATTGGTACAGAGTTTTTCGATGACTCACATGATGAAGAAAGAGCCATGATTCAAAAGCTGTCATCGTGAGAAGACTCAGTGCTGCATGAACAGCACTGGTTGTCTGCTTTAATAGGATGCAAACAACTTTGTCAGGTATCAGATAAGATGGGCTGTGAGTCAAGCTGTCATATTGCAAGACAACTGAATTGATTGGTGTTTGTGTTCTCATTTTGTTTCCAATGGGTGAGGAAAATAACCAGAGATGCTTGTCCATTGCTCCTGTCTGCAAGGGATTACCACATTCCATAGTTTTTGGGTTACCCTTTGGGGCTTTGGCTGGGAGCTAGGTATGAACCTGTCTGATCATCTAGTCCTATAAGAAGGTACATTCTGGCCTCAGTGACTCCAGCAATCTGTGGTGTGCTGCTCAATATCTTACAACAAGCTCCTACCCCCCTTGGAAAAAATAAAAGCCCAGATTTATAGAACTTCCTGATTTCCATGGTGTAGATACTCCCATCAATGTCAGTTTCAAGCTACCAAGATGACATCACTGAATGTAGAGCTGGGAAGGTATGTGCCAGTCGGTTGTCATGGGCTGGTACTAGCTGGTTCCAACATAGCACTGGCAGCAATCCCAGTACATACACACAGCTAAATGTCTTTGTGAATTGGGGACAGAAATGCCATCCTGATCCCCTGGCTGTTGTAAGGTCAGAGTCAGAGTATCTATGTGCCTGTCTTTCAGTGCCTGTAGGGACAGGTGTCACTTACTGATATAGTTTGGGTGTCCCCACTCAAATTTTATCCTGAATTGTGGTTCCCATAATTGCCATGGGCCATTTGAAGGACCCAGTGGGGTGGAACATAATTGAATCATGAGGGCAGTTATCCCTATGCCGCTGTTCTCATGATGGTGAGTAAGTTCTCATGAGATCTGATGGTTAAGGGGCTTTCGCCCCTTTTGATCAGCACTTCTCCTTCCTGCCACCATGTGAAGAAGGATGTGTTTGCTTCCCCTTCTGCCATGATTGTAAGTTTCCTGAGGCCTCCCCAGCTCTGCAGAACTGTGAGTCAATTAAACCTCTTTCTTTTATAAAGTACCCAGTCTCAGGTAAGTCCTTATTAGCAGCAGTGAAAACAGGCCAATACACTTACCTTCCTAGGCACCAAGCCGGGGCCTCAATGGCCCCTTTAATTAGGGTGACCATATATTTTATTATCCTAACAGAAACACTTTTGAACTAAAAGAGGATGTTATTAATAATTATACTAGGACAACTAGGGCTGTGCCTGGACAAACCAGGACAATGTGGTTACCCTCCTCTAAGGCAAAATGTGAACATGATGGCAAACAAGCCGTATATCCATTGAAGCCCTCTCTGTATTCTGCATCCCTGAAGTTGGTGCTGTACCCATCTGGGAGAATAGTGCTGGAGTCTCCACTCAGCCTATGACTGCCACCAGTCTGGGAGTGGGAGGATCTGCAGAGCTCATAAAACTGTATGAGTTTTTAGGCTTACAGCTTCTCTTGATGCATATTTCCAAGCACTGCAAGTGTCCCTTCCTGTCCAAGCAATTGTGTCAGCAGCTAAATGCTTTTCTTGTTGGTCTCAGTCCAAACTTCCATTCTGCTAATAAAAGATAAGAAATATATAAGATTCTATGGGAGAAAAAAAGAACCCAGTAAATAATCCTCTATGTATACCACTCTAAATTTGCTTCCAGCCCTTGCTGATGAGTGTGCAGACATAATTATTGATGGAGTTGTAATCCATGTGTGCAAACTATTGGGTGTTGTACTTGTTTCCATTTAGTAATATTTCACATACTCATTTCCATATATTGACACAATCCACACGCTTATCATTTTTTTATGGCAGCATAGTACTCCATCATGTTGACACACTCTAGTTTTACATCCAACTCTCCAAAGACAAAATGCCATGGCTTCATGAAAACTGGTTGTCACGAATGCAGGCCGGCAGGGAAAGTTCTGGCTGGCTGGCAGTGTAGGAGGAGGAATGGTGGGCAGGAAATCAAGGTCTATCAGTAACTGGTGCTTTCTTTTGGAACTGAATCACTGACTGTTCACTGTGACATGTGCAGATGGGGGCACTGAGATAATTATAATTTATTTTGTGTGTGTGGTCAAATTCAGTGTTGACACTTACCAGTCTTTTGCTTTTATAACCTTCAGCTCCTCAAAGTCCCAGACACAGAAACAAGCCACACATCAATAAGCATATTTAACAAAGGGGCGGCTAACATTAACGTAGGCGTTGGGGCAAATTCTAAGTGATGCCTAGAAGAATATAGGCATTTAAATTATGTAGCAGCAGGATAAAGTCTTCCAACTCTTTCTGGCTTCTGAGGGACATCTAGCTGCCCGGGTGGTTTTTCAAAGGCCACCACAGCAGAAGGTAGCGAAATATGTCCTGGAAATACAAGCCTTAGGATGAGGGCTTAGCTTAGGGCCCCAGCCTGACAATTCACTTCCTGTTCATTCAGAGTCAAGCCTAGCTTGGGCTATTGATTTGAATAGATGTTGCTTTGGTTGCTGAGGAAGATCAATAAACAGTATAAGGGAAGAAGGTTGCACTTAAGTGCAACCTTTGGCCTTGAACCTAAGGCTGAGTTAGTTAAATTTGATTATCTTCTTGTTGGGGTTAAAGTCTCTTCTTTTGCATAACAAACTTGCTTATTTGGAGGGTCTAGAGGAGAGGTTTGACTTACTCCCTATTGTGCTTACTGTATGTCAGCCTCTCTTCTAAACATTTAAGGCACATGA
This sequence comes from Rhinopithecus bieti, assembly GCF_001698545.2. Taxonomy (NCBI): domain Eukaryota; kingdom Metazoa; phylum Chordata; class Mammalia; order Primates; family Cercopithecidae; genus Rhinopithecus; species Rhinopithecus bieti. The sequence goes on along the minus strand of NW_016809830.1, from coordinate 5,117,008 downwards.
GTTCATTAATCGTCACAACAATTGTACAAGGTATGTGCTATTACTCTCCCCATTTTATAAATGGGGAAACTGAGGCATGGAGTGGTTAGGTAACTTGTTGAAGTAACAAAGTTAGCACATATCTGATCTGGGGTTTCAACCCTAGAGGTTTGGCACCAGGGTCTATGCCACATTCATCTACCATACTCCTCTAATGAAATTCCAATCGTCACCCAGAGGAGGGCCTGGTGTCTCCTTGTCCTTGGCTCTCTTTGGCCCTGGGATACACCAGGTTATCTTCAGCCTCAGAGGAAGAGCCACAGATGGGATGGGCTGATGGCATCCAACCGAGCCATGTGAGTTGAATAACCAAAAACACAGATAAAATGATTAACCCCAATTTTTCCTCTAATTTCCTTTCTAAATAGATTTTTCCCCTGCTGATGAAATCTGTCTCAATTTGGTGGTGAGTGGGTAAGTAGGGGAATCTGGATTGATTTGGTATTAGAAAGTCTCACATGTCTGTAGGGAAAAATATAGGGGGTGGATTATTCTCCCCAAATATAGTAGGGAAACCACAACTCCTATCATGTTTTATCCATCCATCCATCCACCCATCCATCCATCCACTCATTTGTCCATTATTCATTTGTCTATAAATCAATCAATCAATTTATCTATCTTTCTACCTTCCTACCTGTCCATCATTTTCACAGGAGGTAGTAATAACAGTGTTGAGGTCACTCATCAGGATGCTGCCTGCTGTGTCATCCAGCCACAGCCCTGTTTATGGCCATCATAAAATGTCTGTGGATAGTCCAGCAGCTGATTTTCCAGGGTCTTTTTCTACTGTCTGAAGGATCAGGAAAAAAAATCTATCAGCTGGAGAAATTAAGCCATTTTTCTTCAGGGGAGAGAAATGGAGTAGCAGGCTTTCCACATTAAAATGCTACAGTGGATTCCAGATGAATGAAAAATTGGTCTGCATAGCAATGAGACTAGAGAGAGAGAGATTTGGAAGGTTTGTAACTGGCTCCTGGCAGAGACCCTGGGCTGAGACACTACATCAAACCCGGTGCAGTCGGGCAAGCTTGGCTCTTGGGACTTCAACTCCGGGGAGCCGGGTCCTAAGACATCATCCTCTTCATTTTTTCTGTCTTTTATTTTTCCAAAAGGCCAGTTGTCTGGGTGGTTTTATTAGAGAGATGCAAGCGCTGGGTTCCTCTTCCAGCTATGGCCGTTTGTTCCCATTGCTGCTGGGAACCTGCTGCCTGACAAAAGCCCCACTCCTCGTCACAACTCACACAGGCCAAGTCTGTCAGAAAGAGGGGTTCAGCCTTTGGAGGGTGCAGAGTCTGTCCCAGAGGGAGAACATTAACCCAGCTTCAGGCACTTAACCCAAATATGATCCAGGTATAATGTTATGACCAGCTGGAAACCTAATTACAGTCCCTCTATGGACCTTAACAAATAGAGGTGGCTGTGTGGATGACAGTAAGCAGGTTAATAGGAAGCCACAAAAGCAAGAGAATTTACTTAAGGATGCCATCCAGACTCCACCCTTGCAAGAGATTAGTTTTCTGTGGGGTGCAGATGCCTGACCTTCCTGATTTACCCTGGAGTTCCTGGCCATTTCTCACCTCTGGGGACAGAGGCTACTTTGTCTTGTCATTGCTTTTTCAGGATGAGTCTTCTGCCTACAGCTAGTTTTGCTTCCTAATGAGGGAGCCCCATTGTGGTAAGGGAATAACTGGGGCTCTAGCAACCTAAATGCAAATCTTACTTGTTAGGGGGTGTGACTAGTCCTCTGATTGCTCTGAGGGTCAGTTTCATCATTGATAAGGAAGAAACGGGGATGCTATCCTTCAGAGATGCTGTATGGACCTAATAGATGCTCAATAAATGCTGGCTGCTATTTTATTATTATTTGTCTGCCTGATATGAACTAAGGGGTCCAGAATTCCTGCTTTTCCAAACATTGCCTGATCTACAGGGTCTACAGTTCTGCAATTCTTTTCATTTATTTATGTCTAATTTCATTTCTGAGAGGTTTATGAGCTCTTCTCCCTGATGTGCTATTAAAGGGCAAGTATTCGTGGGAGAGGCAACAACACATCAGACCTGCCATTTCATATTTTCCCACGAAGCATCCTAATGGCAGCGGGAGTGAATGTTTATATCCTGGGTGAGCGTGTGGGTGAGGCCACAAAGCATAGCAAATGTGAAACTTGAGAGTTTTTTTTTTTTTAAGCTTGTGCAAATTTTGAAGTCTGTGCTATAGAATAAGCATAGTCCAAATGATTTATTTAGAAAAAACAAAAATTTGGTGCTGTCAAAAGATGATGGATAACTACTCTTTGGTTTAGAGTGGGGGTTTCCAATGCTGCTCCTAAGACCAGCTGCATTGGAATCACTGGGAGAACTTAAAAACACCCCAGCTGCTCAGATCCCCTACTGAAAATTCTGACCCACATGTCTAGACTGTAACATGAGAATATGGGCTTTTGACAGTGTCCCTAAGCAATTCTTCCTTGAGGTGACATCTGAGATCCATTGTACAATAGATGCCCCTGGATCCTCTGCAGCAAGATGCATGTGTTTACAGGTGTTGGGGCCTTCTCAATAGTCTTCCATGCAGAAGGAAGCGGCTGGTGGGAGCACAGCCATGCGTAGAGCCCAGAGTTGAGTGAAGAAGGCTCACATACAGGCAAAAAGTAGGGGCTGGAGGTAGGAGGTCAATCAGATGGGCCTTTTGAAAGCAGTTTCCACATTTATGCATTTTGCCTTAGAATTGTCTTTACTTGTCTTAGTTCTTTCAGGCTGTGATAACAAAATACCTTAAACTGGAATGCTTTATACACAACAAACATTTCTCCCAGATTTGGAGGCTAGGAAGTCCAACGTCAAGGCACCTAGAGATTTGGTATGTGGTGAGGGCTCAGTCTCTGCTCCATAGACGGCACCTTGTTGCTGCATCCTCACATAGCAGAAGGAGCAAACTAGCTAGCTCCTCTTTAAAAAAATAATAAGGGCTTCTTTTATAAGGGCCTAATCCCATTCATAAGGGCAAAGCCCTCTTGACTTAATCACTTCCCAAAAGGCTCCACCTCTTCCTGCTACCACATTGGGGATTACGTTTCAACACATGGATTTGGGGGAACACCAACATTCAGACCATAGCAGTACCGAAGTCAAATTTGATCCAAGCCTTTGGCTTTGTATTCATCTGCAGTCTGAATGTGGATGTTGTTTAAGGAAGCAAAAGGTACCTGGGCTGGACTCTGACAGTGCCACCTGGCTGTGTCCAGTGACCTGATCTGAGCTTGTCATTTGAGCAGATTCAGTGTGGGTTGGTCACAAAAGCTGCAGGGACCACATAGCATTGTTCTCTGACTGTTGGAGAAAAGCGGGAGTTGTGGGGGTGGGCGGGGGGTGGGGCACAGATGCTATTGTCTCTCAAAAGACAGAGCTCTGGAAGTTTCTCTAGACTCCCAGTCCAAGACAGTACTTCCCATAATCTTGGCCACAGCCGGTGCTGGACTGCAGAGAATGTCACCCTCTCTGACTCACCTGTGGGTGCTCCTTCCCATCCCACAGCCCCCACGGGGCAGCAGCCCCGTGCACTGGCCGCCCCTTTTCCTGACAGTCAGACTTAGGGGAGATGGCCAGCCCCAGGTAGGCTGGCCATGAGCTTCCCACTTCAGGTTTTCCAGTTTGCCGACCAGGCAGGCCTCAGGCTTGGATTTCTGCTGATGCAGGTGAACCCCTGGGACCTGACCTCTGCCCTCCTGTCCCTCAGCAGGGCCAGTTGTCAAGGAGATGACAGGATTGAATTCCGAGTTAAGGGAACCAATCTTGTCTTTCTAATTTTATCTTCACTCTCTTTTCCTCCTGCATCCCCTTCCTCCCCGTCGTCCTTTTTTTGTTTGTTTGTTTATTGCATGGCATGCAGCCATTAAAAGAATAGTGGTCATTCTCTAAATTGAGACCAACTCGTTATTTTATTAAAGCAATACCTTTTACTGGCTTTTTAGGAAATCTCGGCTGTAGGTTTGCTTCTGCATGTAATATACTTTGTGCTACCTTACATTATTGATGACTGCCAAGCACTTTGACAAGCTCACCTGGAACCATCACAGCATCTGAGGAAGACTTTATTACCTCCAATTGTTTGATACAAAAAATAGAAATCAAAAGGTGAGGCCCACAGCTAACCAGGGAATGAGCTGGGCTTAGATCCCCCGTCTTAGAGCTGGCCAGGACTTAGGGCAGGATGTGTAACTGTTCTTGGGCTCCCTGAGGGGCTACACCCCTGGGACAGGCTAAATACATTCAGTAAGCTGTAAACAGCTGGGCTTTGAGCTCATTTTAATGCCTCGTTCAGATGATGCTGATGCCAATGCAGATGCTGCTCACTTTGGGATGTGACATAATCTCTATAATTTGTGAGAAGCTGTCATCTTTCCAGGCCTAGCCTGCATATGGTGCTTCTTGTTTCTCCTTTCAACACTCACTTGCTCCTGCTCACTTTAAGACAATAAAAATATGTGACATTTGTAAAACTTTACTCATCAGGGGATTTTAGAAGCTAACTGAGAAACCTGCAAGGACATGGAATAAAAACCTCAGTGGGGTAGACTTAGCTTCTTCCTCTCAGAAGGTATGACCAGAGTCCTTTTCTGTTCACCTAGTACTTACCAACAGTCTTCTAGAATGAGCCCCACTATATCCATTATCATCCCACTGTGTAACCCAGACATTTTCAGTTGTTCGTATTTCAATTTCAGTAAAGGACAGTCAGCGGGAAAGAGCCCAGCTGTTCTAAGACTCAGGTGGGCCCGAGCCTGAGGAAGCCAGGCCCAGCTGAGACGTCCTCCTTCTTTGTCTCCACTCACACCCTTTGGTTGGAACTTTTCTCCCTGGGTCCCACTGCAGCTACCCACTCCTTAGGTCCCCACTCTTGCTTTATAGATACTCAGGATTCTCCCCCCCACACATAGTGGCCACATGTCTTCTTCCTACCCATGGAGGCTTTTCCAACCTGCATCTCCAGTTACTTTCTTTTTTTTTTTGAGACAGAGTTTTCACCCTTGTCTCCCAGGCTGGAGTGCCATGGTGCAATCTCGGCTCACTGCAACCTCCACCTCCCAGGTTCAAGTGATTCTCCTACCTCAGCCTCCTGAGTAGCTGAAATTGTAGGTATGCACCACCATGCCCAGCTAATTTTTTTATTTTTAGTAGAGACAGGATTTCACCATGTTGGACAGGCTGGTCTCGAACTCCTGAGCTCAGGTGATCTGCCCACTTCAGCTTCCCAAAGTGCTGGAATTACAGTGATGAACCACTGCACCCGGCAACTCCAGTTACTTTCAAGAGGACAAATCAACGTTTCTGTAGGAGTGTGAGAGGATGACTGTCATCCCAGCATAATCATGAATAGCATGGTTCTTTTGACTCAAATCAAGTATTCTTTTGACTTAAATCAAGTATTCTGGTTTGTACAGTAAGTTGTGTGATCTCCCAGTTAGTGGGTTCTGAAGCAGGACACCATCATCCATATTACCTAATGTGAGTGGTTCCTTATATGAAATCGAAGCAAGCCATGCAGAGAGGGAGAGGGACATCAGGAGGGGACCTCTCAGGCCTCTCAGGTGACTTGCCTCATTGGGTTCAAACTCATTTATCTTCATGTCTGCGGAGCTAAGCATGGAGCCCTGTACATACTTTTTGGCCTCAGAACCCTTTTACATTCTTACTGAGGTCTTTAAAGAGGTTTAGTTTATGTGGATTGTATCTAACATATTTACTGCATTAGAAATTAAAACTAAGAACAATTTAAAATGTGTATTTGTGTATTTAAAACAATAATGAAGGCTGGGTGCAGTGGCTCACACCTATAATCCCAGCACTTTGGTAGGCTGAGGTGGGCGGATCACCTGAGGTCAGGAGTTTGAGATCAACCTGACCAACATGGTGAAACCATGTCTCTACTAAAAATACAAAAAAATTAGCTGGCCGTGGAGGTGTGCACCAATAGTCCCAGCTACTTGGAAGGCTGAGGCAGGAGAATCACTTGAACCTGGGAGGTGGAGGTTGCAATGAGCTGCACCACTGCACTCCAACCTGGGCGATATAGCCAGTCTCAACCACAACAACAACAAGAACAAACAAACAAATGAAAACATTAAATATTAAAATAAATCACGTTTTATGAAAAATGTTTTCTGACACAAAGAAGTGTAACAAGGAGAGTGATTTGATTTAAATTAGTAAGAAGCTTGGCATTGATTTATGCTTTTGTAAATCTCTTTGAAGTCTGGCTTAATAGCAAATAGCTAAATTTGATTCCCATATCTGTTTCTAGATTTCGTCTCACATCCACACCCATCATGTAGCCTCTGAAAACTCTACTGTGCCCTCAAGAGGGAATGAGACAGAAAGACAAAGTCTACAATTATTGTGGATATATTTCTGAACCCGTGGGCCTCCAGAAGCATCTCGGAGACTCCCAGGACTCTCCACACTACACTTGGAAAACTGCTGCCCTGGACATTCAGTTAGCGCCAATTGAATAAAACAAATTTTAATGTGGAAAATCTTTAAAAGAAGTGTGGAAGCTTCCAGTTGGTAGAAAAAGGTATAATTTACACTTACTGATTGTTCATATGTGATTTAAGCAGCTACCTTAGATGTCACATTTTGGTTCAAATTTTGGGAGGTAGTATGGGCATCGGGGGTGTCCTGAGGCCGATTATAAAAAACTGTCATGGAAAAATCTTTTCCATGGAAAAAGGTAAAACAAAATCCAAGCAAAATATTCACCAAATTTTGAACATATTTCTTTGTTTGTTTGTTTGAGACAGAGTCTCACTCTGTCACCCAGGTTGGAGTGCAATGGTGTGATCTTGGCTCACTGAAACGTCCACCTCCCAGGCTCAAGAAATCCTCCTGCCTCAGCCTCCTGAGGAGCTGGAATTGCAGGCATGCAACATCACACATGGCTGAGTTTTGTATTTTTATTAGAGACAGGATTTTACCATGTTGGCCATGCTGGTTTGGGACACCTGACCCCAAATGATCGACCAGCCTTGGCCTCCCAAAGTGTTGGGATTACAGGCGTGAGCCACTGCACCTGGCCATATATTTGTATTTGTGTGAAAGGGATGCATGAAATTCTTAAGTCATGGGGTGAGTGTGTGTGTGTGAGAGAAGAGTAGATATTCTATCTCTTCTGATAAAATTATACACTCGCCAAAGTTGGAGCTATATTCTCTCTTTCTTTAGGTCTATGGTGTCCAATACAGTAGCCACCTGGGGCTACCGAGCCCTTAAAAGGTGGCAAGTCAAGTTGAGATGCGCTGTAAATATAAAATGCACACTGTGGATTTTAAAGACTTAGTATAAAAAAAAGTAAAATAGTGCGATCATTTAAAAATATTGACTGAATGTTGAAATGATATTTTGGCTATATTGAATAAAATATTAAAAATTAATTTCACAGCCAAGAAATTAATTTTGTCCTTTGGTAGATGAATGAATTAGAAAAACAGGAAAGCATTCATAAAACGGGATATTATTCAGTGCAAAAAAGAAATGAGCTCTCAAGCCCTGAAAAGATATGGAGGAACTTTAAATGCATATTGCTAAGTGAAAGAAAGCATGCTGAAAAAGCTATACACTGTAAGATTCTGATTATTTAACACGCTGAGAAAGGCAAAACTATGGGGACAGTGGAAAAAAAAAGATCAGTGGTTACCAGAGGGTTGGGAAGGGGAGGCAAGGATGGAGGAACAGGTGGATCATAGGGATTTTTAAAGCAGCGATACTATTCGATATGATGCTACATTGGTAGCGCATGTCATTTATACATTTGTTAAAGTCCACAGACGTATAGTCCACAACACAGTGAGCCCTAATGTAAACTATGGGCTTTAGTTAATAATAATGTATCAACATCGGTTCATCAATTGTAACAAATATACCACACTAATACAAGATACTAGTAGGGGGAAGTGTGAAGTGTGTGTGTGTGTGTGTGTGTGCACGCACGTGTGCAGGCCTGAGTGTGTATGGCAGGGGTGTTATATGCAAACTCTGAACTTCCTGTTCAACTTTTCTGTGAATCTAAAACTGATTTTTATGAAGTCAAGTCTATTAATTGAAAACTAATTCTGCTTATTTCTTTTACGTTTATTAATGTGGCTACTAGAAAATTAAAATTGCATATGTGGCTTGCTTTTAGATTTTATTGGACAGAGCTCCTTAGACTAGGGCTGCACCTCCCGGGCCAGAGGCTTAAGTTGCTTAAGCACTTAGCAAAGGTTTACTTGGCTTGCTTAACCAGCAGGCTAGTGATCATCTGCAAGGCACAAAAACAGAATCAGTCAAGGCCCAGAGAGATCCCTAGAGCTGATGGGCTCCATTTTCCTTGCAGCCCACTTTGGAGAGGGGTAGTGGGAACAGCCAGAGACAGGGACGGCGGCTTCCTGCTTTCTGCTGGCTTGAGCTGCTCGGGAAAGCGGAGTGGTCTTTGTGTAGTCAGAAAACGTGAGGTTCCTGGACCTCATTCCGCGCCCTAACCGCCGCCCACAAACTCAGGGGAGGCAGGGCAGGAGCAATCCCCAGTACCCGACTTCCAGCGCTTCTGGGAGTGCACGTGCGTTGCTGCACGTGGCCTGAGCCCTGTCAGGGGCCGGGCACCGGTCGCAGCCCCCGGTACCGCGGCGACCCTGGCCCAGGAAGGAGCCCGGTAGGGAGTGCGCTTTCCCCGGCCTCCCGAGGCGGGATCGGGGCCTGGCTCCACTCGGTGAGAAGATCCTGCCAGCCAGCTGGGTGAAAGACCCACAGAAATCCCGGACTGGCTGCAAGATGCATTGGTAGCTGGCGCCTTTAGTCGGATTCCTGAACTTTTGCAGAGAAGTCTATGAGTGACGTTTTCATAAGTCCCAAAGTAGGAGTGGAAGCAGCCTCCCTTCTTCCTAACTGCACCCGGAAGCGCAACCCAGCGCAGAGCCTGTCGTTCACCCCTGGGGAATTGTCCCAGGGAAGCCATGTCGCAGAGCCTTCTCTCCTCCTCCACTGCTGGTCTCTGCAACCAAGAAATCTGAATGCAAACCGGGCATCCCCTGTACCCTGGCCTGTTGGACTTAATCAGGGACATGGTCCAAATGCAACAGGGGGGTCAGGGAAGACTTCAGGCCCCATGGTTGGATTAGAAGCTCCTTCATTCCACAAATACCTGTATGTATTTTTCTTTTAAATTTTGAAATATTTCAAACACACAGAAAAGCAGACAAAGAATACTGTAGGGCTCTTATGGAACCACCACCCAGATATAACAAACGTTAATATGTTGCCGAAAGGCTTCCGGTAATTTTTTAAAGAAATAAAAATTGTTACAGAGTAGGAGAGCCCCAGCATCCCCAACCCCATCCTGTGCCTTCTTTCTCATCCCCGAGGGAGCCTCTCTCCTGATATTACTGGACTCCTTTCCTACCCAGGATTCATACGTTATCTGTGGCATAGCCATAAACAATATGTATTATTGTTTGTATCAATGTCCAATCAATATTTATTGGATGCCTAGCATGCACCTGCCACTGTTCTAGGCTTTGAGGATAGAGCAATGAAAAACCGAAACCCAATACTCGAGCTTAAATGCTAGTAAGGAAGACATATGAAAAACAAACAAGTATGAGTGTGCTGAAGAAAAGCAGCCAGGAATGCAGTCCACTGCTCTCCTCTGAGTGGGTCCTGTCTTCCTATCATCTTACGCTTTTGACTTCTTTTTGGAGGTCGTTTTTCCTGTGGGTGTCCCCTTCCCCTGGGTGGTGGAAATTTACAGAGAGGTTTTACATTTGCTTCTGCTGGGAGCACCAGGGGCTCATTGGTTTGTGAATGGTTCGTATAGATACTTTAGCCTGCGGTTTACATTTGGACTTCACCTCTACAGGAGCTGCAGTCTTGGGATGTCAATATCACATGGTAGATGTTTTTTCCTCCAGTATCCCAGGCAGATGGTATGTCTTTTTGCCACTCCTCCAAGCCATCAAGAGAGATTTTCCAGCCTTCTTTTCATGGAGGCTGCAGGTTTTTCAAAGGTTTGGGAAGAGGCAGGGTCTTGAGTTTGCTCCCTATGTCAAGCAAACCTGGGCTGCAGGCCACATGTGCTGTTTGTGTGACAGTCACTGGGGCCAAAGTCCAGGGCCAATATCACTTTTTTTTTTACCCCATTTTGTAGTCTCTTTATGCCTCTGGCACCTGGGGAGTTTTCTTTCTTTTCAGCTTGGCTATAAATTTAAATCATTTTTTGGTTATCTTTTATCCAGTCTTTCTATGTGTTTGGAGGATGAGGGGGCTCCATTGTCAGCACTGATTACTATGCTGCCAGGTGTATAAACCATGCCTTTGTTGGCTTGTCTCAGCCCCTTAAATCTTCCCTCTGATCTCTAGCATTGTGGTTAAAAGCACTGATTCCAGAGCCACACTCTCTTGGTTCAAATTCTGGTTCCACCACTTAATAAATGTGGGCCTAGGGAAAGTTAATTAGCCTCAGTTTCCTCATCTGTAAAGTGGGGACAATCATAATACTGACATCCTTAGATTGTTAGGAAGATTAAATAGATGAACTTTGGTAAAGTGCTTAGAATCGTGCCTAGAACCTGGTAAGTGCCATATGAGCATTGGCTACTGTTAGTTTTAGTGTAAGGTTTTTATTGTTAGTTTGCTTTTAATAAACATTCAACTCTTGGAAAATAGAAACCATCAGGTTAATTCCATGAATCTAACCTCTAGCATGTTTTGTTTATTCAGTTCTTACTAGTTGTCATTTTGGAGAATAGAGATAAGGAACCCATAGGAAGAAGAATCCATGGGCAAACTGTGGTGGGGACGGATAACCCCGGAGGCTGGGCTGTCCAGGTGTGGCCCTGGAAGAGAGTGATCTTCCCACCATGGGGGCCTATAGTTCTTTGATAAATAGATATACTTTAAAATTTACAAAAGTGTTTTAACTTTTGGCTCTTTCCTGTGATTTTGAGAAAGGAGTCTGTCTTTTGTACTGGAGTCTTTGCCTTGGCCACTTTTCACTTCCCATTAAATGGTGTCTAGGAAAGATTTTAAGAATTCCTGTGAGATGTAAATGTGGCTGGTGAGTCTCTCCTCTTAGCATTATGAGTTAAGTGCTCCAGCCCCAGAAGCTGTGCTTCCTGGGCTTTGCTGTAATGCAGTTGGATGTGTCAGGCTGCAGAGATGTTTGCTACAGAAGGACATTCACTCCATAAAGCCCAGGAATCTAGACGTGGGTCTTGGTGTCAACGTTAGGGAATAATAATAATTGGATACATAGACTTCTATTTTATGCCTTGTTGAAAGCCAATATTGGTTAGGCTGGATGTTTTCCTTCCAATAACAAGTATTCATTGAGCATTTACTAAGTGCCAAGCACTGGCACCCAAAAGGCAACCACTGTTTCAAGTGTCTTAGACATTCTTCTAGAATTATTTGATACAGGCAAACACACACACACACACACTCACACATACTGCAAAATTGGAAGCATAACACACACATTGTTGTGTGTCTTGCTTAATGTTGTAGCTTGTAGGTCTTTCATAGCAGTACATATTCTTTATTATAGCTGCTTCATTCTTTTTAATCACTGCATAGTATTCTACCACATAGATATACCATAACTTATATCATTAGTCCCCTACTGGTGGACATTTAGGTTGTTTCAAATAATTGCCACAAAAAATGCAGTGCCTAATCTTGTAGACACATTGTTTCACAGATATATATATATATATATATATATATATAT
>NW_016809830.1:5035556-5101879 GCF_001698545.2 Rhinopithecus bieti | reverse complement strand
AGGGTCTTTGTTTACCTACTTAAGCCTCAGGAATGGCGGGTGCCCCTCCCCCAGCCTTGCTACTGCCTTGCAGTTAGATCGCAGACTGCTGTGCTAGCAATGAGGAAGGCTCTGTGGGCGTGGGACCCTCCCGGCCAGGTGTGGGATATAATCTCCTGTTGTGCCCGTTTGCTTAAAGCGCAGTATTGGGGTGGGAGTTACCTGATTTTCTAGATGTTGTGTGTCTCAGTTCCCCTGGCTAGGAAAAGGGATTCCTTTCCCCCTTGCGCTTCCCAGGTGAAGCGATGCCTCACCCTGCTTCAGCTCTCGCTGGTCGGGCTGCAACAGCTGACCAGCACCGATTGTCCGGCACTCCCTAGTGAGATAAACCCCGTACCTCAGTTGAAAATGCAGAAATCACCTGTCTTCTGGGTCGCTCGCGCTGGGAGCTGGAGACTGGAGCTGTTCCTATTCGACCATCTTGCCCTCTTTTCTTTAAAAAGCAATTTACATTCATCTTTTCTCAAGTTGGCAAGCAGCAGAAATATGTGCTATTAAATGAATGAGTGGGATGTGGGAGGACAGTGTGGCAGAGAGCACTGGGCTGAGGATGGGGTCCCACGGTCTTTATTTCAGTCAGGTGACTGGCTGGAGGACCCTGGCCTTGTCTTTGAACTTCTCTGAACCATAGTTTCTTCATTTGTGAAATGAATCATTGGGTCATTCAAGGCTGGGGAAGAAATATTCATGAACTTATGCACCTTTTTAGAGCATTTACTGTCCTGAGGTCCACTGTAGCTTTCCCCTTATACTCCTAGGCTTCTCCTTGACGAACTATGTGAGGTCTTGTTCTTGGGTTCCATTAATTTCTGGGAGGTTGGCAACCGCTCCAAATGGTCAGCTCCAAGGCCAGCTCCCATTTTGTAAGAACTTGCGGTGCAGTGAAAATAGGTCTGGAGGGTTGAAGAGTCCAATCTGGGTTCTTGCCCCAGCTCCATGACACTGGGAAGTTATCTTCTCTTGTAGAACCTCATTCTGTTGTTAAGTGGGTAAGCCCAGCAAGGTTTTGAAGTTCCAAAAAAGGGCAAAGCCTCACTTCTTACCTTTTACACAGGGACTTTTTGCAGAATAAACATGCCTTACTGTGTTCAGTTTTCAAACATGACTGAGTCCCTATAAGCTTCCTTCCTTCCTGTGGCCACTGTTTGCTCACAGCGGTCGTGGGTTGACTAGAGGAACCCCAGGTAGACAGAGGAAAGTAAACTGCTGGTGGGAGAGATTAGGCTAGTCCCTATAAACCAGCAGGGCCATTAGTGAAATCTTTTCGCAGGATTCCGTCTGTGGTGTCATTGCGACAGAAACCCTTTATTACCTGAAGTATGTCCTGAGACTTCCCAAGAGTGAAGTTGTTCAGAAAACACTGACCTGAGTGTAGGCACCAACAGAAGACCTGAGCAACCTGGAACAACTCCACGCACAGGAAGCCCTTAATCATTCAGTGATCAGCCTTCATGACTAGTGTCAAAAGAAGAAAGACTACTACTGGCTGGTAATGGAAGTGTAAACATTACTTTAATGAATGAACTTTGCTAATAATATCATGTTATAAATATTTTAACTCAAGTTCAACCGAAAAGGATGATTAAGGAAGGTTGAGGGAGTTCATAAACAGAGAAATAGATGGGGTCTTAGCAAAAGGATTTGACTGATGAAATTTTACAAAGTTGAGAAACATAGATGAATAGAAATTACTACTGTATAGAAGCTTCTTAAAGTCTCACCTTTTAACAATCTTTTTCCATCCTTGAATTGATTTGCCACCATGGACATCCCCATTTTCCTTAATGTTCAGTCTAGGGAGAATCTCACACTCGCACAATCCTTGGATGGGAAAGGAGCTCAGGTGGCTCCTTAAATTGAAGGCTCCTTCTGCCTTCAGGCCATCTGAGACAGCTCTCCTGGAACCCAGCCCATGCAGGCTGCTGGGAAAATGGTTACCATATTTGTCAGATCTTGTCCAAATCAAGCCCTGAAGACACAGCTTGGACATCTTTGGAAGCTCAGTGTACGGGAAACTGGAATCTAGGTCAGACTTTTCACCCTACAGCAACAACATGGAGCTTAATTACTCTCACTTCCAGTGCTTTCTCACCTGATCCAGCTCCATTCTTCCCCATGATTGCAATGCACTCTCCCCACCTCCATCCTTGTTGTCTCAGTCATTCTATGCTTACAGACTCCCTGGTCATTGACCACCTTGAGTTGGGCTTCCAGTGATGCTAGTTCTGGGCTCTTTCCTGATAACTGGAAGTTTTCTCACATCTGCATTTGCCCCATGTCCAGATGCTAGGCTTGGAGACCGAGGCTTTGGGAAAAGAACTGCTGAGGCAGTGGCAAGAGACCTAGCTGTAGGCTTGTGAAGGCAGGGAGGTTCTTTGTGCAACCATAGCCATTCCTTCTGTCTGTCTGTTGTTGCCTTTCTCTCCTTGGTTCTTTTCCAGCTCCTTAGACCCTAACTCTCATGGCTCCCCCTGCATGGCTGTGTTACCCTGCTGGTTGACTTCACTCACTAGTTGGCAGCAGGTATGACCAATAGTCTTTCATTGGCTGGCCCCACTCTGTTTTAAGCTGGTGTCTAACTTTAGAGCTTAGCCCTTTTCACGTTGCTTCTGACCTCTCCAATGGCCCAGCCTTGCTCTGGTGTATATGTGAGGGGTTGGGGGAACCTTTGTCTTCCTCCCTTTCAGGTTTCCACATGGTGGAGCGGTCCTGGGTGAACTCTTTCTCTGCTCTCCACCTCCTTTGGGTGTGTGGTGCAATCAGCTGGAGTCTGGATCTGTGAGGCCACAATTTCCAGAGGCAGGATCCTTCCATGGAAACAGACAACATGGGCCCATCTTTCCTGCCCTCCCCTAATCCTGCCTGCTCTCCATTACTTTGTGTTTTCTCTTCAAATTCCCAGCATCTCCACCCAGGTTCATTCACATTTGGGTGGCAGGTACAGTTCCCTGCAGGCTCTCCAGATGAACCTTCTCAGAGCCTCACACTTTGGGTTTAGTAGGTAATACTTTGATCATTTTTAGGCAAATTTGGTCTACTTATCAACTAGACAGAACCTGGGAGGGAAGGAAAACTAAAGAATAGGATCTCCACACTTCCAGGAGGTAGCAAGAATTCAGATGCCAGTGCTTGCTTCTCTGCTCTGTTGCTAACTCCCAGAGCTTTGCTGGTTTAACTCATTCTGATAGCTTCCCGGCTGCAGCCCCCAGGAAAGTGACCTTCTGATTTAAAAGTTCAGCGCTGGGCACAGTGGCTCACTCCTGTAATACCAGCACTTTGGGAGACCAAGGCAGGCAGATTGCTTGAGCTCAGGAGTTTGACACCAGCCTGGGCAACATAGCAAGACTTTGCCTCTACAAAAAATACAAAAATTAGGTTGGCATGGTGGTCACCACATCTGTGGTCCCAGCTACTCTGGCAGCTGAGGTGGGTGAATTGCTTGAATCCTGGAAGTCAAGTCTGCAGTAAGCTGTGATCAAGTCTGCAGTGAGGCTGTGTGAACTCCAGCCTAAGTGATAGAGTGAAACGCTATCTCAGAAAACGAACGAACAAACAAGCAAAAGATAAATCCGACTTCCTTCCTAAGGAAGTCTTCCTGTACCCCTTTGGGCCAGGGACCTCTCTCAGGTCACACAGTGGACACTGGTGCTGCGCCCTCTTTTGCAATCACACAAGAACAACCTCTTCCTCCCTTCCACTTGTCCATCCTTCCAGAGCAAAAGACACCAGCAAGCATCCACATTCCTGTTCCCAGGGGCATGCCATCAGGATTCTGCAATGCTGATTTCAGCACCATCCTGCTGGACTATGAAAATGTCTGGTGCCTTCTGGGCATTTTATCTACTTGGAGGAGCAAGTGCATCAACCTGGGAAATCTTTGGCTCCCAGTACCACCGGGCCACAGCCCGCCCTGTGGTGACCTTTCCCACCGCCTTCTTGCAAACACAAAGCAGGTCCCCAGAGACGGCTGTCAACTGCAGCAGCCACCACATAAAATCAGGTTCCGGTGTTGCTGAAGAGCTTCACCTTGCCTTAATACAGTGGCCGGGGGAAGGTTTGCCAGGACCAGACAATGCCTTTCTCTTTGTCTCCCTTCTCAGCTTTGTCTTTCTGCCTGTTCCTGACTTTGTTCTTTGTTAGAAAGGTCCAGAGTGGCAGAGCAGTGGCTGCTGTTGTGCAAGGCATGTAATTTTGACCCCTTCTGCTCCTAAAAAAATCAATACTCCTTTTGAGCCTCGGTAAAGAGTGTTTTATAGAATCCCTCTGAGAAGCCCCGATCTGTAAAAGCTGATATTATCTGATGACCCTTCTCATACTTACAGTCTTTTTTTCACATAATATTTCCAGAACCTCACCTTCCTCTATAGCTGAGACCCTACTGCACATGTCTGCTTTGTGACATGCAAGTATAGTACATCTTATCTGTCCACTTTGGATGGAAAAGCTCCTCATTTACATACCTGAAGGCACTGGGGTGTAACAAAGGTCATCGGCTGACATGGGCACCCTCAGCAAGATGGGAGCCTGAAGTAGCACAGCCGTGTTAAACACAGGATAGGGAGTCAGCTGAGGGCTCATTATGGAGTTAGAGAAAAATTCATCAGCTTGAGAATGTCACCTGTTGTTGGTTCCAGCCTTCACCAGTGTTGCCTCAAAGATAGAAAGCACCTCGGTTTGACCTTCCCTCTTGTATATGTCACATCTCAAGAGGAGAAACAAGACATCACAGAATTGCAAAGTTCCCGAGCTCGAAGAGACTTCAGAGATCACATAATGCAGATATTGTGAACTGGTGACCAGATGTATCCCCATGACGGACGTGTCTTTTTTGACCTTTGTAGTGTTTTGGACTGTTTCTTGGTTTATTTGTTTTAAGCTGAATGCATCAGCAATATTTTACATCAGGAAACTTCAAATAAGAATAAAGTTTGAGAGATTTTCTTTTAAAATTGGAAGCGCAAGCAGCTCTGTTCCTATTCTTGAGTAGGAATAGGTGAACAGTCTTTCACAGCTCCGGCAGCTCTGTTCTTATTCCTGAACAGTCTACTCAATGGCCTCACTCACTTCTGGTGAAAGCTGAAGGCACCTGGGTTGGTAGTCCCTCACCTAAAGTCAGCCCATCCCCATTTTCCCATACGAAAGCACAGGATCCTATTGTAAAAGGTGAAGGTGACTTCACTTCCCCAAGTCTCACAGGGCCTAAGGGGCAGAGCTCTCTCTGATTGTGGGGAACTATGTCTCCTGTACCATATGGGTCTTCAGTATGATTGCTGTTGTTTCCAAGAACATTGTTAGAGCTTGGTGATGAAGTGGCTTCTTTTACTCCTGAAGTTGCCTCCAGACAGCTGGGGCAGTCAAGTCTCTGATTTCTGTGTTTGCTTCCTCCCAAATACTATTTTCTTAATACATTCAAAAAATAATACTGAGAGTTTCTTACCACTAGATTTATCCTGCAAGAAATGCTAAAGAGAGAAGTCTGTCCCTCAGATTGAACCGAAAACAAGCTAGATGGCCAGGTGTGGTGGCTCAAACCTATAATCTCAGGGTTTGGAATGTGGAGGGGGGAGGATGGATTGAGGCCAAGAGTCCGACACCAGCCTGGGCAATATAGAGAGACTCTGCCTCTACAAAAAAAACATAAAAATTAGATGGGTGTGGTGTTGTGCGTGTATAGTCCAGGCTACTCAGGAGGCTGAGGCAGGAGGATCATTTGAGCCCAGGAGTTGAAGGCTGCGGTGAGTTATGATAGCATCACTGCACTCCAGTCTGAGTGACTGAGTGACACCCTATCTCTAAAATAATAAAAAGAAGAAGCTCTTCAGTAATTTGAAGCCATATATAGAAATACAGATCTCCAGTAAGGATAAATATATGAGCAATTATAAGGGTAGTATCATAAATTTGATTTGTAAATTCATTTTACATTTTCTACATGATTTTAAAAGGTGATGCTAATGGAAACCAGATAAAATCACTACAGAAGAAAACCAGTCACTCATAATTGCACTATTCAGGGAAAATTGCTGGCAGCAACTTACTGGGCTTACTGGTCATTTTAATATTTGATTGGGATCTTACTCTATACACTTATCAGTTCCCTGCCTGTTTCACTCTACACTATATTGGAGATATTCTTCCATGTCACTATAGTCATTTTTACAGCAAACTTCTTTAATGCTGTTAAGGCTTCCACAGCATGGATGAACCGCAGCTGATGGACTTGTGTGTGGGGTGCTATCAGCTACATTGGGAGGAGGGGCCCATCTTGGGTAACATTGTGAAACTGCCTTCTTCCCTCTCTCACTCTGTAGCATCTGCCCCTAGGTCTCACTTTATACTGTAAGGCCCGAAATTCCTTTCACACGGTATCTTGACGTCTTTGAGCCTCACACAGCCCCAAAGGCCTAATTGTGAATTCCCCTGCTCTTCCTAGATATGCCCCCATTTAGCAAAGAAAGTCTCCCACCAGCATAGTTCCCTCAATGGCCAGGCTAACTGCACTCCACCTGGTCCTCAACCCAATGTGTTTCACGCCCCTCCCAGCCTGCAACATTATTCAAACAAGCCAATCACATGCCCCTGCAGGAGCCAGGGGCATCTCTGGCTCTTGTTACTATGAAGCTTGCCTCCCACAGTCCCTGCCAGCTCACTCTTCTCTAGAGTGCAACCTCATGTGATCCTGCATGGGATGAGCTGTCTTCCTCCTCTGGGCTGTGAGTCTATGTGACAAACAAACTACTATCAACCTCATCAGTCCAGTGTCAATGGTATGTGTTTGGCCATCCCCAGATTCCTAGGGTAGGAATCCCTCCTTCACCAATGAGGTGAAAAGGAGATAGACAAGACACTCTTGCTCTGCTCCACCTACTGTTAGGATGTGGCTTTAGACAAGGATTGAAAGCTCATTCCTTCTAAGGTGAAGATTTAAAGAAGTTTAAACATTAGTTATTGTGTATGGGGGGTTACATTTTAATAGCCATCAGTATCTGATTAAAGTTATAAGAGAAGAGTTGTACTAGAGCCTAGGAAGGAGGAAAGAAGAGAAATCCCAACTCAGTGGTGTCTTGTGCCCCCTGAATGTACTCCCTGGCTGCTGCCTGTTGTCTACCTCAATCAGTGACTGTGTTCAGAAGCCGTGTGGCCCATTTCTGCCACTTGCTGAGTGATTTTAGGGCAAGGAACTGCATGTCTTTGAGCTTCACTCTACTTATCCCTCAAATAGTAAAACCAATACCTGGTCCTCCTATGCCATTGGTGCCCAGTGTACCTGGCATGCTCCTGGTGCTGCATCTGCCCTCTTCTCCTCTTCCGATCTGTCTCTGATTTTCTTGGCACCAGCCAGGCACCAGCCACATTGCCTCATTCAGTAAATATTTAAGCAGCACTGATAGTGTGCCAGGGACTGTTCTAGGTACTTCACTTTCATTGAAGTATGCCTATAAACTTGAAACAACAACAATAATAAATGAATTCTGATTTTTTTTTTCAGCAAAAAGAAGGCAGCATTCTGAGGTAGAAAGAGTGTTGTGTTGGATTTCAGACAGACCCAGATTCCAGCCCTGATATTTAGTACTCAAGCAGTGCTAGGTGGATATGCAGCAGTAAGCAAAGCAAAGAGGAAGTATCCTTGGTTTCCACGCTCCCAGCTTTGTGACTTTGGCCAGCATTTTAATCTCTCTCTCCTTCAGCTGTCTCATCTGCACAATAGGCATATGAATACTTACCCTGGGGGGTAATTGTGAGGACTGTTGCTAATCCCATGAGGTCTTTACTGACACTCCATGCCTGGTCACCAGTCCCTTCTATCCCATTAGCCCCAAGAGATGTGACAGCACCTTCCTTTGTGCCACGTGGTCCTATGGACACCTGTGCCAGCACTTGTCACATAAGCATTGCATTTGTCCCCATTAGGTTGCAAGTCCAGACATCAGAGTCATACATCTTTCTTTATGACTCCACACCTGACATTTAGTAGGCACTTTCGAATGTTTGTTGAAGGCGCCTGGTGCAATGGCTGTGGTTGTTCACAACTCGCACATTGGAATGAAGGCATCCAACTCTGTGCCCTTCGCTAAAGCTGTCACTCTGGCTACTCAGTGGAGCCACCACTACTCAAAGGGGTTGGCCCATAACTCAACTCTTGGCTATGCTTTTGGGCCATTCTTGAACCACCCCCAAAACTTGTGTCTTTCCTTTGTTTTATGTCAAATTTTCTACCCAAAGAAAAGTTACCGTCTTCTTTAGTCATAAGTCTTAATTCTGAATCTGTCAACACCAAGGACATCCTAGTCTCTAAAATTGTAAAATGTTTCATAAAGTTACATTGTTGTTATCTGGCAAAAAAGCCACAACCAAACTCACCCTCAGGGATGGAAAATTGTTGCCACCATTAAGAATTATCCAAAAGAATACTCAATAAGCAATGAAAGAAATTCCAGAAGAGACATTAATATGTTTTGAACAATGGGATGTCATTAGAAAAAGAAAGTAATTTGAGAGAAAGTCTTTTCATTTAAATGAATGAAAAAAAAACCCAACCCCATTGCTTATAGTTACCCTATGCCCCAGGGAATAGAGGGGAGGAAGGAGTGAGTTCAAGGAGCAACAACACAAGAAGCGTCCAGAAATAATAAGACCCACCGTGGCTTATGCACCAACCATTCTCCCACACCTCCTGACTTGTGATTTCCTCTACTTATCATTGGGAAGAAGAGCAACACTTGCTTTTTTTTTTTTTTTTTTTTTGAGATGGAGTCTCACTCTATTGCCCGGGTAGGAGTGCAATGGTGCAATCTCAGCTCACTGCAATCTCCGCCTCCAGGGTTCAAATGATTCTCCTGCCTTAGCCTCCCAAGCAACTGGGATTACAGGCATGTGCCACCACAGCCAGCGAATTTTTTGTATTTTTAGTACAGACAGGGTTTCACTGTGTTAGCCAGGATAGTTTTGATCTCCTGACCTCGTGATCCACCCGCCTCAGCCTCCCTAAGTGTTGGGATTACAGGTGTGAGCCACTGTGCCCAGCCAGAGCAACCCTTCCTAGTGGTCTTGTTTGTGCCCGAAGATAACCGATAAAAATACCTCCTCCAACTAGACTTTTCCCAGGTGTAGTGGGAGTGGCCATCCAGGCAAGGCTGTGGGTGTCCAATGGATACAGCAAAGAGGATCCAGGATGGAAAATCATGAGCAGCCTTAGGGAGGCACCAGGGAGGAAGAGGTTACTTCCATGCATGGGTCTCAGGATGGCACCAGGGAAGAAACAGGGGTTTTGTTGGACCACGAAAGCCTGGGAGCACTGGGAGTGCCTATGGATCAGAGTCAGGGAAGGGGGAAACGGGGCCACCCCAAGCTGAGGGAGCAGGGCTAATTACTTATCAACTAAATGGCTCAACTAAATGGGCATAAACAAGACATAGTTTGTGAACTATCCACTTAGAGCATTGTAAGCTCTAATTCAGTGTCACTCATTCTCCATGTGACCTTAGGACGTTGTTAAATCCCTCCATACCTCAGTTTGCACATCTGTTAAAAGTGGAGGAATACATTACTTGTGTATCTCACCAGATTGTTCTGAGGATGGAATGCTCTATTCCATTAGAAAAATTATTCATTCATTCATCTATCCTTCATTCATTCAAACAATCATCTGTTGGGCCTTCTGGACTTCCATCAAGAGCAGGGGGTGAGGAAAGACGTGGATGTGAAATTTTATTCAGATCAAGAGCTATAACCAGCTCTATTAGGAGAGAGAATTGGAGAATAATGACTAGAGACATCTGAGCATTGGCTTTGGAAATGCTCTCTTGGCTCCTAAACTGCTGGTAATTGCATCTTTTCTCTCCTTTCATTAACCGTTAAAAAGGTAAAATCTCAATATAGATAGAGGGGCATCTCTGGTAAGAAGGCAGCCAGGAGCAGGACAAAACTGGGCTCTGGGCTTGAGTGCCGAGGCAGTTCCCGGAGAACTGCCCAACCCTCACCCATGGCTGCACTGCCCCTTCCTCTTGAGCAAAGCCCAACACTCCATTAGGAGATGGGAGAGCTTGGCATCTCACTTCTTTGGGCAAAATGAAAGAACGCACGAGGCACGGACACACCTAACCTAGAGGTTATATCATCCCCTGAGAGTCAGCTTAACTTACTTGATAAAGATCGCAGAAGGAAGCCTCCCAGCTTCCCTTATCCTGGTTGATATCGGTCAAAAGATCTAATTGCTTTGTCTGAGCTCACATCCTTCCCTTCTTTTGGTTGATATTGGTTGCAAGATTTAATTGCTTTGTCTGAGCTCACACCCTTCCCTTCTCTTGGTTGATACTGGTCAAAAGGCCTAACTGTTTGTCTGAGCTCACAACCCTCCTCTTTTTACTGGGTTCTTGTGGGCAGGACAGTTGCTAGGAGCCACTAAAGGAAGATTAGGACGAGGTGAAAAGGTAAGGTCTAGGGCTGTGTTTACTCTCCCACGGCAACCTGTGTGACCAAGAGAATGAATGAGGAGGCAGCAGATAAGGTTAATCAGCACAACAAGCTCATTGCTTCATTGGGACACTGGTTACAATCCTAGTAAACCCCAATAATTTTTTTTTCAGATAAAGGAAAAAAATCTTGGAGATTTTTACTATTGCATTCCCTCAGAAAATCAGGCCTTTCAGAAGATGGCTTGACCATTGTCTGTAAACACAATTAGTCTGGAGTCCCCGCCAAACAGTAGTAAAGATGCCTTCGAGAAAAGCATGAGGGAGATTAAATGATTACATTAAGAGAGCAAATACATGTATGATAAAGTTTTATGAGCTCTTTTTCCAAGAAAAGGGCACCATAAAAGCAATATTTTATTATCCTTGTTCCAAGGCTCAGGGAAATGTAGCCTCCCTTATTCAACTTGAGAGTTTGTGACTATATTTATCTATTCATGTGTATCTTTTGAAAATGTATTTTTTTCAAGAAAATTCAGACCAAGCATCATATTGGTGTTATTAACATTATTTAGTGCTGAATCTTTAAATATCTTGTTTTATCCTCTTCTGGGCAGTAGCTCAAAATTTCTCTCATCATATAGCAAAACTTTATTGTAGCAAAGCAGACATTAAAATATTAATAGAATGTGATCCTTTGCTGAGATTATGAGAGTTCCTTCTTTGTAGGATTTTAAGAGTAAGTTCATAGACTCTCACGAACAGGCTAAAAGCTGACAGATGGGTTAATGGTGCTCTGGGCACACTGTTACCTTTTCTGTAAGCACAACTGTTCAACTGTTAAGTAAAATGAGAATTTTTGTTCCAGGTGTCCTATCAGTCCTTGCAGCTAGAGGTTTACAGCCCAAGACAGGCAGATAGCAGTAATGAGTAACATGCTGTTCTTATTATATAGATAAACTAATGTAATGCAGGTCAACATTTTACTATAGGTAAAGGAAACATGTACCTACATGTAGTAGATGAAAATGAAATTATGGGAGCCACACATTAGTACCAATCACCACTGGCCTTCCTGTTCATTGAGAAAAACATCCCCAATAAAATGTTTCTGTTGTTATTTTTCTGTAGTTACAGAAGTTATATAGTTGTAGAAATATGGTAGCTAGAAGACCACTGCTCTTCATTTCTAAAGGGTATAAACCATTTCCCAAAGACTCATTACATTGAAACATCATGGAAGTTCTGCTTTACTGTATTAGGCATCTATTGCTGCACAACAAATGACCCCAAAACTTAGTGACTTAAAACAACAATTAATATTTATTATCTCACACAGTTTCTGTGGGTCAGGAACTCAAGAGTGGCTTGGCTGGTTAGTTCTGGCTTATAATCTCCCATGAACTCAAATGACAGTTGGGACTGCAGTCATCTGAAGACTTGACTGGGCTAGGGATCTGCTTCCCAGATGGCTCACTCTTGTGACCAGCAAGCCCGTGCTGGCTATTGGTGAGGTGCCTCAGTTCTTTACAACACTCGGATCTCCCCACTGGGCTGTTTGAGTTCCTCACAGCATAGCAGTCAGCTTCCTCCAGAGCTAATGATCCAAGGGAGAGCAAGAAAGAAGCTGAAATGTCTTTTATGACCTAGCCTCAGAAGTCATATGCCATCCTTTCTGAAATATCCTACTTAGCAGTACGGGTCAGCCTTATGTGGAAAGGGACTACACAAAAATGGGAATACTCAGAGGTGAGAATCACTGGGAGCCATCTTGGAGGCTGGCCACCATATTAACTTGTCTGAGTCTTCACCCTGTCTTCTACCCATGGTAGCAGTATTTTTCTAAATGTCGTTTTGTGTTTTCCTCAAGATGGTATTAATGAAAGGCATTTAGCAGAAACAAATACCTACCCTTACCTTACCCTTACCACACACACATACACCAACGCTACCAACAACAACCTTCCATGGTGAAAATAAACATGGTAAACTATGTTGGGAGATTCACAATTCACTTGTGATAATGAAAGTTTTGAAGTACACTAGTAAGGAGATGTGTTTGAACTCCCAGCATTTCTTAAACTCATTTTACATTGAATTCTCCTTCAAGGAATATATGAAACACCGTGACCATAAGGGCATAATTTGATAAAGGTCATTCTGGGGTTGTTCCATGTTAAGGGCAATCTGTCTTTAAGTTTGGGAGCCTGCCCAAGGAGGTTTCTATGGCCCTGTGACATTTTTGTGGGAATTCCAGTGGGGTGGAGGGGACATCTGTGTTGGAAATCACCTACTTCCCCCACCCCCACTAATAATTGCAGTTCCAATACTAACCCTTCATTCCCAGCAATGATAAGACTTTAGGCAAAAATCATCCAAAAATTAGGTGGGGATTATCCTATCACCCATTTTGTTTTAGAAGAAGGGTTTTCTTCTTGGATGTCATATTCATTGCATTTCTCCTTAATAAGGGAAAGAGAACGTGGTGGTAGCAGTCTTCCTGAATTACCTTGGGTCTCAGGGAAGCAGAATGGCATCGTGGTCAAGCACACAGATGCTGGGGTCTGAGGCCTTCACTTCCCAATCCTGCTGTCACATGCATAGCCTAAGTAAGCTTGGGCAAGTCCCTCTAACTTGTTTATGGCTCAGTTTCTTTTTCTGCAAAATGAAAATAAAATAATAAAACTTACCTCACAGAACTGTGAGGAGTATGTGGGCTGAAACTGATAAAGTCCTCATCCTGTACTGGTGCTTTCCCATGGCAGAGTACCAGAGAGCACTCAACCATGAGTTCTCATGTAAGAGAGAAGGTAGACTAGAAAAGCTGGGAGTTCTACCATCACCACAAAAAATTTATTATCTCTGAGTTGCCAGAATAATAGAGAAGCAGATGAGAAAGAGTCTCAACCAGACAAGAACTCGGGAAAAACTAAGAGATGGAAGAAGAATTCAGCAAAGAACCAGGAATTAGGAATGGGCCTGTGAAAGGGCAGGTGTGTATCAGGAGTATGTTGGATATCACGGGCACCAATTTTCCAGTGACTTGGTGACTTTATCAGTGCACAGGAATGGTGCAGCCTTATTATCGAATTGCAGAGTTAAAAGAAATGTCACAGATTAGCCAGCCTGAAGCCTCATTTGATAGTTAAAGGAACAGAAAACTATACCAGGAAAGCATGCCTCCAACAACCCATGGACTGTCAGACATGAACCCAGGCTCCTGGTGGTGGGACCTGGACCGTTTTTTGCAAATAAAACATGTCCTATGTGAATTTTAACAATCTCCTGCTAAGATAAAATTTTCCTGATAATACAGGCCCCATAGCATTCTCTTGGATGGATGCTGTGTGCTCTCTCAAACCCAGATTCTAACAAGTATCATGGGTCAACTCTCACAGTCATTGAGTGTCAGAATAGCTGTCTACCAAGGGTGGGGTTAGAACTTCATAGTTGCCAAACTGTGAGGGAAACCTGGTTCTATGTGTTGTTACGATAACATGGATTTTGTTTTCTTTAATTAACTTTATTGAGGAATACTTTACACACATTAAAACACAGATTGTAATTGTGAGTTTAGAGAAATGTATACTCCCAAGTAACCACCACCTCAGTCAAGAATTAGAATATTTCCATCACCCCAAAAAATTCTCTCATGTGCCTTTGCAGTCAATCACCTCCCTCTGCCCCATACGCACGCCCCCAGCAAACACTGATCTGATGTGACATTAAGTTCTCAGTCAACCGAAGTTGGAATAATCCTGAGTTGCCCCAAGCACTGCTCTGGTGCCCTGGGGAAGAAAGGACAACTCTGCGATCTGCTTAGGAGACAGAAGGAGGAAGCAGTAAAGTTGCAACGCCCCTTGTATGTCAACTAAGGCCCAGATGACAAGGGATGAGGTGATCTGACAAGTCTGGAGGTCACTGTGGGCCAAAACAGTCAGGGAGGTCTTGTAGGTCTGAGGAGGGTCTGTGGAAGGTGGCAGGTGTGGATGGCTTGGTGTGACAAGGGAGGGACAAGGAGGAGGTCAGGCAGCCCAGCAGGGGAGGAGGCAGCCAGGAGCTGACCTCGAACGTTCATTGCCCTTTCGTGAACTTGACGAGGAGTCCTCGGCCAGAGGCGGGTGCAGGATTCCTGCCAAGCAGCTGCAGGATGCGAGTGAAGTCTGGGATAGGAGGATCAGGTTGTTTCTATCATTATTGCATAATACAATAATTGTTGTATTATGCATATGTTGCATTAACATACATTATTTACTAAATAAATGCAGGTTTAAAAAATGTCGGACTATGATCCTGCTGCCCTTTTGCTTTTGAAAATGGCCTTGGTGCCTCTCAGCCCTTGGCCAGCCTTCCTGGGCTTCGGGGAGCTTGGGAGTGTGAGCATTTGCCAAGCCTCTAATGACAGGGGCCCATTAAAGCACATGGCTGGATTCCTGGAACCACGCATTAGATTAAGAAATGGAGCCGGAGAATTAGCTTGATGCACGCCCTGCCAAGGAGGGACCCTCGTCCTCATGGTGGTGGCTCCCTGGAGGTTGAAGCAGATGGGGAAGCTGTGTCCAGGTCATTATCGCTGTGTCACCAACAGCAGGAGGGCTCTGAGCAGCCCTCCCCACCCCACCTATTCCCATGCCAGGCAGTTCAATTCCTGTGGCCACCAGGGCCCACGCTGTCAGTAGCAAAGGGCATTACACAATGAAGAAAGGGAGGAGAGGGGCAGGCATGTGAAATCACGAACAGAAATGAGAATCTACCCCATGCCAGATACTGGACTAGAGGGAGTGTCGGACACCATTCCTGCCCTCAGTGAGGGTGATGGAGGAGGAATGAGGCCGGTTAATATCCTATGGTAGGTGAGAAGTAATAAGGGCCCTGATATGGGCTAAATTTTTTCCTCTTCAAATTCATCTGTTGAAGTCCTAACCTCAGCACCTCAGAATATGGCCTTGTTAGGAGATAGTCTTTACAAAGGTAATCAAGGTAAAGGGAGGTCATTAGGGTGGTCTCTAATCCAATATGTCTGGTGACTTTATAAAAAGAGGAAACCTGGACACAGGAATAGAAGGGAAATGACATGAAGAGACACGGGGAGAAGATGGCCCCCTACAAGCTGAGGAGAGAGGCCTGGGACAGATCCTCCCCTCACAGCTCTCAGAAGGAACCAACCTTGGGAACATCTTGATCTTGAACTTCCAGCTTCCAGAACTGTGTGACAATATATTTCTGTTATTTAAGCCAGGGGTCTCCTTGGTACCGGTCTGTGCCCATTAGGAACCAGGCCACACAGCAGGAGGTGAGTGGCAGGGGAGTGAGCATGACTGCCTGAGCTCCCCCTCCTGTCAGATCAGCGGTGGAATTAGATTCTCACAAGAGTGTGAACCTTATTGTGAACTGTGCATGTGAAGGATCTAGGTTGCACGTTCCTTGTGAGAATCTAATACCTGATGATCTGTCACTGTCTCCCATCACCCCCATATAGGACTGTCTAGTTGCAGGAAAACAAGCTCAGGGCTCCCACTGATTCTACATTATGGTGAGTTGTATAATTATTTCGTTATATATTGCAATGTAATAATAATAGAAATAAAATGCACAACAAATGCAATGTGCTTGAATCATCCTGAAACTACCTCCACCTGCCCTGGACCAGCCCGTGGAAACACTGTCTTCCATGAAACTGGTCCCTGGTGCCCCAGAGTTTGGGGACTGCTACTTTAAGTCCCCAGTCTATGGTAGTTTGCTACAACAGCCCCAGGAAATGGATATAGACCCTATGGGAGAACACTGAAGGGCCCTTGAGCCAAATGAGGGGTCAAGAAAGGTTGCCTGGACTGAAGAATGTCTAGGCTGAGACCTGAATGACAAACAGGAGGTTTCCAGTGGGGAGGGGAAGGAGTAGTGTCAGTGAAGAAGGAGGAAGGGACTTCTGGGCAGAGGGCCTGGCCAATGGCCCTGCAGTTGCGGGGACCTTTGGGGAATTGCAAGTCTGTGGGGCTGGGGACAACACTGAGTCAGAAACCCAAAGGAGGGTGATATGGTTTGGATGATTGTCTCCTCCAAATCTCCTGTCGAATTGTGATCCCCAGTGTTGGAGTGCAGCTTACTGGGAGGCAAATGGGCCACGGGGGTGGATCCCTCATGAATGGCTTGGTGCCCTCTCTGTGGTGATGAGTTCTCACTGTATGATTTTAGTTTAAAAGAGCCTGGCACCTCCTGCTGTCTCTCCTGCTCCCTCTCTCACCAAGAGCCACGCCTGCTCCCCCTGCCTTCCCCTTCCAGAAAAGCTTCCTGAGAGCCCAGTAGATGCCGGTGCCATGCTTCTGGAACAGCCTGCAGAACCATGAGTCAAATAAACCTCTTTTCCTTTTAAATTACCCAGTCCCAGGTATTCCTTTTTAGCAACACAAAAGGTACCGGTGCAGAGGGCATCAAATGTCAAGGGAAGGAAACAGGCCTGAGGGCGGAAATGTCCAATGCAAAGCAGGTTGCTCAGCATGGGTCTCTGGAAATTCTTGGAAATGCCCCTATCTTCTACCTGCAGCTTCCTCCCCAGATTCTCACTTCAGACAGCAAGGTTGTAAACCCGGGCCACTGACCTTGTCTATACATATGTCACTGTAGATCAAGAACAATTTTTTTTTCCCTGTAGTGATTGATTTATGTGGGTCTCTTGGATCGGGTTAATTGTCAACAATGTGAGCTCCTACAGCAAGACAGTGAGTGGGGTTATCAGCACTCTGTGTTACCCACAGTTCTTCAGACTGAGAGCTGCAGATGACGCAATCCTATGTTGACTTGCTCCTGGCCCTGCAGGGCGGTTGGGCTCACCTGCCCACAGACAAGGCGTGATGACTGATTGCCTTTCGTCAGTAATCGGCTTGACATGGAGCCAGTAAACTCCCAAAGTTAGATTAGGAGGTGAGGTAATTGGTTGAGGACTTTGGATTTTAGTTTATTAATGTCCAAACAATAGGGAAGCTTTCTGAATGGAAACAAGCCAAAATATTTGGCCTTCAAAATCTCTTCCGGGGGCATGGAGGTCTGCTGGTTAAGGGTGGGGTGTGGGTTGAACAAAGCCAGTGGGTGAGATGTATCTCCATGAAAATGCACAAAAATCAGTGCTGCTGCCTTGTTGGTGAAAAAAACAAGAAAGGAAATGCACAAAAAGTGGAACATCGTGGGATGCTGAGAAGGCAACACAGCACTTGCTTGGAAAATGAGTGAAAGCAGAAGGCTGTTAAAACTCAGAGTTTTGGCCTGCAGTTTTTTGTTTCTCAGGAAGGTCACATGAGAATGAGCGATGAACTTTCTCAGGGCCAATTTCTGGACAGTGGATCCTGTTTTATCTTTCAGAGAAAGGCAGGGACTATTCTCCAACGTTTTGTAGGCTGTCAAGAGGGAGGATAAATCTGAGACTGCCTTTAAATACTGGGTTTCAATTGCTTCCTTCCTTCCCAGGGCAGATATACAGTCTTCTGGTATGATTTAATGTCCAAACTCAAGCGACTGCTGTGCTTCTGCAGGATGGAGACAGCACTTTGCAATTATTTTTGTGTTCTCTGCAGAAGACAAGGTTCAGCCCCCAATAGGGGGACACTCAGGGCTGATGGTTCTCTTAGGGAGGGAAAGTGAGAGAGCATGGTCACTGCTGGCCTGACTCCCTACAGCTTCTGGGTTTGGGAGAGACCTCACTGTAATCATCACCACCACCTTCATCATCATCATCATCGTTGTCATCTGCTGCTGCTGTTGTGCTAGAAGGGGTGGAAGTGGTAATTACTCATGCTTTCTCCCCTCTTGGTTTTAGCTAAATGAGATCAAAGAGTCAATTATAGTACCCAAAGCATAGAACTCTCTGGAAAACTGGGTAGCAAGATCTTCTGTGTGGCTCTTCAGTCTGAACATACACATCCAACTACATTCCTGCTAAAGAGAAGCAGACCTCCCTCGTGGCTGGAGATGAAGCCAGGCAGGTCTAAGAGAACCAGCAAGACACGTCCATGTCCCACTCAAGGATTCTGCTCTTGGCCAATGTGGCCTAGTGGATTTGCCTGGTTCTCCCTGATCTCACCAAGCAGATAAGTCACTCTTCCTCTGGCTGAAGCAGCACACGATGGGGGAAGTCAGGGGAGAGACTGGAAATGTGTATTCCAATACTGCTCTCTTCTAGGCATGGGGCAAGGTGGAAATGTAAGCAGTGGAGTCATAAGCATGTCCCTTTAATAACTGTGATATTTGTGATCACCTCCTAGATGCCTGGTAGTTTGATCAGGATAGTACAGCCTATACCTTATTAATTTAAGGTGGTTTTGCTTGCTGATGAGGGCCCAGAAACCATGGTTTTACAGTTCCTCTAAATTGTCACTGGCTCCCTAAGTCAAGCTCTGGGCTAGCAAAGGCTTTTGTTCTTGTACAGTTATCAGCAGGGACCATGACTGGCCACAGGCTGAGTCTGCCCTGGGTAGTAGAGGTCAGGAGCTGGGAAAGGGGAGGAATTGTCTCTAGTTTAGTCTTCCATGCCTCTGACCAATGAGATTGGTTTGAGGATGAGGACTGATCCAAGGTAGACCAAGAGATATGATCTTGAAACTTCTGTTGGAATTTCTCTTCCTCAGAACTAGAAGCTCTCTTGTCGGTAGCAGTTGCTGACTATAGGTGACGCACACTTGCAGCTGCTCGGAGAGCCCTGTTAAGACATCCAGTCTAGGAGGAGAGCCAGTCAGGAGGAAACCAGAGATCAAGTTCTGATTATTGTGTTCCAGTACCTGGATCCCATTATGCCTCAGCCAGAGAGACCTTTGGGTCTTTAAGTGAGCCCATATATCCCCCCTCCTTTTTTAAGCTGTTGTGTGCAACCAAAAGTCTTGGCTAATGCATTTGTGGATCTTTCCAATGGAATAAACAATGTTTAGATCATTGATTGTAGAAATAAAGCAGGAAACATACACACATAGTGAGATATGAGGATTCTCCGAGCCTCTATGATCAAAAGTAGCCCACTCCCACCTTCAAGCACAACTGGAGCCTCTGAGGTTGCAAGTATATTTACTCTTTTGAATTTTAGGATTAACTCCAGGAGTGGTAGCTGAAGCTGTCAGCAGCCAGAAACATTTCAGTTTGAGTTCATCAGTCCAGGTTTTTCATTTATCAGGAGTGGAGAGAAGGGGGCTAGAAAGGAGTGAATATGCAGAAGGTGCTTTGGCATTTGGGGAGGAGTTAGGAAAGGTGTAAGTGATGTGGTCAAGGTGACTGGGGAGGAAACAGAACACAGAGGGTTAGGATGGGGGTGGAGGGGACACTAAAGATGTAGGAAGAGATGAAGGTGGAAAACACCAAAAGTTTTACCTGTAGAAAAGTCTCAAGAAGTATAGCAAAGACAAAGTCTTCCTGAGTCATAAAGGCAAGGGTCATCCCTACCCTTGAACAATACTGGTCTAGGTGCCCACATAATACATGAGGAAAATTGATACTGATAAAGTCTATTAACTGTTTCCTGCCAGGTAAGATTCAGAATGTCGTCCCTCCTAGGCATCTGTACTTCTATGTTAGAAGCTATGATATGAGATTATTGACAGAGTCTGTAATATTTTCTTGGTGAAATATACAATCTCTGAATTATGCTAAGGATCATAGAACACTCTGGTATCTACATTTCAGAGTCTGACACTAGCGTGATTGCAGGTGTGGGACTAGCGGGTGGGAAGATGGTGTGATCTGTGTGATTGTGGGTGAGTGTTGTGGGGAAATGGATGTGGTCTGAGTTATATGGCATGTCCCTGTGTGTATCAGTGTGTGTAGCTGCGGTGGGAGGCACTGGTTTGAATCAGCATGGGGCTTGCCTTGTCCGACAGGCAGCTGTCAGCCAAGGGGCACTTCCAGTTGTAATTGAGAAATGGCAGTGTGCTATCTCTCCCGGAGCGGGATGATAGTAATTAATTGTTCATTGATCCCTGCAGGTCAGCTAGAGGTCAGAGAAGTTACTCTAGTGGCCTTCTAGTTTGCCAGGCAGCCGGGAGCAGTGATTTGAAACCTCAGTGAGAGGTGAGAACTGTCCTGTGCCCTACACCCTGATCCAAGGTGATGGGATAATTATGGTAACTTAATGTCTATGATTACAAATAATACAAAAGTCAGCTGTTCAGAAAAACCATGCCAGCACACTATTTAAGACTTTTGGAGGAGGTGGAGAAAAGGTGTTTGACAGTGGATATTTTTCAGCACAGACTGGAACACTGCAATAGGATTGTTATTATCATCACTTTCAAAAGCTTAGGTAAGTGTCCATCTGTGGGTGAGGCTGTAGTTGAGAACCCCATAGATCTCATCTCAGATCCACAAAGGTGATTCCATTCTAAGAGAACTCCTGTGCAATCTGAAGGGCTCGTGCACAGTGAGGGGATAAATGAAGACTCAGTTCAGGCTCCAGCACTTCTGCAAAGTCTTTTTCCATCTGCCACAGTCTCCTAACCTTCAGTGATCTCCAACACTTGACAGGGACCCCCTCCTTTCTTCTGTGCAGTCTTCATTCTGCAAATATTAATGGTGCCTGTCTTTTGTTCCAGACACCATGCTAGGTGTGCCTGTTGCATCCAAGTTCCCATGGAGCCTGTATATGTCCTGAATATTTTTCTCTGTCAACATCTCCCCTCTCCAACTAGACTGTAAGCATTTCAAAGGCTGACCATGTTGCCTATATTAAACAACAGCCACAGCAAACATTTATTGAGTGTTAGACTGGCCTGGGCACGTGGAAAGTTCCATAAAGCTTAGCACAGGGCCACATCAACTAGTTCCTCAATAAAAATTGATTAGTTAAAAAAATATGGAACCGACTTGTCCAGCTAATCATGGGGATGGTGAGGAGCATAGGTGGGGGGTTGCTATGGTGAAGTCTTGGTAGTTTCACTGTCTTCCACGGGATGCGATTCAGAATGATGTCCCTCTGAGGCATCTGTACTTGTATGTTAGAAGCTATGGGGTAAGGTTATTGACAGAGTCTGTTGTGTAAACTTTCTTTGAGAAATATACTATCTCTAAGTTATGCTAGGGCTTATAAAACAATCTGGTGTCTACATTTCAGGGGCATTTTAATTGAGGGAAGTGAGTGTTGAGGTGAAATCAGGGATCTGCTTTTCTTTTGAAATGTTGATAGAAGGTTCTTTCTGTGCACCTGCACTTCTCTATTGGATGGCGCTGGATGTGGTTGCCTTTTGTGGCTCTTGGTTGCAATATAGTTCTCTTGTTGAAATGACCTCCCTCTGACTGATGCCTCCGCCCTAGGCTCATCAATGGCTACCAAAGCCAGTGGACACCTTGTGGAACACCGTGTGGCATTTCACCATGGCCTTCATGAAATGTGCCCTTTTGCAGTCTATGATCCAAGGCTCTTGTAGTTTTCCCTCCATCTTTTTAGTGTTGTTCTCAGTCTGCCTCATGGGCTCTCCAGATGTTCCTGTATCTCTTCTAAGTTCTCCATTGTGATTGCCACCTATGGTCTCTATCTTCAGTGAGATAGATGTCTCTCCCATTCCAAGTTCTCCATTGTAAT
This sequence comes from Rhinopithecus bieti, assembly GCF_001698545.2. Taxonomy (NCBI): domain Eukaryota; kingdom Metazoa; phylum Chordata; class Mammalia; order Primates; family Cercopithecidae; genus Rhinopithecus; species Rhinopithecus bieti. The sequence continues at coordinate 5,079,880 of NW_016809830.1, read as the reverse complement.
TGCCACCTGTGTTCTCTATCTTCAGTGAGATAGATGTCTCTCCCCAGCCCCGAGTCCTTGTTTCTTTGGACTTCATAGGCAGATGTCTGCACCTGAATAACCCATACCCATCTTAAACTAGTAAACAAAAGTGGAATGCATGATCATGTCTCCATCTCCCATCCTCACCTCTATACCTGTTCTCCATTTAGTAAATGGCACCTCCATACACCTGCCCAAGTGAGAAGCCTGGGGGTCATCCTTGACCCTCTCCTTTCCCTCGCCTCTCACCCGATTGGTCTCCAATCCCTGGGATGAGTCTATCTCCTAAATATCTCTTGTATCCCTGTTACCTTCTTCACCTGCCAGGCCACCAGGATCATTCACTCCTTGCCATCTCCTTCGTAGAGCATTGAAATGGTTGCTGAAATTGTCGCCCTGTTTCCCTCCTTGCCCACTCCCATTTGTTTCCCACCTCCCTCTTAGAGATCTTTTAAGAAATACAGATTACGGTTCCTGCATCACAATGCAAAGGTCAACGGTGACGCCATCTGGGGCGCGCTCGGAATCCAGCAGGCCGTTTTGCCGCGTCTTCCGCAACCTCCGCGGCCTCGAGCTGGCCTCCCCCGCGGCCGCCCCAACCACCACCCCCGCCGCCATCACCGCCACCGTCACCTCCGCCGCTGCCTCCTTGGGGCCCTCCTCCTTCACCGCCCCCTTAGCCACCTCTACACACTCTGGGCCTTCTGTCCTGGAGAAGAAGCTGTAATCGTCTTCCTGTGGGCCCGGGGCGCGGTCATGGCGGACGGCGGCAGCGGCAGCGGTGGTGCGGACCAGGCCTCGGCCTGGGCGGCCACGGGCGCAACCCGGGCCAGCGGGGGTGGGGGTCCCATCAACCCGGCCTCGTTGCCCCCTGGCGACCCTCAACTCATCGCTCTCATCTTGGAGCAGCTCAAGAGCCGGGGCCTTTTTGACACCTTCCGCCGGGACTGCCAGGCCGACGTGGACACCAAGCCAGCTTACCACAACCTGAGCCAGAAAGCGGATAATTTTGTGTCAGCACATCTGGACAAGCAGGAATGGAATCCTTCAGTGAACGAAAACCAACTGCGCGACGGTCTGAGGCAGACTGTGGTTCAGCCAGAGAGGTCGGAAGCTGGAGTAGACAGGATTATTTCTCAGGTGGTGGATCCAAAACTAAACCACATTTTCAGGCCACACATAGAACTAGCAATTCATGAATTCCTGGTGGCCCAGAAAGAAGCGGCTGTGCTAGCACTCTCTCCAGAGCCGGAAGGCCTGGACCCTCCAGCTCCGTCTCAGGACACTTCCTAAGAATATGGCTGACAACTTTTGAAAGTGCTATTTAATTTTGGGTGAAGAAATGGATTCAGTTACATAAGAGTGCAATTGCAGGCCAAAGATAGGCCAAGGTCATCACTGAGCTCAAGATTTCCACCTACACCATGAGCAGTGACCAGATTGAAAGGGAAGCAAGTTCGGCAGAGAGAGAGTTGACCCTATCGCCCCCTGCAGTACGCTGCCATTTGGCCAGCCTGTCCAAGGGCATGACACCAAGCACACACTACAGAGAGGGAAACACTACTGCAACCTAGGGTTGTCCTGAAACAGACATCTATACTTGGACATGGAGACTGCACATAGACTTTAGGGTTTGTGCTCTGTGATAAACGAAAGCTACAGCGAGAGGACATAATCAATCCTAAAGACAATTTCAAAGAACAATGACAGTCAAGGTTTACTGGGAGTAGTATTTGACAGTACTTATTTGATATTGTCTCTCAGAGTTGCAAACTAGATTGTACACAACATTAGCGTCAAATAGCTTAAAAGTTGTGACCTTCTTGTACATGAATCTTCTAGCCAGTTTCCTTTCCTTTGTAAGAGGTAACAATACATGAAACCCTAGAATGAGTGAGAAGTTCAGACATTAGGTATAAGGAAACTCGTTTGCAGACTCTCTGTCCAAGGCTGCTTCCTGTCTTGCAGGGGCTGGTGAGTCTTGAGTGTGTTTATGTTATTCTCACATTTGTGTTTTTTTAGAAAAGTGGATGGTCAATAAATTGCTTATCTTTCAACAGCAACAACAAAAAAGAAATGCAGATTTATGTCCTGTCATCTTTAAGCTCCGTCAGTTTTCTGATATTTCTAGAAGGTCAGACACCTGGCATGGTTTATAAGGCCCATGATAATGGGGCCCCTGGTCACCTCTGCTGCCCCACACACTGTCATTTTTCATGTGACCACCATGCCCATGGCTATCCTGGACACCCTGTGTTCCCTCTGCTCACCGTGAAGGGAATGCCCTCAACTACTCCTACCCTCCTTTAAGCCTCAGCCCCTGAGGAGCCACACATCATGCCCAACCCCTGTCTAAGCAGGAATGACAGACTCCTTCCTCTGTGCTTCCATAGATCTCATAAGGGATGACCACACTTACAATAGTAGCTAGGTCTAACAAAGCACTTGCTGTATGGCAGGCAGTGTACTAAACGCTTAACTTTACTTACCGTAGTAAGTCCTCGTGATCTAATTGAAGAAATCCTATCTTTATTCCCATTTTTATTCCCATTTACAAATGTAGAAACCAAAGCTCAGATACTGCCTAAGTGGTGGGGCTGGAGCTGAGCCTGTGTTGATTGAGCACAGGGCCACTTTTAACCTTTTTTAACCACGCTTTTAACCACATCACCTCACCACAGTGAACTGTCTTTGCTTACAGATCTGTCATCCCCACTTAAATGTGAGCTTCCTCCAGGGTAGGGATTTACTTTGTTCATTTCTATTCTTTAACCCCAGGACCTAGCACATCACAGGAGCTCAGCAATTTATAGAAAGAAACCAGTTCTGGATTTGTCTTTTCCAACATTTAATTTCTCAGATGGTAGTATTTATCATCTAAAAAGTGAACAAAAGTTAATTTTGTGTCTGGTATCTACATGTCTAAGCAAGAAAGAGCTTTCTTATCCCTGGAGGTATTTTATCTGTAATATTTACCTCTGAGCTATTTGAAATGATTCCTCAAAATTTAGAGTCCAGAAGGTAGAAGACCATGTCCTTTCTGAAAATGTCCCTTCCTTTCACAGGTACCAGCCTCTTTTTAAAATTAGCTTGTGAATATGAACATCCCAGCTCTTTAAAGTTTAATGTCCCAGCCATTTTAATTGTTTCTTTCAAAGTACAAAAGAGCAGCTGGGCCACATCGGCACTAATCACTTGCCAACTTTCCTTTTTACAAAAACAGCTAAGCTCTTTCTGAGATTTAAAATCACTCCATCTGAGACCCCATCTTGGCACCTATCTTTGCACTAACATAAAAGGAACCTAATTTCTGCTTTTAAGAAATGTGTTGCGGAAGTGATTTTTGGTTTGGGGTTTGTTCTCCTTCTTTTAAAAAATAACATAATAAAGTGTAATACAACTTTTAAAGTTTTTTTTTTTTTCCTTTACCAGTTCTCTATTCCCCTTTTCTACGTGAATTGTCCTGAGACAGGGTTGCCAGATAAAATACAGGATGCTCAGTAAATGTGAATTTCAGAGAAACAACAGATACTCTCCTAGGGCACAGACCATGTAATATTCGAAACATACTTGTATTAAAAAATTATTTGTTGTTTATTTGAAATTCAAATTTACTGGTGCCCCATGCTTTACTTTGCCAAATCTCCAAATCTGCCGACCCTAGCCCGAATGCTTCCCGTTTCCACCACATGAGTCTGGCAAACGGAAAATGCTAACCGATACAATGGACACTCCTGTATTCTGAAAATAAACGTGTAAACAACAACAAAAAAAACTGTACTGTGACTTGAGAGAGCTCATTACGTGCATGCATGCATGCCCACTGGTCCCTGCTAAATAATTCCTTTCTTGCAATCCAGAAGGATAAATAAATGTAATTTCTGGAATTCTATACATTCTTATCAATGAACTACAAGTATTTATTGAAAATGTCTCTGTTTTGGGAAGACTTGGAGTCCAAAGGGGTAGTTGGCACAGTCACTATCCCCAGGGTCACAGTTTAGCTTCATGAAGCAAGAAAGAAAATGATTTTAGTTGTAATCCTAATAATGAGTAAAGAGAGTTTCAGAGAAGGAATACAGCAGTAGACGCTAGTGAGATAGAGTGCGACAGAGAGAGGCAGACAGAGGGAAAGAGACAGAGAAACAGAAATACGGAGACAAAGAAGAAACAGAGAAAAAGGGAGGGAGGGAGACAGAGACAAAGATATAGACAAACAGAGACAGAGAAATAGAGGCAGAGAGACTGAAAAAGAGACAGAGAGATGTGCGTGTTTCCTTTTTATGCTGCAGGGCGACTCTTCCATTCCCCCTTGCTCCTCCCCTACTCTGATCTCCGGGCTGGGTGGGTCCTGGGGTCTGGGCGGAGTCAGCACCTGTCACAGGAACGCCCCCTGGGGCACCATTTGGCCCTCGGTCTGAAATTGATTCTTTCTGGATTTCAGGGCAGCAGCAGCAGGCAAGAGCTCGGCTGTCACTTCCAAGACTTTTATAGACTCTGACAGCAACGCTGTTCCCTGTCTTTTGTCTTTTGTATTCTGTTTGTGTTCAGCCTCTAATCCACGTGGGGAATAACATGCGGAGCCTGCAGGGGAGGGCCTGCCTATGGGCCATGTGCCAGCAGGACAATCTGCAGAGACTGGGAGGCCTGCTCCCCTCCCAGTCTTCGTTTTTGATTTATACACGTGCTGTGGGATCTCCTTTGCAGGAAATGATTTCTGGGCCCAACTCCTGGCAACTTTGAGGACAAGGACCCTGCACCCAAGGCACTTCTAGGCTTGGGAAAATAAGAATCTAAGATAGGCAGGCCAGTGTAGAAGGAGAGTTACAGATGTGAATACATGTGGCTTCATAGCAGGGAGTGTTTCCTAGGACTGAAGTGTCTCAGGGGTCTTTGAAGAGAAGAGATTTGAGTAGCACCTGGAAAGAAAGGATAGGCCAAGCTGGGATGGTGCCCCTGAAAGGCAAGGCCAAGGGAAGGCACAGGTGAGAGGGATGGGAATGGCAGGAGTGGCTGGCGGCAGGGAGCAAGTGGTTGGAGAACCTTCACACTCTGATTTAAATGGTTCCCAGTGCAGGAAACCAGGGTGCACCTGAGGTTGAGGGCTTCTCAAACTTGAGTGAGCATCAAGGTTAACCAGAGGGTGGTTCTGATTGAAATACACATTACTGGGACCACCCCTAGAGTTTCTGATGCAGTGGGTCTGGGGTGAGGCCTGAGACTCTGCATTTCTAACAAAGTTCCCAGTGATGCTGGTGCTGCTGCACCAGGGAACCACACCTTGAGAACTACTGTGTAGTGGGCACTGCCCAGAGACCGAGAACCTCTTCCCTCTGCATCTGTTCCCTCTCCACTTCCTGGAACTGGCTGTTTTCCAGATTCTTATGAAACACAATAGGTGATGTTGATTAATTACCCATTTTTGTTTTGTTTTGTTTGGCAGGAAGAGAGGAGAAGGAAGATAATTTTACCTGGTTTCTTTTTCCATCTACTCAGTCTTCGGAATTTCAGTTTTCATTTCTTGGGTACTCTTCCCACCCCCACTGCCAATTCACAGATAATTATGAACAGCCAGCAGGTCTAAATCACTGCACTAGCCTCTCCTCTTCTTTGCCTCTCCAGTGAATGCACCAACAATGAGTGGGGACAGCAGATTTGGGCAGTATTTCTATGAAGCCTGATGGTTAAACACATTCCTTCTGTTCCCCATTCTTTGGCGTGACTCAAAATCACAGACTCAGAAGAGAGAAAATGGGGTTCTATTCAGATTGGAGCTTTAGCTCCACCATTGGTTGTGGGCAGCTATGGGTATAAGCGGCAGGCTCTATGACTGGGAAAATGAATGTCATTCAATGGGGGTCTCACTAGACCGAGGGGCAGTGGTGTGCGGTCCAGCTGGAGCCCATGTGGGAGGAGCTTGTGTTGCTGACTGGTGAGTGCCCGTTGAAGAGGTGCCCACTCAGTAATGTTTCAGTTGCATATTTCTTGCTGCTTCCTCTAAACTGTTTTTTTAAATCCTGGTCATAAAACCATCCTACCTCAAAATATTGAACAGGTGCCAAAAATGGGGAACAATCACATCCCTTCTATTTTGGACAACGTGGAAGAGGAATTTTCCCCATTTTCCACAGCAGAGCTTTTGAACTGGAGCACCATTGCATGGTCTGGTAACCACCAGCGGTGGCTGTGCATGAACACAGCTGATCTGACCTAAGTAAGAAGAGACCAAGAAAAGGAAAGCAATATTATTAGAAGTGGTATGAGAAGAGAGGCGGGAAGATCTCTGGGAGGTATCAGGATTGCCATGGGCTGAGATGGGAAGGGGTTGGCAACCTATAGAGTATGGGCATGGAAGTCAGTTACCCAACACTCTCTGCTCTCAGGCCACATTCATAGCCCTGAGTTAATTCGTTATATCCTGACACTGAAGGGATGAGATCAACCAGTGTGTGGATTGTAATGGCTGCATGTCCTCTTGAGAGGCCAGAGGATGGAGGCTAGTCAGGTGCTGGGGGATCAGGAAGCACCAGAGGCTGTGTTGAGGAAGGAGATACTGGATGGTCAGTGGACTCAGCACCTCTCCCCCCTCCCTTGTGGCTCCCACAAAATACCACCCTCCATGTAAGAATGTCTACCCCAGAGAATGCATTGATTCTGAAATACTCTATTTCATTGTTTTTATTCATCGGCATACCAAACAGACAACCTGAGTGTCTAGACAACTGTAGTGAGTGAGCAAATAATTCCAGGCAAAGTTAAAAATACTTTTGGGGCTTACCCTATACAGCTTATTTTGGATAAATATATTTCCTTTTCCCTTTTCAAGGATTGGAAATAGGCCATGATCTCTGGCTTTTGGGCCCATCCAGGGTCTGAGAAGCTCAAGTTGGGAGGATAAATTTTTACATGAAAAGCAGGAGGAGGGCTCCAGAGTAGAGAATGGTGGATTCTCATTTGGGGCTCCTGTACCCATGGCTCACCTCTCGAGGGGCCTGTCCCCACTGTCAGTGCAGGAAGAGGTGGTCTGTGCAGGGCAACCATGCAGGGGCCCTTTGGGTAGTGGGCTTCCAGGCAGCCCTCCCCACTCTCACGCTTCCTACCTCAGCCGGTTCTTGGCATGCAGCCCTTCTCCCCAGATCCTTGACACAGGCTAATTGCTTGTAACAAAACTTGGCCTTAGAAATGTCAGGCGTAATGGGAAGGGGGAGGAGGAGGAAGAAGAGAATCAAAAACAAGAGGAATTTGGCAGAAGCCACCACAGAGGGTGCAGCCTCCAGGTCTCCCAGGGCCAGCCAGGTTCATTAACGGATGTGGATTTAGAAGGTCACCACCTTGTACAGGCAGTTGCTCCAGCCCTGAGGATGCCAGGTAGCAGCTGTCATGAGAACACCTTGGAAAGGGAAAGGAAGTGTTAGGGGGCCTCACAGCACTTCAGAGGCGCTCCGGGGCCTGGCTGAGCTCCTGCCCTCCTCTAAACAACAAAGTCAAACATTTATTAAGCCAGTTCCTTCCAGTCCGCTGGGCCCATCGCTGACAGGAGGGAGCTTCCTTCGAAGGCCTGGCCTTGACTCAGGGAGGCCATGGGGGCACTCTCACCTCCTGCTGTGGCTGCTCTGCGGGGCATGGGACCGGGAGCTGAGAAACGACAAGTGTGACCTTGGGTCTGCCCCCCAGACATGCTATTTTCAGTAGTTTCCTGATCTCTGTTTTTAGATCCTTGTTTTCACAGTCATCCAAAAACTGGACAAAGCTGATTCTCACTAAAGCATTAATAATGGGATTTGGCTTCTGGAGTCTGCGCATTTTCAGTAGAAAGATCTGGCCAGAGGCACTGCCCCAGGCAAGGGGAAGCTGGGGCTTCTCAGCTCAGCCTCAGCTTCTCCCTTGGCTTTTCTGCCCCTTCTGCAGTGAGCCCAGCCCAACGCTAGCCCTGTGGGCGCTGTGAGGCCCCAAGCTGGACCAGAGGGTGGGTGTGTTGCGAGGGACTGGGAGGAGTCTGCTTCCCCCCCGTGCAGATGTCAAAGTCAATCTTATTTCTGAGGTCAGCTCTTTGCCCCTTTGCTGAAATCCTATTGTGTGTTCGGAGTCAGATCCTTGGCACACAGCTAAACCCACCCAGCTTGTATGCTGGGGTTCCAGGTGGATGGTGTGGAGATTCAAAGCCAGGCTGCCTGGGTTTTCTTTCTATCCCTGCCACCTCCTAGCTGGGCAAGTCACCTTCCCTCTTTATGCCTCAGTGTCCTCACCTGTAAAATGGTGAGTACGTATCCACCTCGTGGAGTTATGACGAAGATTAAATGAGATGTGAAACACTGAAGAACAGTGCCTGGCACCAGCAAGTGTGATGGAAGAATTTATTAGTAGTGTACATTGCTAATTGTCTGAAATCTTTGCACTCCAAGTATTAAGGGCAGCTCTCCTTTCCCTAAAAACTCACTCCTAGGAGAGGACCTGATTGCACAGCATCATCCAGTGGGGATTTATTGAGCATCTACTGTGTGGGTGTTAAATGCAATGTACACATTAATGAACAAGGCCTCCACAAATGCCAGCCTTCCAGCTTCCTCAGTGGAAGCAGATTTCGCACTCGGCTTCCAGCCAGCATGTGTTTGGAGAGCTCCCTGGATGGTGAATAGGGCTGGGGCAGCCACAGGATAGGAATGGGTGGAGGGCTCGGTCCCGGCTGCTGTCAGGTGCTGGAGTCAGGCACTCCTTAGGATAAATGTCGCTTTCTAAGGGTGAAAGAGACATGTCAACTAAATTCAATATGTAGACCTTATTTGGATATTGCTTTGAACAAACCAACCATAAAACCACATTTTTCAGATAACTGGGAAAATTTGATCACAGAGGGATTGTTAGGTGTGACAGTGGTATTGTGGTTGTGTTTCAACAAGTCTTTCTTGATAAGAAAGTGTTTATAGATGAAATGATACAATGTCTGCAATTTGCTTTAAAATATTTCACTGGGGTTGAGAGGAGGAAGGATGTGACCAGACTGATCAAACGTGGATAATTGTTGAAGTTGGGTAACATTGCAGGGGGATTTGTATCACAATCCCATTTTGTGTCTTTGAGAATTTCCATAATAAAAAGTTAAAATAAAAACACAATGGAGATGCAGCTGCTTTGGTCCAAGCAGGGCCCTGTGTGACCCTCAAGCCTCAAGGGTGGGCAAAGTCACCTGTTCCTTGTACTTGTGGCCCCAGCCTAACCTCCTTCTCTGTGTCCTTACCATGAAGATCACACACTTCAACAGTGAACTGGTGGCCATGGAGGCAATAATTCAGATTTTTGAAGAAGATCTGTAAGGAAAATCTGGAAATGGGGAGGGCCCATCTTCAGGCTGAGCTCCCCAGGCTGTTTGAGGCCTTCACTCTTGCCCCACTGATCTGGCACTACAAAGACTCTCTGGGCCAAGGAATTGCTCTTTCACAGCCTCGGGCACATGCGAGGAAAGGTTTCCACTGCCTTGAAAGGCCCCTGGGTCCCTCAGCTCTGTCACTGTGCCATTTTCTCCAGAAAAGCCTATCACCGGAGTGGAGAGCTGTCCCATCCAAGCCCCAGGGAGGTCCTCCAGGCGTCCTTGCTGGAGAGATCCTTTTCCTGAATGAGAGCTCTATTGCTTTGGAAGTGTCTACCTGCATATCTTAGATGCTGGCTCACACCTCCAGAACATCTCCAGAAAGTTACTGAAGATTCATGTTCTTCTCCTTCTCTCCTTCTCTGAGCCTGCTCCACACACTCCCATTTCAGAGCCTGGGAGAGCAGGCAACGTTTACCACTGTGCACAAGAAAACCCTACTGGGTTGAGGTGGACTGGAGGATCCATCTCAGAGGATTAGAGGTCTCCAAGCCAATACGACTATTAGGATTTGGAGGCACTCTTCAGTGACCTGATTTGTGTCATCCTGGACAATTCCTTCTACCTCTTTTGAATCCATCTGCTCTCCTTTGAAGGACAGGAGTGATAGGAGATTTGGCTGCAGGACTCTGGTGGCCAGGAATCCTCACCCCCATGGTCCTTCAAGACTGAGAGTTGAGTGGTGCCCAGGTTAATGCTGCCCCTTGTACCCATGATGGAAGGAGATGTGGTTTTGATCAGGTCTGCCAGAGTCTGCATTCCAGAACCTTCCTAACAATCTTCACGATGTCAACAAATCAATCAGCAGGCTTCAGTTAAGCCAGCTACTCCCCAGGCAGCTATATTTCTTGCCATTTGGAATCTTATTTTGTCTACCTATAATTTTGGTTTCTCATGTCATGCTAGTGGCAAGTGGAGGAGGGGGGTGGACAGGAGGGAACTGAAGGTTGTCTGGCTGGAGCCCTTCCTAAGCAGTTGCTGGCAGCCTAGCCCAGGTCCCTCTGGCATTGGTTGTGTGGTCCCTTTGGTGTCTGGCACAGTCACTACCCATAACCAGTTTGGTGTGGGAGTTACAAGGACGGCTGTGGAGCCTCTGGGGTCAGGACACTTGGAGCCCACTCCCAGCTCAGCTGCTGACTAAGGTTCTATGTGCTATGGCTGCCCTTCAACCTTTCTGGGCCTCAGTTTTCCCATTTGTGAAGTGGGGATAATAACATCCCCTACCTCAGAAAGTTTTTTGGTAAGAATTAAATGAGTCAAGCTCTCAGAAAACTGCCTGGCATGAGATAAGGGCTCAACATCTCTCAGTTGGGACTGCGACTGCTCACTTGCTGCCTGCCCGATGCCCTGTGACTTCTGACTAACTATCTCCGGCAGGTGAGATTGTGATGGGAGTGGAGGGTGCAGAGATTGTGATGGGAGTGGAGGGTGCAGAGGGTGCACGGTGGGAGAAAACAGAAAGCAGTGTTAGTTATTTTATTAGATCACAAGACAGGAAAGAAGCCTGCATCCTGAGTTCTACCCAACATCCCTGGGAGCAGCCCATTCTTGCATCTCTCCTTGGCCGCAGTCCTGGGACCATGTTCAGGGCAGGTCTGCTCTTTCTGCTGACTTCTGTATTAGGTCCCTCACCTAGTTGCTGCCACTTGACTTTTTCCTTGGCAATTAACCCAAAAAAAACTGCCTGGGAGGGGAATTTGTTTCCTTGAATGCCTAATTCACTGGGTGTCTACTTTGTGCTCCCACTTGGCCAGGTTCTGGGGACTCGTGAATGCGTAAGACAGAGACCCAAAGTCTCCCAGGCCTCAAGATCTACTGGGCGCATAGCTCTCATCTGTCAGCCTCACCCTCTCCAACCCAGACATGCACCAAGCACCCTCAGAGCCTTCACCCCTGCTCTCCCCTGAGCTCAGAGCCCTCTCCCCACCCACATATATACACACGACTCCCTCCCTGGCTTCCTGCAGGTCTGTGTATGAAAGTCACTTCCTCAGAGAAGCCTTCTCTGATTTCGCTCTTTAAATCAGCCCTTCACAATCTGATCTGTTCCCTGCCTTTTGGTCTTCACAGCACTCATCACTCACTATTTGACATTCCACTATCTATTCATGGGATTTGCTTTTTATCTGCCTCTCCCAGAATTGAATAGACATCAGATATTCTTAACCTTTTTGTGTTCCATGACCCCATCAATAGTCTAGGGGTCTACAGATCATCCCTTTTCAGAGTAAGGTTTTATAAATACATAAGAGAGAACACATAGTATCACAAAACAAACCAAGTATATTGAATTATGGCTATCAAAATGTAAAAGAAACCTCAAATTTATGATATAAGGATTACATATGCTTATTTGTTAATACATAAAATAACAGAATCTAAAAGTGGCCTCCCAATTTCTACTTTTAAGGTAATGCTATTTCCAATAAATATTTCTAGACCTACAAAAGAAGTATAATGTGATATGAAAAGACTTATTTTTATTAATAACAAAGCCACAGGCACTGCTAATACTAGTGTGGTTTGTTGCCTAAATTCATAATTGAAGAAAATGCTATATTTTTGCAAGTTTAGTGAAAATGAAAATGCATTTTCTGCCCCACTCAAGTTCAAGATTCCCTTGAGTTCTTCAGGTCAGGTTGAGCTCTTTAGGCCACAGGTATTGTTTTCTCCCCTGCTAGCACCAAAAACCACGCCTGGAACATCACCAGTGCTCAATAAATATTTCTGGAACAAGCAAATACTTATGTTACAATCTGGTAGTTAAAGGGTTAAAGTTTGTTTCCCAATTTTCACGTTCATTTTAATAATAAAATGATAACAGTAGGTACTATGCAATGATTGCTTTCTGTATTCCAGACCCTCCTTTATAAGCATTATCTCATTTAATTCTTCTAATAACCCTGCAGTGTGTACTATTAATACTTTCATTCTGTGGGTATAGAAATTGAGACAAAGTTTAAGCAATCTGTCAAGGCCACACAGCTTATATTAGGACTCAGATCTGTCTGTGTTCTTAAATTATTAAGGTTAGCTTCCTATGAGGGTCTCAGCCTCCAGGACTGGCCCACAGTTCCAACAGGTCCTTCCCTGGTCAACTTCATTGGGTAGAATTCGCACCAGCTCTCTTCTACCTTGGTTCTCTTATGCTACCTGTGGTGCCAGCAAGAGGATCTTAGCCACTCACCCAGCTTAACACAACTAGCTAAAAGCTAATGACCCCCAGGCTGGTATTACCAGGATCAATTTCTCTTCTGCTCTCCAAATCTTAAAGTCCACTCTCCTATTGAATTCTTTCACCTAAATGTTCTTTAAGCCTACATTAATGTAAGAGTCACCTTCACCACAAAGACTTTCCTGACTCTTCCCAGGTAGATCTGCTATGTTGTGTCCCCATTGTTTTCTGCACACACCCTACTACTACTCCAGTAATATTGTTATTTGTTTACATACCCTCCTCTCTTTACCATTCTGGCAGCTCCTTGATAACAGAGACTATTTCCATTTTATCTCTAAATCCCTAGGACATAGTGAAATTTCTGACATAGTAGGAAACTGTGAATGCTTGTTGAATGGGCAAACAGATGAATGAATGAATGAATTACATGCACCAATCATGGTCCACATTTTGGCAGTTGCGTTCGTTATTAATTGCATATAACCAAGTGTCTAATACCATTATGTGGCCCAAGAGAAATAGATTTTGAAGATGCAGAAACAGGGTTCCCCTTTATTTCCAAACCTGAAGGTGGCCTGCAAGAAAAGTATCTAGAACTAGATCACAACAGGGTAAAATATCTATTTGTTTCAGTTCCTCAAATCAATTCAAACCCCGTTAATACTTAATTTAATTCACGAGCTTTTTTTTTTTTTTTTTTTAACAAAGAACATTAACAGATATGTTATTAAGCTGTGGGGTCATTCATAATTGGTCATCTCTCTGTGAATTAAATTTTAAAAAGGAAAAGTAAAATCAAAGAATAATCAGATTTCCTATTTATGCAGGACAACTAAGTTAAATTATATTTACTTTCTAAAAATAGATTATTTTCTTAAGAAATAAACATTTATTTTGATCTCAAGTGATCTCAATATATCTTATATAGAGTTAACAAATACATTCCAGGTAATAGTATTACAGACTTAATAGATTTAGCATGCATTTAATGATGTTTGAGTGTAGAGCACTGAGCTGAGACCTGAAGGAAAACAAAGATAGATTGAACACTGCCTCTTCCCTAAAAAGGAGCCTGGAAACAATAGAAGAGTGTAAGCCTCGAGGGATGGGCTGAGCTAAGCTGATGATGGAACTTATTCTTCAAGATATCAAGTACTGAGGCATTTTGAAGTCTTGGTCTAGTGGCATGTCTAATGGTGGAGAGGCCTCTTGGGTCTGCAGAGAAAGCAGGATGTGGGATAAATGGCCACTTTAAAACCACACTTTCTTTATTAATTCCCAGCAGTGATGGGTACCTTGAGTGTGCCCCAATCTCCAGCTGCCACAAACAATGCTGTGGTGAGCATGTGATGACTCTCAATCTAATGACTAATATTCTTATACAGAGAGAAGACACAGAGGTGTGAAGACAAAGGCAGGTGATGAATTGCCAGGAGCCACCAAAAACTGGAAGAGGCAGGGAAGAATTCTTCCTAACATGAAAACAGCACCAAAGGGATGTTGCTAAACCATTCATGAGAAATTTCCCCCATGAGCCAATCACTCCCACGAGGCCCCACCTCCAATATTGGGTATCACAATTCGACACAAGATTAGGAAAGGGACACAGATCCAAACTATAGCAAGTATCGAAGAATTGGGGGTCATATTTTAAAACAACTACAGTCAAGATACCTGTCTTGGGTCCCTTTCTGCAATTAGTTGAGTCTTCTTGAAAGAAGACCTTTACCTTGCTAGTCCTAGGTTTTTTGCAAAGAAGATGAGGATATTGGGCCACATGGCTATCTAAGGATCTCTGATTCAATGTCCACAAATCACCACAGTGTTTAGGTATAGGAAAACTCTGCTGTAAGAGTTGTTTTAGTTTTTCAGTGGTTACATTGTATTGAGATCCCTTCACACATGGCTGAACCCCTGTCCTTGTGCAGCTTATTTAGCTTGGCTGCAGTTTTTGGTCTATTTCAGAAATCCCCCCGAGTTCTGAAGGGGGCAGGGGAGACTAACTCCACTGCTGGGACACAGGCTCTGGTGTGCTGCCATCCCCTCCCTTGGGCTGCCCTGCACAAGGATTCAGTCAGGAGCAGCTTGCTCAGAATCTAAAAGAGTAGCTGCTTTGGTGTTCCAGTAGCCTCTTCTCCAAGATCTGTCTAAGAGAGCATAAAATATCCTCAAGTTAGGGAAGGGTATGGACAAGAGATGGAGGGATTTGCTCAGTACCTTTTATTCCCTCACTACAGCAGATGGAAGAGATGCTGCTGCTTCTGCCTTGTGATGCTAGAGGAACCAGGGAGATCAGGGAGGTTACTCCCTCATGCCAAAACCTGGAACATAAGATGAGAAACTCTTACCAAGACCTAATGTACACCTGTAAGATGAGACATGAAAATGAAGCACCTCCTAAACTACCAAGAGCAGGTGGATCAACTTGGATGTGATTGCAGAATCCACATGACAGATTCTAGGCCTAACCATGATATAGGCTCAGAGTCATTTTCATTTTTTCCAATGGATGTTTGCAGGGCCCTCCTTCAGAGAGGGGTGATCAGAGGAGACAGGAAGAATAAGCCACGGAGAAGTGCTGACCTTGTTTATTGAGGAATTTCTGAGTGTACTGGAGGAATCACAACCCAGGGAGAAGTCAGACAGACATCTCAGAAAAATAATGCGAACAAAAACAAGATTTTACTGATCCTCTTCAATTCCCACATGGATATATAACTGTATCATTTATAAGTTTGTCTTTCTTTACATAATAGATGAATTCCAAAGAAGTTCTATGGTTCTACGTAGAAATATTTTTCTAAATGTATTTTATAACATTTTAATGTGCAATGAAAAGTGCTTATTTTAAAAAGGCTTACTTGGTGCTGTTCTCATGATAGTAAGTGAGCTCTCTTGAGATCTTGTTATTTAAAAGTGTATGGCACCTTCACTCCCTCTCTCTTGCTCCTCCTACCACATGACGGTGCCTATTCCCATTCGCCTTCTGCCTTGATTGTAAGTTTCCTGAGGCCTCCCCAGAGGCCGAGTAGATGCCAGTATCACGCTTCCTGTATAGCCTGCGGAACCATGACCCAGTTAAATCTTTTTTCTTTATAAATTATCCAATCTCAGGTATTTCTTTATAGCAATGTGAACTCTCTTATTGAGAAGACATCTGTGTGCCTTCTCCTTGAATCTGGGCTCTGTGAGTGATTGACCAATGGAATAGACAGAATTGACAGCATAGTATGTTCCCAATCCAGGACTTTAAGAAACTGGGAGCTGCCACTTTCTGTCTCTTGGAACTCTTATTAATGGAACCCAGCAACCATGCTGTGAGGAAGCCCAAGCAGCCAATGGAGCGGCTAATGTGGAGAGAAATTAATGTCTTTAGTTTTCAGACCCCAGCTAAGCTCCCAGGCAATAGCAAGTCCCAATTTATCAGCCATGTGAGCAAGCCATTTTGGAAGTGGACCTTTCAACTCCACTTCACCCCAGTCCCACTTCATCCCAGCCCCAACTGGTGCTGTATGGAGCAGAGATGGGCCTTCCCTGCTAACCTCTGTTCAAATTGCAGATTAGTGAGTTAAATAAATGTTTACTTTTGGACATTTAATGATTTTAAGCCACCAACTTTTGGGGTAATTTGCTTCATAGCAATAAATGACTAGAATACTTTCTGTCCAGTATACTCCCTATTATAGCATCAACCAACATCTTCTCGAGAATGGGAGATGGGGCCAGTGGGTGAAGTACTACATCAGTGTTTCTCACTCTTAGCCGGATATCAGAATGATGTGAAAAGTTGTTAAAAATGCAAATTTCCTGACTATTTCAGTAGATCTTGGGTAGGTCCAAAACCTGCATTTTCACAAGTGTTCCAGTTGTCCAAGAATACTGTATTGTCACAGGTTAATTAAATTATGGTTACTCTACTAGAAGAACAATTTCATTGACTAGAAATACTTTGGGAAAATTACAACTGTCCTTCTGCTATACCTTCTTTCATACCTTTATCATTTTGTAGTTTGCAAGAGAATGGTATTCTAGCCTCCTAGAAAGAAGAACAAAACGTAACATTAATCCACTTAATCATATTAGCTAAACTCCATAGCTTTGGAGTTGAGAGGTCATTTGCCTTAAAGGTCTGCCATTCAAATTCTGCATGCTCAGGGCTGCCAGCCTACAACTCTGCCCTGTGTCCTCTCAGCTGCCTGTCACTTACTGGAGACAGATGCAGGGTAGTAGGAGCACATACCCAAGAATCAGACAAACCTGGGTTCAAAGCCTGGGGGGGCTTCTTGTTAGGTGTGTGACCTTTAGCAAGTTATCTTCCTAAGTCTCTGATTACTCATCCATAAGATGATAATAATCATGTTGCCTATCTCACAGGATTGCTGTGAGGATTAAATGACCACTATACATTAAGTGCTCAGTACAATGCCTGGCACAGTGTAAGGGCTCAATAGATATGTCCAACAAAAGATAAATAGACATACATGTCACAGTACCTACATTTATACCTGGAGATGGGAAAATGGATAAAATCAGTGGTAACCCCACATTGATATGAGCCAGAGTCAAATCACTAGGGCACATTTTAAAAACACAGATTTCAAGGCTGCAGTCTCACTGATTCTGGGTCAGTAGATGTGCATGAGCCCAAGAATTTGTGCAAATAATTAGAAGGAACCATCAGGTTTGGGATCCAGTAGAACATTCAGAGTTTTTTGCTCTGGACCATGCTGAAGACCAGTCATCAAAATCGTCTGTGAGTTATTGCTCCATTCCAGCATATTTCCCTGCATTTTATGCACCCCAACTGCAACAATGAGGCTACCATGCTCCTTAACAGATTTGAATGACACAGGCCTCCATGGGTTAGTCCTGTTTTTAGCTTCCAAGGAGACTGATTCTCTAGTTTTCCAGGACAAGGAGTGAGGAAAACCCCAGGCACCTTGGCTTCCTTAACTTCTCTCAAAGCTTCACATTCGCCACCTCCACACCTGACCCTGCCCTCTACCCACAGAATAAAAGTAGATGTCACTACCCAAGATTTTAATTAATCGTCTTTCTATTTTTTTTCCTTTTGGGTTAGACTTCTAAGTGTCTATCATGTTGATAGCACTCTAGGGAGTCTTTTGTTCTGAATAGGTGAAAAATTGTACCCACAAAAAGAGTTCCCCATCCGATCAATTCTCTCTAACAACTTTATTGATTAGCTGCAGGAACATTTTTCATTTATTAATTATGAGGAAGATGTTTCAGGGATTCCTTAAAGTTAACTATTGCGATTTTTAAAAAAAATACTGAGTTAACATTGACTGACTTGACTCAAACTGCTTAACAGGGCAGAGAGTCTTAAAGCAGGTATTTGGAGTCTCAGCGCAGGAAGCTATTAAGTGCCTGTGAGCATAGGCAGTGGTCTGAATCTTCATTTGGGGCTGATGAATTGATTACTTGAAAAAAAAAAAAAAAAAAACCATGGCTTGTCCTTTTCAATAATGTGTTAGCATCAAAATATCATCCCATTATGATGTCCAGGCTGGTGATAGTTAATTAATTAATCGCTGCCAGTTAAAAACAATGTTCGACCCAGGTAAATCTTTCATTTATTAAAATCAATTTTGGTAATGGCTTTGCAAAGGGATTTGGGAGTAGAGTCAGAATATTGGCCAGCTCCTCCTTCCCTCCCCTTCTTCTCTCTCTCTTCTCCCCTCCCCATTCCTTCCCCCACCTCATCTCCCTAGTCCATCCAGCTCCCCCTGACTCTGGGGTTGGCAGGTGTCTATTAGCACCCCATTCAGCAGTGTGGGTCAGAAGCTCCCTGGGCTGTGGATATTCTGTTGGTTGCAGGCTGGCTTCCTCCTCCTCCCCACGAGTTACTTAGAAGAAAACAATCTGAGAGCAGACATCCCTGCCAGCTTAATTCCCAAGGCTTCCTGAGGAAGAATGTTGGGCTGCTCGGAAGAGAGGGAACCTGTACCAGGAAAACAAATTCTTGCTCACCAGCCCCCAGTAGTATCCCCAGCCCTGTCACTCACCATATCCTTGCTAGACAACATTCATGGCAAGTAACCCTAATCATGAAAGAAAGAAAAAAATGCATCCAACTTCATGGGTGAACCAGGCACTGTGCTGGACACAAACATGAATAGGGATCCATCCCTGCTCTCAGGGTGATTCCAGTCTATGGAATCAGTCTTTTTACAGTTCTAGCAGAACTGAGGAACATGCAGGAGGAAAACTGATGGTGTGTATTAATCTGTTTTGATGCTGCTAATAAAGACATATCCAAGACTGGGTAATTTATAAAGGAAAGAGGTTTAATTGACTCACAGTTCCACATGACTAGAGAGGACTTACAATCATGGTGGAAGCAAAGGAGCAGCAAAATCACGTCTTACATGGTGGCAGGAAAGAGAACTTTTGCAGGGGAACTCCCCTTTATAAAACCATCAGATCTCGTGAAACTTATTCATTATCACAAGATAATGGGCATGGGAAAAACTCGCCCCTATGATTCAATTACCTCCCACCAGGTTCTTCCCACAACACAAGGGGATTACAGGAGCTACGATTCAAGATGAGATTTGGGCAAGGAAAAGGACAAACCATATCATGGCACGTGGATAAGATTAGGACAAGAGGAGATTTCCTCAGGTGCTTCAGAGGAAAAATGGATTTGAACCCAAGTAAAAGGTTATATAAAAAAAGTATTTCTCATGAGGAATAGGAGAGAGTAAAAACGAATTTGATTGGTGAATGTGAATGATGCCAGGGAAAATGAAAAGGGAGTAAGAGGCAAAACCAAACCAAACCCCAAAATCCTTGTGGCTGCTCAGGGAGCTCACGGTGGAGTTTGAGGTTTTGGGGAGCCCTGGAGTAGAGTGGGCCATGGATTAGCGGTCGGGGTGGAGGGCTGAGTCAGAGGAGCTTGGGGTCCTGAAGAGTCAAGTAGAATATCAAAAGCTTTGAGCCATGTGTTTGATGTAAAAAGATAAATGAGGGGGGAGGAACGCAGATTTGAGAAGACTGATACGGGAATATAACGCCACAGGGCTGGTCTGGGTTCTCTAGCAAGAATCAGCCATTCCCAGCAGAATGGAGGCAGTGAGGGACACAGGGGGCATGTGACCATTTAAAATAGGTTGAAGTCTCCAGAAAAGTTACATCCCAGGCTCCTCAAAAAACTTGCAAATGTGACCTTAAAACTACTTACTGTTGTTCAGAAATTATGGAAATGAGGATAGGAAAATAATGTATTGGCAAAAGTTCCCATTCTCAAATAAAAAGAAAGTGTAGATCTGGAAACCATAAACTTGAAGTCCCCTGACATGCATGCATAGCTCCTTGATAAAATTCCAGATCAAATTATTAAAAGGAAGATTGGAGGCTGGGGATGGTGGCTCACGCCTGTAATCCCAGAACTTTGGGAGGCCAAGGTGGGCAGATCACGAGGTCAAGAGATTGAGACCATCCTGACCAACATAGTGAAATCTTGTCTCTACTAAAAATACAAAAATTAGCTGGGTGTGGTGGTGCGCACCTGTAGTCCCAGCTACTTGGGAGGCTGAAGCAGGAGAATTGCTTGAACCCAGGATGCAGAAGTTGCAGTGAGCCGAGATCACGCCACTGCACTCCAGCCTGGTGACAGAGTAAGACTCCATCTCAAAAATAAAGTAATATAAAATAAAATAAATATAAATAAATAAATAATAAAAGGAAGATTGGAGGATTTTAGAAATGAATTCAGAGGTTCTTAATGGTTAAAATAAAATTGCTAATAACAAGCCAAATAAACTGTATTTCCTTTGTGATAAGGTTATAGGCTCATGTATCAGAGGCATGACATAATTGTGAATCTTCTCTATTCTAGCAAAGCAGCTGAGCTGAGCTGGTCTGGTATTCCTATGGACAAATTTGTAAATTCTGAGTTGAACTCATGCAGTTAGTTTGAATCACTACCAATGAGCATTCTTACTGAAAGAATCTTGATTATTCAACAATGGGAGGAATTGAGTTTAGAATTCTTTTCCTAACCCTACCTTGTTCAAAATTTGTTTGTTTTTTTTGTTGTTGTTGTTGTTTTAAGTAAATGAAGGCACAGGAAACATGCTTATCATATTTCTACATATGACTCATGTCTGGAAGGGATAGTTAACACAATGAAAGAAAAATCAATATTCAAAGTTATTCTGTTAGGTTGGAATATGGAAAAAAACCTAAGAGTATTACAGGAATAAACATAAAATCTGAGTTTAGGTTAAAAAATCAGTAACAAAGGCATAACACTGAGAATGTATGACTTGGTAGAAGTTGACATAAAAAGAAACTGGGAGTTTATCTGACCTTAAGGATACAACAGCATCACGTGACTGGTAAGGAAGCTGATGCAGCATTAGGCACTGTCTTAGTTTGGGTGTCCCTAAGGTAGAACTTGAGATCAGAATTCCAGTACCAGTAATTACTTTGGAAGGTGAACCCAGGAAGCCTCCTCGCATATGGGATGGTGGAAGTGACACAGGGAAGGAGCCAAGAAGGGATAAGCATCAAGTCAGCAGTGAGAAGGGTAACAGGAACATGATGCTGCTGGGAAACTCTGAGGAGGGTGGAGAGCATGAATCTCAGGGCTGCCCCAGCTGAGTGGTGAGGGAGCAGCGGTATTTATACTCCTCCTTTCATTTCGTTACTGGCTGAAGGCTCCTTTGGGGAGTGTTGACTCCTTGGCACTTCTGACTGTGCACAAAACAGGCTCTGGCAGACACAGAAAGTCCTCAGGCAAATATATATAGATGCTGACAGTTAGAAATCAGGCCACCATGCACTAAAATGTTAAGACTCAAGAAGATATGGGCTGGGCACCAGTGACATCAGCTGTATTCTCTAAGAATTATATAACAAACACATGTCTGCCCTGCTGGTCAGCCACTATCTGGGGTGTTCTATTTAATTCTGGGTGCCACATTCAAGAAAAACATTGAAGAACTGGAGTAGAGGACCAAGATCACAAAGGTTTGAGGACCATGTCATCTGGAGATGAAACTAAGGAGACCAAGTTTGGAAAAGGAAAAACAAGGGCAGATGATATCTGCTTGACATCTCATCTTGGGTTTCTAACAGACATCTTCAACTTAACATGTCCAAATGGGACTTCAGAGTTCTCCCCTAAAGGTAGAATACCATGTTTTAAATATGCTGGATAAATATAGAAAATACACTATGGCCCCTACTGCCACTACCCCTCCATGCTGCCATGGTCATACTCCTGTTCTAAAGGGAGGGTGTGAAAGCAGAACTGAGTAAACACGGAATACCAAAACACAAATGCCAAAAAAGGTTAATATCTATACATAGAAGTGATTTTAAAGATGTGCTGGGCTTTGATATTGAAATAACTGAAAGAATACACAAAACTTGAACAAATTATTAATCTGAGACTATAAAAGAATAACAAAAGGATCCATTTTTAAAAGATAAAGACAACACCATGAATGAACAAATAAGAGATTATTTATGCCAGGTGCAGTGGCTTATGCCTATAATCCCAGCACTTTGGGAAACTGAAGTGGGAGGATTGCTTGAACCCAGGAATTCCAGACCAGCCTGGGCAACATGGCTAAACCTTGTCTTTACAAAAAACAAAAAACAAAAATTACCTGGGTGTGGTGTCACATGTCTGTAGTCCCAGCTACTTGGGAGGCTGAGGCGGGAGGATTGCTTGATCCTTGGGAGGTCGAACTGCTCAATCCCCGAAGGTCCATAATCATGTCATTGCACTACAGCCTGTATGACAGAGAAAGACCCTATCTCAAAAAAGAGATTAATTACCACTTACGTAAGCATATATTACGTGATTAGATATTCCTACGCAGAGATCGATATATAGACTTATTTAACAGTTAATTATTCATTCATACAGGCATACACACACTGCAAATTATAGCTGGGTATGACAGTACTGTAGTTTTGATATTAATACCAATTCTTCTCAGTTGGCAAAAATAAATTATGGCATTCCCAACCGATAGACCATTCAGTGGTGGAACTCCCTGTATGTTGATACGGAGTCATCTTCAAGACCCAGCTTTCTCACAGTGAACAGAGTCTTCCTCTTGCCATGCTCGCTGGTCCAGGGCTCACTTGGTTTCAAGTTTGCAGTGGCTTGAGGGTCCTTATCTTCCTTGTGTTGCTCCAGGATCCTAGTCAGACTACTTATTAACCATGTGGCTTGAAAAAAAATCCCATAACTTAACCGGATTCAGTTTTCCTGAAATGCCTTTCTCATGAGCTTGCTGGGAAGAACAAGCAGGGATAGAAATGAGTTTTTGGAGATTTGGGATTTGATTTTCTTTTGAGTTGACCTGGGGAGAATGAGAAGCCACAGATATCTCTAAAGCTGTTGTAGAAAGAAGCATTTGTTCTTCTTTTCATTTAATATTATTCTGGCTTGGGACAAAATACTTCTACCTATAATCCCTGCCTCCCTTGAGGAAATCATTCAGGAGGCAGTGACCTGGACCAATTGTAATGGACATGTACAAATCTGAACAAATGCAAGAGAATAATGCAGAGAAACAAAGAAAGCATCCGTATCCAAGACATCAGGTTTGTACAGTTTAGGACGGAAGCTGTGACCCAGGCGCTCTGGGAATCCCAAGTTAGTGTGGAGAAGAGAAGCTGTCAGCTCTCATCTAAGCTGTTCCGAAAGACTCCCCACGACAGTCAAGATCCCACAACAAATTGAATAAGCAGAAACACACGGTTTGACCGGCAGATATAAGGGACATTTTCCAAAACTTAGAGAGAACCGATAGGATGCAGAAAGGACACTTAAATGTCTAGCGCTCAAAAACAAATTCAAATAGAATATCTACTTGTAACATAAAAGAAGTTATTTCTGTATAAATCTAAGAAATCAAAGTAAACGTTTGAGGCAGGATGAAAAACTCAGAGCTGATTCCGATGATGTAAGGATTTTAACAAGAGCTTCATTGGATTATCTGTTGCTATCAGTACTTTCTAGAGAATTAGGCAGAGATGGGATAGAACAATTTTGTCCTCTTTCTTGCCAAGTGGCTGCCTTGCAAGGGCCTGGAATTCTAGGCAGTTTCAGTGCTCTGGGCTTTGTGGGATGCTGGTGAAAGAGTAACAATACCTTGTACCTGAACAAGTCTTTCCTAGTTGCAAAGCACTTTCTCATCAATTATCTTAGTTGAACTCAACATCACTATGAAAAATGCATTGTGAGGGAACAGGTTCTGCAAAATGAGGGACTGTTGGCATCTCACAGTGAGAAGTGATGACCTGGAACACCTGTTTTCTTTTGTGTGTTCTTTGTACCATGCCAAGCTACCTGTAAGACCCACTCCTCTTTTCCTAAAATATCTCACCCCTGACCTACCTTTATGTACAAACTTTCATTCCTGAAGTTTCATTCTTTCAGCAAAGATAGCTCTGGAGGCTCCATACCAAGATGAAAATACTTCTAGGAGGATGATCACATTGGCGACATTATCTGCCAGTGAGGATGAATTTATCTAATTGGACCCTTGGGAGATGGAAGACAGATATGTTCTGAAACAAGAACAAAGGGAATGTAAAAAAACTGGACACAAAGCAGTGTTAAAGACAGAAGGGGAATCCAGGCAAAGTGTCCAGAGGAAACTCTGGGATCCAGAGAGCATTTTTAAGGTCATGGAGTGACCCAGAGAAAATAGAGAGAAAGGCCCTAAGACAAATGTCACCTACACTGTGGTTTTACTGGGAGAAGGTTTAGATCATATGAGTCGTGGTAGGTCTTGAGTTTCAATATAGCAGGTCAGCTAAGAGAAGGGAAGAGTTGGATTTGGTTGAATTAGAAAAAGGAGAACCTGGATGGACAGAGATGTCTATTGAGGTCAGTTAGCATAAGAAAGGTGCCCAAAAACTTTAAATCTAGATGGGGAGGGATATCCCAGGATCTGGAGAATAAGCCCTTCATAGAGAGAGAGTAAAAAACTTTACAACCAACTGTGATGTGGAAGCCTGAGTAACAAGTCTGAGATGAGGGCCTGGCAGAGTGCACATTGAGCAGGTGAAGGTGAGTAAACTGGCCAAATCCACTGAAATGCCCCTGCAGCCTCCAGTTGCAGGAAATCAGGGACCCAGGTTAAAGACTGGGGACATAAATGAGTAGAGGCCTGAGCTCTGTTACCCAGGGTACCAGGAGTTGGAAGCCTGGCTTGGAAAGGATGAGAAATTGGAGTTAAATACAACATACCCTTTGACCTACAATTTCACGGATGTTTCTCTACACATATTCTCATGCATGTGAGAAATGTCATACATACAAGAATATTCACCGTGGCATTGTTAGAAACAGCCTAAAGCTTCTTCAATAGAAGATGGCTAGAAATTTTTTAGCCATACTCATGCAATAGAGTATGAGCCATACTCATGCAATAGAAAATTAAGCTGCAGAACTTCCTTGGCACTGATGTGGAACAATCTTTAAGACGGTGTCCTCAAAATAAGCAAAGAAAGAATGGCATATATAGTGAGTTACCATGTTTTTTTGTTTGTTTGAGACAGGGTCGCACTCTGTGGCCTAGACTGGAGTGCAGTGGGATGATCACAGCTCACTGCAGACTCGAATTCCTGGGCTCAAGTGATCCTCCCAGCTCAGCCCCCTGAATAGCTACAGGCTACAGGTGTGTGCCATTATGCACAGTTAGTTTGTCTGTTTGCTGCTGTTGTTGTTGTTTTTGGTAGAGATGGGGTTTTGTTTTGTTGTCCAAGCTGGTCTTGAACTCCGGGGCTCAAATTATCTCTCTGCTTTGGTCTCCCAAAGTGCCTGGATTAAAGGAGTGAGCCTCTGCACCTAGCCTTGTATTTCTTTTTATGAAAAATACCCGAGGAGATTTCTGAGGATGAGATCTGGGTGGCCGAGTAATAGATTGGGAAGAAGATATTCTCAATATACTCTTATAACCTTGGAGATTTGTACTGTATATATGCATTAGCTATTAGCAACAACAACAAAAAGACCTGGAAGGATTAGATGACAGGGAGCAGGAACCAGAACCCAAAGAAAAGTTACCAAAATGAGAGGTTAGGCAGAGGCATGTCAGTGGGGTGGGACCAAATGTTGGGCCAGGGTGTCTTACTTGCAACCTCATCTATGTGGTTCTTGGCAAGATTCAGTTCTTCATGGGCTATTGGACTAATGGTCTCATTGCCTTGCTGGCTGTTTTCCAGGGGACCCTACAGTTCCTTGTCACGGAGGCCTCTTCACAGGGCAGCTTGCAACATGGCAGTGGGCTTCCCTCAAAGCACGTACGTGAGAAGGCAGGAGAGAGTGCACAGCCTTTTTATATACTAGTATCAAAAGTGACATCCCATCAACTATACTGTGTTCTATTCTCTAGAAGCAAGACACTAAATCAGTCCCCACTCAAGGGGAGGGAGGGTTACAAGGGCATGCATACCAGGACGAGGGGATCACTGGGGCCATCTTGTAGACTGCCTGCTGGACATTTGTTTTGGGTAGAAAATCAGGAAAACTCTGATACACTACACTTTGTTTGGACAAACGGAGGCAAGACGGCACAGTTCCGGGTTCTTCACCGTCAACTTTCCCGCCCGGGAAAGACACGGGTAGACTGCGCAGGCGCAACCCGACCTCCGACAGAGAAGAACCGGAACCCGCCTAGCCACGCCTACCGCCCCGCCCCTGACCCGTCTATGTCCCGCCCACTGCCCTCCCACTCCCGGGCCCGGGACATAAAAGCCGCTCCCGGCGAGCAGGCGGAGCGAACTTCCTGGGCCCCTCCTCGTTCGCGGGACCCAGGAACCTCGTCCGAGAACGCCGGAGCGACTTCCTCGGCCTCCACCGCCGGAGGCTGGTGAACCTCGCCCCTCCCTCACATTGGTTTGTAAATAAAGTTTTTTTTGCCTTGCCTACTTGCCTTTTCTCTGGCATTTGTTCTGGGGGTCGCATTAAAGCAAATCACACTTCGTAGGCAACTTTACCATGAAGATCTTAACTAATTACACACCTTCTTGTGCCTTTTTCTATACACATATGTATTTTAAAAAATATTTCAAACTATATATATATATATATGATTGCCTGCTCTGTTACTTCAGAAATATTTCATGTATTGATGTCAATAAACCTTGTTCTACTACATCACTTTTAATGGCTTAACTTATTTCATCATATATTTCATCATATGAACTTATTCCACAAATGACTTAGCCATCCTTGCTACAGTTCTGCATTTAATTGTGTCAAATTAATGTCACAATCATGAAAAACTGTGCCGGCATTTAATGTGGTAAAGTGCAGCAAATCTCAGCAAGCTCTGTGCCTTCTGGCCAGTCCCTGGGGCTCAGCCTGTAGGTCTCTAACATGAGGAGTTTGAAAAGATGGTCACTAAGGTCCCTTTAGAGACCAGAAAGCCTGTCCCCTGGGAGTGGTGATTCCTCAGAGATGCTACCCAATCCACTGGGGTCAGGAGTTTAGCAGCTGTCTAGGATGCCTTTGTTGATTTTGAGACCTCTGGATCCTTCTATGTCTGTGTAAATATATACAACTTGCTTGTGTATATATACACACACACACAATATGTATACAACTTGCTTTATTTCTTTTTCAAAAATGCTATAACACTTTTCCATAGTTTGCTTTCTTTTCTTTCTTTCTTTTTTTTTTTTTTGAGATGGAGTCTTGCTCTGTTGCCCAGGCTGGAGTGCAGTGGTGCGATCTCTGCTCACTCAGGCTCCACCTCCCAGGTTCACGCCATTCTCCTGCCTCAGCCTCCCGAGTAGCTGGGACTACAGGCACCTGCCACCACGCCCGGCTAATTTTTTGTATTTTAGTAGAGACGGGGTTTCACCGTGTTAGCCAGGATGGTCTCGATCTCCTGACCTCGTGATCCACCCGCCTTGGCCTCCCAAAGTGCTGGAATCATAGGCGTGAGCCACCGCGCCTGGCCGCTTTCTTTTCTTTAAAAAAAAAAATCGTGAGCATCTTTCAGGGACAGCTTAGAAATATATGCCCAAACTTCCTTCCTACTATCTGATATTTTTTTATAAAGATGTACTATTGGCCAGGTATGTTGGCTCACACTTGTAATCCCAGCACTTTGAGAGGCCAAGACAGGCAAATTACCTGAGATCAGTAATTAGAGACCAACCTGGTCAACAAGGTGAAATGCTCTCTCTACTAAAAATACAAAAATTAGCCAGGTGTGGTGGCACACGTCTGTAGTCCCAGCTACTTGGGAGGATGAGGCAGGAGAATTGGTTGAGCCTGGGAGATGGAGGTTGCAGTGAGCTGAGATCATGCCACTGCACTCCATCCTGGCAGACACAGGGAGACTCTGTCTCAAAAAAAAAAAAAAAAAGAAAGAAAGAAAGAAAAGAAAAGAAAACGGTGTGCTATCACTTGTTTAGCTAGTCTCTATTGGTGGATATTTAGAATGTTTACATTATTTTTCCTCCCTCAGGTCTGCTGTGACCACTTACATGCATATAACTTTGTGTACTTGTGGGAGCTCTTCTATAGCAGAAATGTTCAGAAATGAAATTATTGGCTCAAAAGGTATGCAGTTTTTAAAACTCTTTAGGTGATCCCAATTTGTCTAATCTCTCCCACGTCTTTGGCAACACTATGCATCTTTGCAATATTATCTTACTATGGATTTAATTTGCCTTTAACACATTGGTGGGATTATTCACGTTATGTCTGGATTGATAATTTATATATTTTCTTCTGAGAAGTGCATGTTTTTGTCCTTTGATTAATATCTTCAAGGAAAAGAACAGCACACTTACCAGGGTGGCAGCCTTAGACAATATCAAATTGTTAAAAGAGGAAAACCCTTTTGATTCCATCTTATTTTCAGTGGTCCTCTGCCTACATCTCCTTTTGCTTCTTTTTGTATTGCAAGAATAAGATAATATGTGATCCATCTGCAGAAATGACACTAGGTTTCCCTGGGAAACCCATTGCAGAAAGAGACTAGAAGAATTAGATGAGGGCTAGACTGCAGTTCCAGGGCTAGACTTCTTGAAACTGCCTTAGGGCTGGGCGCGGTGGCTCAAGCCTGTAATCCCAGCACTTTGGGAGGCCGAGACGGGCGGATCACAAGGTCAGGAGATCGAGACCATCCTGGCTAACACGGTGAAACCCCGTCTCTACTAAAAAATACAAAAAACTAGCCGGGCGAGGTGGCGGGCGCCTGTAGTCCCAGCTACTCGGGAGGCTGAGGCAGGAGAATGGCGTGAACCCGGGAGGCGGAGCTTGCAGTGAGCTGAGATCCGGCCACTGCACTCCAGCCCCGGCGACAGAGTGAGACTCCGTCTCAAAAAAAAAAAAAAAAAAAGAAACTGCCTTAGTGAAGAGGGGTCAGCAGGCTCTTTGTTGGCCACATAAAGCTCTTTCAGCTCCCCACACCCCAGTGCTATATTCTATCACAAGAATGTCTCTATGCTTTGTTCTGTGGCTAAGCTGGAGGGTGTGGTTAGATAAAGGCACAAATCATAGAATATTAGAGCTGGAAGAAGCCTTTGAGATGAAGGAGTTCATTGTGTTTATTTTTATAGGAGAGGGAATGTGGCCTAAAGAAGGGAAGTGACCAAGGCCTATGCCCAGGCCTCCTGATTTTTGACACTCCCTAGTGCACCCCCACTGAAGTCCCACAACAGAGCAGCTGTGGAAAATGGCCCCAGGACTCCATTGTTCTTGGCAGATGCTCCCATGAGTGGTTAGCTCCAGGCCCAAGGTTTAATCTCTCTACCTGACTCTTCTTGCCCTTCCATTTGAGAATGGTCAGGGAAGCCCTTTCCAGGAAGATGATCTTTATCATGAGACCTGAAAGAGCCATAATGCAAAGAAGGAGGAAGAGGGTTCAGGGCAGAGGAATCTGCATGTGCAAATGCCCTGAGGTAGGAGGAGTTTGATGTGTGGAGGAACAGAAAGGAGATCAGTGCAGTGAGAGCAAAGCAGACAGAGAAGGATCCTGGCCCATATGCAGTAGGTCTTGGTGAAGAGCTTGTGTCGAGTACAATGGAATACCAGTAGCAGGATAAAAGCAGGAGAAGCCATCTTGTGATTTGTGTTGAGTGGCAAAAGTGGAAGCATGGAGAAGATGCAGAAGGCTCCTGCAGGTGAAAGATGATAAAGGAATACTGGTAATTGCCAACCTATAGTGAGTGTCAATAGGTACAGGAACTGTTTTAAGAACTTTCATGCTTTTAGCATAAAAACCTGTTCTAGGAGCTTTTATGTGAGTTAACACACATTACTCTCACAGAAACCCTATGGATAGGAAAAAAAAAATGTAGCCCTCTTATATAGATGTGGAAACTGAGGCACAGAGAAATTAAGTCTTTTTCCCAAGTTCATACAACTAGTAAGTGACAGAGTCAGGATTGAAATCTGAGCAGTCTGGCTGCAGAGTGTTTTTGACCACAGCTCCATCCTGCTTCCTGGCTTCAGAGCAGACGGCAGGGACAGACCCAGCACACAGGTGCTAACTCTGAGAATGTCACAGAATTTCAAGGGCATCAGGTAAATGAGAGAAAAATAGGAAGAAAGGGAGAGAGATACTGAGATGGCTAGCTTTGCTGAGACTGTCCCCATAGAGAACACAAAGCTAGCAAGATAATGGGGCTCTGTAGGCATGCTCAGCTCATGTTCTCATGTGAATTGTGGTGTCTAGTGCAAATATGGGCATTTAACTTCATGGCATACTATAGAAAGTGCCCATATCTCTGTCGCAGGCTCTTGAGCACAGCGTACCCTGTGAGATTCCAGCTCTTGGCTCAGTCAGTCTGCAAGGTCAGGGTGGGGGCCCTGTCAGTCCCAGAGCAATGGGGTAGAAGGCAGAGAGAATAGAAGAATCTCTCCCAAGACCACCACTGGGATTAGAGACCCCATCACATTCTGGGTTAAATGGAACTGGGAAGTGCAATGCTGATAATAAAGAGGGAAGGCCCAGGAGAAGGGAGCAGAAAAGACCATGAGAGGTGAAGGTAGAGCATGGATTCTGGGTCAGAGGGACCAACATGACCAGCTGGACAGAAGGCAGAAAGAAGCAGGGTTCTGAGGCTGACCATGAGCTGAAGATGGCTTTCTTATCATGGGGCTGAAAATGGTGGTAGCAGGACAGATAGTCAAGCTAGGAAGGCCAAGTAGAGACCAAGGAAAGCAGGCTTGATCCAGGCCCAGAGATAGGAGGGAGTCTGGGAGACTGAAGGCTGGTGGTCAGGGTAGGAGTAGGT
This sequence comes from Rhinopithecus bieti, assembly GCF_001698545.2. Lineage (NCBI taxonomy): Eukaryota > Metazoa > Chordata > Mammalia > Primates > Cercopithecidae > Rhinopithecus > Rhinopithecus bieti. The sequence goes on along the minus strand of NW_016809830.1, from coordinate 5,049,062 downwards.
GAGCAGGGAGAGAAACCAGGTGAGCAGAGGGTAAGTCGAGGCTGAGAGTTGGAAATCAAGCCAGTGGGCAGGTGTGTAGGTAGGAGGTGGCAGGATATCTCAGGTGAGAGACAGTTTCCCACCCAGAGAGAAAACTTACTATGTGCTTCCTCTAGGATGGGACCAACTCCTTGGGGGAAAGAACCCAAGCCTGCAGGAGACAGGAAAGCTGGGGAGGTAAGAGCCTACCCAGCCCGAATGGGGTGCTGGGCCAGAGATAGGAGAAGATTGTGGCTGCAGTGATTTGGGCAGGGGATCTTAACTGCTCTGCAGTGGCTCACTTTTCAAACCTTTATAGGAGTTCTGCTAGATTTCAATCAGTATGTATGACATTGGCCACTAAGTGATGCTACATTGGTGTCTTTCAGATCAAACAAGAGTGCCTCAAACACCATGGGGTAGCACTAGGTATAACTTTTTGAGAGAAATAGGTAAGAAGCATCAGGCTGATACAAAAGTAAGAGGGAGTGTTCACTGAAGCAAGTAAGAAGTTTGTCTTGAGATTGTATAAGAGCCTGGATAGAACCAAAGTGTTCCAACCCAATAGGAAATGGAAAATCTCTCAATAGCGTGTTAAAGCAGCAGCTTATAGAGGCATTTATACATTATATGTAAATGACCTGGGGCCGATTGCACTGTACTAATTGATAGCTGTCAGTGTTGAGTTTTCAAATCACTTCAGGTATGTTGCCTAAAAGCTCAGTTTGAAAGAGTGACACAAACACAGAAAGATTGACAACCATTGGAATGAGGCAACAGAACCAATATACTAGAGTGCAGGGAAGAAAGAGACTCAACAGGCTTCTTGGCCCCTCAACAGGCTTCTAAGTTGGGTTGCCCGAAAATATAAAGCAGCAAACTCAGTAGTTCTCAACCTTGGTTGCACGTGGCAGTCACCGGGGCAGTTTTGTTGCCTGGGTCCCCAGAGATTCTGATTTAATTGTTCTGGAAAGGAAGGGTTTTAAAACATTATTTTTTTAAATTAACATATAGTAATTGTACATATTTACGGGGTGCAGAGTGATATTTCAATACATGCATACAATGCATAATGATCAAATCAGGGTAATTAGCATATCCATCACCTCAAACATTTATCATTTCTTTGTGTTGGGTAAAAATCCTCCCTTCTAGCTATTTGGGAATATACAATTAAATATTGTTAATGATAGCTACCTACAGTGTTAAGGAATACTAGAACTTATTCCTTTTATGTAGGTATAATTTTGTTTCCTTTAACCAACCTCTCCCTATTCCCCTCTCCCAGGCTACCTTTCCCAGACTTTAATAATCACTATTCTAGTCTCTACTTCTATGAGATAAACTTTTTTAGCTTCCACACATGAGTGAGAACGTGCAGTATTTATTTTTCTGTGCCTCACTGATTTTCTTTTACATACTGTCTGTCCTTCAGGTTCATCCATGGTGTTGCAAATGACAGGATTTCATTTTTTTTACGAACAAATAATATTTCATTGTGTATATGTAACACATATTCTTCAGTCATCTACTAGAAATAGTGCTGCAGTAAATATGGGGATGTAGATAACTCTTTGATATACTGATTTCCTTTCCTTTGGAATATATACCCAGTAGTGGCATTGCTGAATCATATGGTAGTTCTATTTTTAGTTTTTTGAGGAAGCTTCCTACTGTTTTCTATAGAGGTTGTACTAATTTATATTCTCACCAGTAGTGTATAAGAGTTCCTCTTTCTTTATATCCTCACCAGCATTTATTATTTTTTGTCTTTTTGATAGTAGCCATTCTAACTAGGATGAGATGATATCTCATTGTTGTTTTGACTTGCATTTCCCTGATGACCAATGATGGACATTTTTTCATATACCTATTGGCCATTTGTATGTCTTCTTTTGAGAAATGTCTTTTCAAAAGACATTCTTAATTTGTCTATTTTTAATTGTTTTATTTGTTTTTTTTTTTCCGTTGAGTTGTTTGAGTTTCTTATATATTCTGGTTATTAATTCCTTGTTGGATAGTTTGCAAATACTTTCTCCCATTCTGTAGGTTGTCTTTGCACTTTGCCAATTGTTATTTTGCTGTGCATAAGCTTCTTAGTTGGATATAACCACATTTTTTTTTTTTTGTCTATTTTTGCTCTTATTGCCTGTGCTTTTGAGGTCTTCTCTATAAAATCTTTACTCAGACCAATGTCAGAAGTATTTCTTCTGTTTTTTTTCCCCCAGTACTTTTATAGTTTGGGATCTTACATTTAAGTCTTTAATCCATTTTGAGTTGATTTTTGTATACAGTGAGAGATAGGGGTCTAAGTTCACTCTTCTGCATAGGGATATTCAGTTTTCCCGCCACCTTTTATTGAACAGACTACATTTCCCCCAGTGTGTAATATGTTCTTGGTGCCTTTGTTGAAAATCAGTTGGCTGTAGATATGTGGATTTATTTCTGGGTTCTCTATTCCATTCCACCAGTCTACGAGTCTGTTTTTATGCCAGTACCATGCTATTTTAGTTACTTATAGCTTTACAGTATATTTTGAAGTCAGGTAGTGTGATGTCTTCAGCTTTGTTCTTTTTGCTCAAGACTGCCTTTTCTATTCAGGGTATTTTATAATTCCATACAGGTTTTAATATTGTTTTCTGCTCTCGTGAAGAATGTCATTAGTATTTTGATAGGGATTGCATTGAATCTGTAGATCACTTTGGGTAGTATGGTCATTTTAACAATATTTATTCTTCTAATCATGAACATAGGGTGTCTTTACATTTTTTGTGTCCACTTTAATTTCTTTCATCAGTATTTGGTAGTTTTCATTGTAGAGATCTTTTAACTGCTTGATTAAATTTCCTCCTAGGTATTCTTTTGTAGCTATTGTAAATGAATTACTTTCTTGATTTCCTTTTCAGCTAGCTCATTATTGGTGTACAGAAATGTTAATGATTTGTGTATATTGATTTTGTATGCTGCAACTTTACTGAATTTGTTTATTGGTTCTAACAGTTTTTGGTGGAGTCTTCAGGCTTTTGTCTATATAAGATCATGTCTTCGGCAAACAGGGACAATTTGACTTTCTCCTTTCCAACTTGGATGCCTTTTATTTCTTTTTCTTGCCTAATTGCTCTGACTAGGACTTCCAGTACTCTGTTGAACAATATGATAAAAGTGTGCATCCTTGTCTTGTTCCAGTTCTTAGAGAAAAAGCTTTCAACTTATCCCCATTCATTAAGATTTCAGTCATGAGTTTGTCATATATGGCCTTTATTGTGTTGAGGTATATTTCTTCTATACCTAACTTGTTGAGAGTTTTTATAACAAAGGGATGTTGAATTTTATCAAATGCTTTTCATGCATCTATTGACATAGTCACATGGTTTTTATCCTTCAGTGTGTTGATGTGATGTATAAGGTTTATTGATTTGCATATGGTGAACCATCCTTGAATCCCTGGGTTAAATCCTGCTTCGTCATATTGTATAATCTTATTGATGTGCTATTGGATTTTGTTTGCTAGCATTTTGTTGAGGATTTTTGCATCTATCTTTATCAGGGATATTGGCCTGTAGTTTTCTTTTGTTGTTGCTGTGTTCTTCTCTGGTTTTGGTATCAGGGTAATGCTGGCCTCAAAGAATGAGTTTGGAAGAATTCCTTCCCCTTCAGTTTTTTTTTTTTTTTTGAAGTAGTCTGAGAAGAGCTGATGTAGAATTCTGTAGTGAAACCATCCAGTCTGGGGCTTTTTGTTGTTGTTGGGAGAGTTTCCATTACTGATTCAATCTTGTTGCTCATTATTGGTCTGTTCAGCTTCTCTGTTTCTTCTTTGTTCAATTTTTGTAGGTTCTATGTGTCCAGGAATTTATGAATTTTCACAAGGTTTTTAAATTTTTTGGCATATAATAGTTTCTAATGATTCTTTGCATTTCTGTAGTATCACTAGTATCATTACTTTTCCATTTCTATTTTATTTATTTGGATCTTCTTTTCCTTAGTCTAGCTAATAGTTTGTCAATTTATTTTATCTTTTCAAAAAACTAATTTTGTTAAACTTTTATATATTTTTTTAGTCCCTATTGTGTTTATTTCTGTTTTGATAGTTATTATTTCTTTCTTTCTACTAATTTTGGGTTTGGTTTGCTTTTGCTTTTCTAGTTCCTTGAGGTGCATTGTTAGGTTGTTTATTGAAATCTCAGAAAGATTCGATGTAGGTGTTTATCACTATAAACTTCCCTCTTAGTGCTGCTTTTGCTCTGTCCTATAGGTTGTGGTTGTGGTTCTCCTTTCATTTGTTTCAAGATATTTTAGGGCCAGGCGTGGTGGCTCATGCCTGTAATCCGGAGGTTGAGGTGGGCATTTCACCTGAGGCCAGAAGTTCGAGACCAACCTGGCCAACATGGCAAAACCCCATCTCTACTAAAAATTTACACGTATTCGCACAGTTGCCGAAGTTCCTCTTGTTACTGATTTCTAGTTTTATTCCATTGTTGTCCAAAAAGATATGTGATATAGTTTCAATTTTTAAAAATTTACCAAGACTTGTTTTATGGCCTAATATATGTCTATTCTGGAAGATATTCCATTTTCTGATGAGTAGAATGTATATTCTGTAGCTGTTAGATGAAATTCTCTGTAAATGCCTGTTAGGTCAATTTAGTCTATAGTGCAGTTTAAGTCTACAGTTTCTTCAGTTTCTGTCTAGATGATCTGTCTATTATTGAAAGTGAAGTATTGAAGTTCTCAACTATTATTGTACTCTTTTTAGATCTAATAATGTTTACTTTATGTATCTGAATGAATCGGTGTGGGGTACATATACATTTACAATTGTTATATTCGCCTACAGAATTAATCTCTTTATTGTTATATAATGACCTTCTTTGTCTCTTTTACAGTTTTGACTTAAAGTATATTTTGTCTGATACAAGCATAGCTACTTCTGCTCATTCTTGGCTTTTGCTTGCATGGAATATCTTTTTTCATCCCTTCACTTTCAGTCTAAGTGCATCTTCATAGGTGAAGTGAGTTTCTTCTAAGCAGCATATAGCTGGGGTTTTTAATTCATTCAGTCAGTCTTTATCTTTTAACTGTGAAATTTAAACATTTACATTCAAGCTATTGATTGATGAGGACTTACTTTTGTCATTTTATTAATTGTTTTCTTGTTGTTTTATATATTCATTTATTCCTTTTATTATTTATCTCTCCCATTGGTGGTTTTCTTTTCTTCTACTTTTTTTTTGAGACAGGGCTTCTCTCTGTCACCCAGAGTCAAGTGCAATGGCATGATCATAGCTCACTGCAACCTCAAACTCCTGTGCTCAAGTGATGCTCCAACCTCAGCCTCCTGAGAAGCTGGAACTACAGGCATGTGCTACCATACCTAGCTAATTTCTGTATTTTTTGATGAGCCAGGGTCTTACTATGTTGTACAGGCTGATCTTGAACTCCTGGACTCAAGCAATCCTCCTATCTTGGCCTCCCAAAGTTCTGGGAAGTAAAGGCATGAGCCACTGTGCCTGGCCAAGTTGGTGGTTTCCTGTAGTGATAAGATTTGATTCCTTTCTCTTTTTCATTTGTATATCTGCTCTACCAGTGAGTTTTATACTTCTGTGTGTTTTCATGATGGTAGTCATCATCTTTGCTTTCATATGTGTGACTCCTCTCAGCATTTTTTGTAAGACTCATCTAGTATTGATGAATTCCCTCCAGTTTTGCTTGTCTGAGAAAGACTTTATTCCTCTATTTATGAGAGATAGCTTTACTGCATATAGTATTCTTGACTGACAGTTAGTTTTTCTTTGTTTTAGCATTTTGAATACAACATTTAATTCTTTCCTGGCCTATTAGGTTTCTGCTGAAAAATATGCTATTAGTCTGATTCCCTTATGTGTGACCTCATGCTTTTTCTCTTGCTGTTTGTAGAATTCTCTTTGACTTTTGTTGGTCTTTGTCTTTGACTTTTGTCAGTTTTACTATAGTGTGCCTCAGAAAGGATCATTTTTGGCTGACTCTCTTTGGGAACTTTGAGCTTCTTGGATCACATGTCCATATCTCTCCCAAGACTTGGGAAGTTTTCAGCTATTGTTTTATTAAATAGATTTTCTATGTCTTTCTCTATGTCTTTCCTTCTGAAACTTCCATTATGTAAACATTTATTCACTTAGCGATGTCCCATAAGTCCTACAGGCTTTATTCTTTTTTTTTCTTCTTTTTTGTCTGATTGGCTTATTTCAAAAGATGTGGTTTCAAGTTCATAGAGTCTTTCTTCTGCTTCATCTCATCTATTGTTGAAACTCTTAATTGTATTTTTTATTTTATCCATTCAATTCTCCAGTTCCAATATTTCTGTCTGGTTCTTTTTTTATTATATCTATCTCTATTTCTCATTTAGGTCATGAATTGTTTTCCTGATTTCATTGCATTTTCTATCTGTATTCTCTTGTATATCACGGAGTTTCCTTAAGGTAATTATTTTTAATTTGTTTTCAGGCATCTCATGGTTTCCTTTTCTTTAAGGTCTATTACTGGAAATTTATTGTGTTCTTTTAGAGTTGTCATGTTTCTTTACATTTTTGTGTTTCTTGTGTCCTTACATTGATAACTGCATATCTGGTGGAACAGTCACCTCTTCCGATATTATGGCATAGCTTTTGTAGGGATAGATTTTATTTTCTGGTAGATGTATCCTGTAGCATTGGTTAGGTAGGGTGATTTGGCTTTGGTTCTGGGAGGGTGCAGTAGTGTAGTCTCTATGTAAATTTTTTTAGCTGTAATCACTGCCAGTGGTGTCTGCAAGTGCTTTAGTGGCCTAGGCTGTAGGTTTTTTTTTTTTTTTTTTTTGGAGGCAGTGGTGCAGCTTTGCTGGGGCTGGCTCTCAGGCCCTGGGGGAGCATGCACAAACTCCAGTAGCTCTGCTGTGGAGTAGGGGTGAGGTTATTGGCAGGCACCAGGCAAGCCAGTCCTCAGTCCCTGGGGGCATGAGCAATGTGCAGTTTCTCTGCAGGGGGTTGGTGGTTGCTGACAGCAATTAGCATTGGGAGGGCTGGTTGTCTGTCCCTGGGGAGTCCATGCAGCATTCAGTGGCTCTGCTGGTGGAGGGGACAAGGTTGCTGGTGGTGGTGGGTTGCTCTCAGCCCCTGGGGAGCACATGCATCAGCTTTCCTGATCCTGGGGACAGACCGCTGCTGCACTGGACCACCCACTACCTGGGGTGTACAGTGTTATTTGGGCTTGTGTGTTGGGGTCCTGCCTGCACCACTTGGTGTTTGTGGAGGCAGCTGGGGTCATGGCACTGGAGTTTTCCTCAGTATGGTAAGATGATAGTGGGTCCACCACAGGGACGTGGAGATGCAGGGGTTACTGGGGTTCAGGGCGGGGTGCTCTGTGGTAGTGGCTCCCCTCTCAAAATGGTGCCATGCCGTAGTAGCCTAGATCCCAGGGAATGAGGAAGACCTGGCATGATTTCACTCTCTGGAGCAATGCAGATGCATGGACTCCAGGCAGCTCCTTATACTGTGCTAAGGGGCTGCAAGGACCATGGAGCTTTGCTCTAGCTAGGATTGTAGGCATCTGCGACAGCATTGGAGACCACTGGGGATCTCCCACTTAGCTTTTCCCTGCAAAGTAGGGTCCCTCTTGACTGAGTTGATCCCCACCAGTTGCTTTGCCTCCCTCTCTATGCTGCCATCTAGAGTTCTCATGTTTCTGAGGGTCTTTGTCACTTTTCTTGCTGAATTCCAGTGTTCTCCCTTAGATACTTCACTCCAAGTACAGTCATCTATTTGTTATTCTGGTCCTTCTTTGAAGAGTAGGCAATATTGGGCACCTCTAGTCAGCCATCTTGATGGAGTGGGAGTTTTGAAAGCTCCCCAGGTGGCTATAATGTGCAGCCAAGTTTGTGAACCACTGAGCCAACTGCAAGGCATTGACCTGGTTTGGGTATGGTGAAGAGATTTCCTTTTGCAAACTACTAAGCTTGAGGAGCACTGTTCAAAATGCTGCTGCTTTAGGGAGGAGTGCTTATTGGCAGTAACAATTGATTGGAATCAAGCATGGGAGAATTTCAGCTGAGTGGATGCCTGCCCCTTGACTTGGTAGGTGAATAGCCCTTCCAGAAGGCACCTCCCATTGGCATCCTATCCTTTGAATAATTTAAAAGTGAACTTAAAGTCATTTCAGGAAAATATGTACCATCTACCATGTGTCAGCATGGACTGTTTCAAATCACCAAATATGGAGACACTCAGTTCCCCTCCAGCCAAATGTTACTGACGAAGTTTGTCCATGCCCCTAACTTTTCAATTTCTTACTCTTCTGTCCCCTTTTTTGGAGTTTCAAGGGCCACTAACTGGCCTTTGGAAGCCACTCCTCACTCTGACCTCACCTCCTCAGATGGCATGGCAGATGGCAATTTTCCCCTTGAGTCATCAAGATTTGTCCATGTCAAAATTCTTCAGAGTCCTGATAAATGATGTCAGATTGATAGGTTGGGACACGATGGTAGCTTAGTGAGTTAAATATAGCACATCATCTTCTGAGGATCAGATGTTTCATAAGAGCATGGCACTAATTAAGGTCCAGGCAGTGGGACAGGATGGGATAGGGAGTAGGAAAAGACAAGCAAGTCTTTCTAACATGACTCTGATCTCACAAGTGGTTTTATCTGCCCAAGATCATCAAGAATAAATGAAGGAAGGGGAAATGGGGAAAAATCGTGTGTATGGGGAATTGGGGTGGGAAGGGACGATATTGGAAAAGGATAATGCTGGAAGGAAATTTTAGGTTGTGGTTGGAGTTTCTTGGTTCCTTTGAGAGAAAATTGCTCAACCATTTCCTTTAAAAGTGTAAAGCATACAATTAATCTACAAATCTAGAAGCTGGTGTGGGAAATGAGATCCCCAAAGAAATACAAGTTTGGGATTTGGGAATGCTGTGTGTGTGTGTGCGAGCGTGCAGATATATCTTCTATACTAAAATATCTGCAGAATGATCATGACAAAAAATGCTAAATTATAAAGGTATATTAGGAAAATTTAGTTTATCTTGATTCATTTTCTTACAGGAAGAGAGTTAGATATCTAAAGCTTGGAGGAAAACTATAATCTTAACCAGAAGTTGATAGTGAAGAAGAAAGAAGAAATCCAGAGACAACCTTTAAAAAACAGATTTCTATAAACTGAAGGAATTCATTAAGAAGTTTCTCACTACCTAGCGGAGGGGAAAAATCAAATGAGTAAAGAAATATGGGAGAAAAACAGGTGTCCTTTAAATATGCAGCTCAGGAGCCTCAGGAAAAATTCTGGAACCTAGAATAGATGGGGATGGAAGAAAGATGGAGGTGTATTCACGGATCTATAAAAGAAGGAGGTGAGAACAGGTGGGCAGAGAAAGGAGAGGGAGAGAGAGGAGGGAAAGAACAAATCACAGAGGAACAAAGAAGTGGCCTCATCCTGTGGACACAAGAGCAGAAAGGTTAGATAGGCTTTTATGAAATTTTATCAGAAGCATTCTTCATTTGCATTATGTGAAAGAAAAATACCATTCCCAATGGACAAAGAGGGCAAGCAGGTAGCAGAAGGATTCTAAATAGCACAGGTTTTAATGTGTAGTTTTACATCTGTCTTTACTAAAAGATGCTACATGTTGATGTAAGGTCTGTGGGTTACACTCAGAAAGCAACCACAAGCAGATATTTTGTCTCATACAGAACCAGTTCCGAATAATTCTCAAGATCTCTGATCCCCTTCCAGCCAACCAGTGGTAGATGAGTACAGTAGAATGCTTCTTTTTTGAGGCTTTCCCTTGTCTTTAGACGTTGGACTTGTTTTGCAGGCATGGAGTCTCAGCCCCTGTGTCCTGGCCAGGGGCAGTATACTTGAAATAGACCAGGACATCCTTTGCAAAAAGCTGCCTAAAATGAAAACCCACAGGGACTCACAACACTCAATTTGAATGGACCTGGAGAATTGGCAGGGACCATTGGGGAGAAACCAGCAATTATTCTGAGCCTTCACAGAGAAGTGGTGTTGCCTTGGGAGCTCCACAAAGAGCAAACACGATGCCCTTCTTTTAGGAAGCAGAAAAAGATGACCACATTCCTTATAGCCTGATAAGTTTAATCTGGCTTCTGGGGAAGATGCTGGAACAAATCATCAAGCAATCAATGTGCAGTCAACCAGAAGGGGGCAAGGCCCAGGGAGCTTATGAACACAGCCGTGTAAAGAGTAAATCAAGTCGGACCAATTTAATTTCTTTCTATGATAGAGTGACAGGCCATGTAGATAAGGTGGAAGCAATAGATGTAATCGACCTGAGGCCTCAGCAAGGCATTTGCTTCTGCCCCACGTGACAGGCTCAGTGACAAGCTGGCTTGCTGTGGTTTAGGCCGGGGTCAACAACCCCAGAGCTTACAAGATGGCCATGGATTCCTCTCTTGCCATGTGCTCCTCCTTGTTGCTCCACTGCTTCAGTGAGTCGATGTTCATTGCCACACAATTATATTTAACAAACCTGTGTTTTGTGCCTACTTAAGAGTTTGTCCACCATTGGCACTTAATAAATGTTTCTCAGATGAATGAATGAATGCTTAGGCCTATGAGTAGCAATGTTAGGAGACTGGAGCAAGGAAGCTTAACCCCAATCCACCCTCTCCATTGCAAACAGACAACCAGCAAATACTCAGCAATTTGCTCTTCCATCCATATAAATGCCAGAATCCAGTTTTGTGTTTATATCACACTAAGATTGGGTGTGTACATAGGTGAAGGCAGAATCTGCCTCCCAACATTTGCCATTTTCTCAGAATAAACAGAGACAGAGACAGAGAGAGAGAGAGAGAGCCAAAAGGAAGAGATGTTCTTTAGATTACCCATCTTTATCTGTAGCGTAGATGATAGACTTTAAAATGCAAAGTATCCATGGATAATAACAAAGTAGACTAAGTTGAATAAGTACAGAAAACAGACTAGTTCAATGAAGACACATGAAACAAGACTCAAGAATGACACTACACTACTCAGGCACAAGATTGGTCTTTGTCCAGATTGTAGGTCAGGCTGGACCCCCAGATGGCGAGAGAAGCCACATGGCTTCAATGAATGGCAGAAGGCCAATGCCATCTAGCCAGGAAGCCAACGCTCTTCAGTGTCCCCACAGAGCAGAACTTGTGTGTTTTTGAGTCCCATTTCTTAGGAAGGATGAGGAAAAGCTGGAATGAGTATAGGAAAAAAAATGACTGACGTGATTTAATGGATGGGGAAATATTTTGAGGCATTAGAGAAATAGCAAAAGCAGTTAAACTAAAGAGAAGGCTATCAGGTATGACAACTGTTGTCAAGGACAAAGGAATGATAAGGGAAGTGCAGATGATTATTCTCTATCTTCTCTCTCAGTAAGAAAAAAAGGAAATGAAAGACTTTATTTTAAAAGCTTTTTTTATTTCAAAATACCATATATATACTTTAAAATTAAAGAATGCTAAAAGACTCAAAACAGTATTCCCCTTTCTTGACTATTCTCAAGTCCTGCTCCCAAGGCAGGTATTTTTAAAACTCTTTCAGCAGCTTATTTAGTTATTTACCTTCAAATAATATGCTTATATTGTATTTCTTCCCTTTATCAATATTTTAATATTATTTATGAATTTTTATTATCCCTCCCACTTTCCCATCCTCCCAGTAGAGTTACATGACAATTTTGGGTTAAATCAATATTTAAGGATACATTGTTAAGACTGGGTACCTACTGTTTACTGCTGAACCACATAGTGTGCTACAATTATGTTTCATTTTTGTGTGTTTATCTTGGAGTTAATAGTTGTCTCCTTTCATTGCTTTACCTTGGATTCTGGTTGGCTTATTGTTCTGTGCATCTATCACTAATTCTTCCCAAACTCTCTAACACAGCTGTAAATTTTCTCCCTGCATTACCTCTCACTTGGGAAAACAGAAAAAATACATATATACTTATTTGGTTTTCTTCCTGAAGACCTCTGTCTTCCTGCTCCAAGATGAATGGGTTGTTTACTAGGCATGTTGCCCACCTGTCATTTTGCAGCCACCATTTCCAGTATCTGTTAATGTCCTTTCCCCTCTGTGTTAGTTTGCTAAGTCTGCCATTAAAAAGTGCCATGCACGAACAACAGAAATTTATTGCCTCACAGTTCTGAGGCTGGAAGACAGAGATTAAGATGTCAGCAGGGCCCTGCTCGCTCTGAAGGCACTAGGGGAGGATCTGTGCTGACTTCATTCCCAGTTTCTGGTGGTTCTTTGGTTGTAACAGCATCATTTCAATATTCACATGGCATTCTCCGCATCTGTGTGTGTGTCTGTCTGTCTGTCTGTCTGTCTCTTCACATGGCATTTTTCTTTTCTTTTTCTATTATTACACTTTAAGTTCTAGGGTACATGTGCACAACGTGCAGGTTTGTTACATGTGTATACATGTGCCATGTTGGTGTGCTGCACCCATTAACTCTTCATTTACATTAGGTATATCTCCTAATGCTATCCCTCCCCCCTCCCCCCTCCCCACAATAGGACCTGGTGTGTGATGCTCCCCTTCCTGTGTCCAAGTGATCTCATTGTTCAATTCCCACCTATGAGTGAGAACATGCCGTGTTTGGTTTTCTGTTCTTGCAATAGTTTGCTGAGAATGATGGTTTCCAGCTGCATCTATGTCCCTACAAAGGACATGAACTCGTCCTTTTTTATGGCTGCATAGTATTCCATGGTGTATATCACATGGCATTTTTCTAATAAAAATTTGAGCCATATTGGATTAGGGTCCCACCCTACTGCGGCATGATCTCATATTAACTAACTACATTGACAACGACCTTATTTAAAAATAAGGTCACATTATGAGGCACTGGGAGTTAGGACTTCTTCATATAAATTTTGAGGGGATGCAACTCAACCCATAACAGGCTCTCCCCCATATTTCTCGTCTCCTATATCTCATGTCCTGTCTTTCTTGGTTATTCCCTCATTGGGAAGGAACACGTTTCAATAGCTTCTTTCTGAAGGATAAATGAGAAGATTTTATTCCTATAATGGGCATGGTTTTGGATAAATTGGCTACACTGAAAGTTCTAAACTGAAAATTACTTTTCCTTGGAGTTTTAATGGGGCTGTCTTAATCCTATGCATCTTTTGTGCTGCTGTTGAGAAGTCTGAAGCCATTCTGATTTCAAACATTTTATATGAAAGCCATATTTCTCTTTATGGCAATTTTTAAGGTCTTCTTATCTCAGGTGTTCTGAAACTGGCATGTTTCATTGTATTAAGCACTTAGTTTTCCCTTTTAATTTGGAAACTTGTATTCTTCTATAGGAAGTAGTTTACTTTTATTTATTTAATTATTTCATCTCTTCCATTTTTGGTTTTAATTCATAGTGATTTCTGTTAGTAGGATATTAGATCTACTAAAATTATTTCCTAAATTTATGGTCATTATACTTCTGTTTTCCTTTTTTTTTTTTTTTTTTTTTTTTTTTTT
>NW_016809830.1:5014250-5035246 GCF_001698545.2 Rhinopithecus bieti | reverse complement strand
TTTTTTTTTTTTTTTAGTTTATTCATTCTGGAAAATTTCCTTAACTTGCTTTTAACTTTTCCCTGGCTTTTCAAAAAATTTTGGTTATATAATTTTAAGAGTTCTTTGATATTTGATAGTATAGTTTTTAAAAAGAAACTATACTATTCTTTTTTCAGAGATATAATATTTTTCTTCTTTCCCTGAGAGCATTAACTACTATAGGGTTTTTTAAAGAGTTTTCTTCTGTTCTATATATTTTTTGTTTCTTGAGTTCCTTTTTCCCTGCTACATTGTCTTTCCTATTGGATACTCTCCCAAAATGACAGGTTCTCTATGTTAAATTTCAGCCTGAGCTACTATAACAGAGTCCCCCACAACCTAACTTCAATATATAATTTTATTTTCCTGTCTTATACTTGTGCAGACATAGGTTGTTGTGATCATGTGACTCTGCCATTCTCAACAGATAGCTTTTGTCTCTGGGTCCAAGTTGGCTACCTCAACCCCCACCATCACAACTGCATCCCACCCACAGGGAACAAAGGAAAGGAGAGGGGAATACATGCCCATGGCTTTCAGGGCATGACCTGGAAGGGGCACACATCACTTCTGATCACACCCTTTTGGCCAGACACATGACTAGTTGTCACATGGCAACAATTAGCTTCCAGGGAGAGTGAGAAATGGTCTCATGTTAGGTGGCCATATTTCCAGCTAAAACTCAGGAATTTTTTAATTGAAGAAAATAGATATCAGTAAAAAGCAGCAGACTTTGCACAATCCACATAATACTGTATTGGTCAGAGTTTACAGAAATCAGTCTAGCTACTGAAGGAGAAAGAGATTTAATAAAGGGAATTGAGTGTTTTTAAAATCACCTAGAAGACTGGGTTCCAGGATTTTATGCTGTGCTCCTAACAACTTCAGAGACTTACTTGTCAAGGGACTCCTACCTTTGCCATATCCAGTGGGGCAGGGAGATAGGAGGCTGTAACAGGAAGACTTGAATTCAAGAACATTTTGTCAAAGATGTGATCCAGGGCCCAGTTCACTGCAACAGCTCACTACCACCTCTCACAAAGCTGGAGACTGGTCTTGGGAAGACTGTTGTCTGAAGCCTGCATCACCTTGCTTTTTGGCAGAAAAGATAGCCCTAAGCATTAGGAAGATGGCCTCTACCTCCTTTCCACCTTCCAAAATTGCCAGATGCCTCCTATTGATGGAACCCAATTCTCTTCTCATACCCTGGTTGCAAGGAAATCTGAGAAATGTCAGTTTTAGCTTTCCAGGTTTTAGAGTACAGCAAGACAGACTTCAAGGAGGTAGACATAGAACTGAGGGCAAACCCCTCATGTCCAAGACTCTGGCGATTATGTCCTGTTCATTAGTCTTTACTAGTAGGGCAGAAACAACAAATGAGGTGGGAACCCTGCTTTCTTACTTGAGGGTGGGTTCCCCAAATGTTATTAAAGATTGCCTTTTCTCTGGGACTTTCTCCAAGAAGAAACCTTCAGTCTCCAGCCTGGGGTTATAAACTGGTTACAAGCATTCAGAGACCCGGAAAGGTCAACTCCTGGTTACAGCCTAACCTCGCCCTGCCCTCTCTCTACCTGAAGTCTTTGAAATAAGAGTCTCAGTCTTTCACCTAAAAATTCATGTAAATTTTGTAATCGACTCCATAATAAATATTTGTTTTAATATAAAAAAACTTCTGCCAAATTTGGAGGTGAGCTAATGTTTCAAAAAGATGTTCCATGTTTATATTTTAAAAACTATCCTCTTGCACAAGGTCACAGACCTTTCCCCATCCCCACCCCTAGGTATATATCTTCCAGTTTGAGAAATGCAAACTCAGATTATTTCTCTAATATTCTAGGATTCTACAATGATTTTTCCCTTCTTAGTACACAGGTAAAAATGAAAAACAGCCAAGGAAAGGAAGAGAAGCTTGAAGAAGAACGACCTGCTTCCTTTTAAAAAAATAAATCATAGCAGGAAAAAGCTGGAATGGAAAATTCAGAACAGTGATCAATACTTAGAGAAAAGAAACCAAAAGGCCAGGTTTTATTGCATGATCCATGCACTGTGTCCAAGAAAGCAGCTAACTGTGAACACAGGTTTCCAGGGCTAGGAGGAGGTAAAGACCATCCCCCCATCCCTTTTCTTTTTAATGAAAGGAGCCAATGAGAACCTGCTGGAAGTAAAATCAGTGCTTCTGGAAAATGCCATATTCCTGCTTCAAGAAGCCCCAACCTACATTTTTTACCGAATGGGCGCCAGACACAAATCATGCATCGTTTCCTTCCAGCCCTTGGACTAGCTGATGGTGACATGTCCAAGACATGCTCACCATTGTGTTTGGGTGTCAGGTTGGGCAAAATCAGTTGGTAAAGACCTGGTGAGAAAAACAAAATGGAGCCGTATATGTCCACTTGGAAGCAGGAACATGTACAGTGACACCTCTGAGCGCGAGAAAAAAGGACAGAAAGGTGAGTGAGGAAGATAATGCTTGGATTTGTGTTGCAGTTTGTGGGTTAAAGAGCGCTTTGACAGAAGCACTCCTTCAGTCCTCTCAACTCTGTTGGATAGCACCATTTTAGAGATGAATAAATGCAATCTGAGCAAAGTTCATGAATTTATTCAATGTTGCAAAGGTAGGTAGACTCTGGATTCAAACACAGGACTGTCAAATTGCCAGATGGATACTCTGTTAACTACACTCCTTTCATGTCTGAAAGAGAGAAACCAGAAGGCTTTGGAGCTTAGTCCCAGCTCTACCACTGAAGCAAACTGTGTGGCCTTGGGTAGTTACGTACACTCTCAGTGTCTTCCTCTGCACAATAGAGATAATAATAGCAGCTACCTCACTGGACAATCAAGGGGATGAAATTAGATAATACATATAAAGTACTTAGCACAGGGCCTGGGACTTAGTGAGATGTACTAGCTACTCTTGCTATGCAAACCCCTGGGAATTGTAGAAGAGGAGCATTCAGTGAAATACGAGACAGAATGGAATGTCATTCCAGGTAAACGACTTACAATGCTTATCAGATTTATTTCCCAGCCTTCCTCTATTCCGCATGGAATCGCAGAGAGGTACATTTCTCAGCCTTCTTTGCAGGCAGTGTCCGTGTAGTTTTGGTAAATGGGAGACTATATCAAGCAGTGTTCTCTGGAGAAACAGAACCAATTAGAGAGAGAGAGAGAGAGAGAGATGATAGACAGATGATAGAGATAGATAAATAGACAGGTAGGTGATTGATAGATGATCATGATAATAGACGATTGATGGATAAATGATAGATAATGATGATAGGTACACAGATGATAAATAAATGATTGATAATAATGATAATAGTTGATAGAGGATACGCTGGTAACTAATAGATAAGTAGATGATTGATAGATGATGATGATATAGATGACTGATTGATAGATAACAGATAGATAGATAGATAGTTAGATAGATAGATAGATAGATAGATAGCTTTAAATCAAGGAACTGGTTCATATGATTGTTGGGGCTGGCAAGTCTAAAATTTGTAAGGCAGCCTGGCAAGGCTACACACTTAGGCAGAAGTTGATGGTGCAGTCCTGAGGCAGAATTTCTTCTCTGAAAAACCTGTTTTGCTCTTAAGTCCTTCAACTGTTTGGATGAGGCCCACCCATACTACCGAGGGTAATCTACTTTCCCTAAAGTCAATCGATTGTAGATGTTAGCCTTGAATATACAATATCTTCACAGAAACACCTAGATTAGCATTTTATCAGATAACTGGGTACTGCAGACTAGCCAAGCTTACACGTAAAACTAACCACCAGAGAGGCATGGCCAGAGCTGGGAGAGAACATGGAGAGGTGAGGGCAGGCCTCCCATCTCTGTGTCCCAGAGGTGATGATGCACCTTCTGGGCAGCCTTTCAATCCTGGACTCAGTCTCACTACGCAGCCAAAGCCCATGGTTCCAGCACCTTTAGTTGGCCTGACCTCACACCCTTCTCCCTTGGCCTCTCCAGCCCTAGGGTGGCAGTGGCTTCCTGCTCTGACCAATCTCTGAGTTGTCTCCTTGTCTCAGTTTGGTGTTCTTGGCACTTCCATTGCCTGGGTCACCAATTCCCTGTGTGTAGGACCTAGCATGGGTTCTGTCTTGGCGCTGATTGGGAAAACTTTTTGGTTAGACAGGTCTTCACTCAGCTTTCCTTAAATTGCACTCTGTGCCTTCCAGCCATGCAAGTTAGTTCTGGGGATGAGTTTAGTGAAGTGAAGAAGACAGATGCAAAATGAAGACTTGTCCCATGACCACCCTCATAGCTACTTAGTTGGAGCAATGCTGCATGGGCAGAGAAGATAGAGTCACGGTGATGACCTCCCGAGGACAATGGAAGGACCATTGCCCTGATCCTGGAGGACTCTGTTTACTTGTTGGCACTAGCTTTTCCAAAGTCATCACCAAATACCAAATACCTGCATATCCTAATGAGCAGCACAGCACCACGTGTGTACAGCCCCTCTTCTATCAAGACCAGGGCTGTTCTGGGATAGTTCTCTGGCTGGAAGAGGTATAAGCAGTGAGCAACTGCTGACGGTCACAAGTCTCATGTCTCCTGGTGTGCACTGGGAGCTTCTGCCTGAAGACACTAGGGCTGGCCAGTGAGGAAAGTTTTGGAGCAAAGGAGCCAAACTCCTCCCCACACCACATCTTTTCCTGCTTTAGTTTTCCCCAAAGTGCTTAGCAATCTCTGCCATACCGTTGTGTTGATTTTTTATGTGCTTATGTCTGTGCTCAGGGCCACAAGTTCCACAAAGGCAGGCAGTTTGGTCTCTGCTCACCGACCGCATCTTTCCCAGAGCACCTAGCAGCACCTGGCTCAGAGTAGATGCCCAATGGATTTCAAATGGAGAGACGTGTCTTTGCCTTTTCAATCCAAAGGAGGTGTTTCAGGACCTGCCTCCTTCATCAACTTTGAGCAGAGATGCTAGTAGAGTCCAGGGCATGCCCATTTTTCCAGTGCACCCTCTTGCCCACAGCAGCCCAGAGTGGTCTCTGTGGTAGCCCCCATACCACGTCAGGTAGGGGTAGGGGCAGGGAGGAGGTTGGGAGAAGGACAAGGAAGGGAAGTTGTTTTGTTTCTGCAGCAGGAAACACCTAAGTCAGAGACTGAAAGTCAGAGAGGATTGTAGACAGCAAACTAGTTGGAGGCAACACACTGTCTGACAGCAGATGTCCCCTTTTCTCCCCAGCTTTGGCAGCATTTAAGCTCTGCTCCCTTTCTTCTCCTCTCATCATCTCTCGGGCACTGTCCCTCCTCCAGGGTTAGTGAATCATAGAAGTGGAGGGGAGGGCAGAAGCCACTGGGGCAGCCCATGTTTCCAGAGCCCTGTTTCTCATGCCCCTTGAAGCTGTGGCCTGTGTGAACCACAAAGCACAGACATTCAGTAGTGATGATTCCAGCAGGCACTGGGACTCCAGTGGCTTGTGTAGTACTAGCTGGACAGAGTCATCTTTTTACTTCTAGAACCCAGCACACCTCTGGCTCTCCCCTACTCAAGCCTGTGTACAATGGCTCTAACCCAAAGCAAGAGACTGCCCTTTGAAAGCTTTTTACTCCCCGAGGTCTGGATGAAGTCCCACTTCTCCAGTCACTCCAGCTTCACAGACAAACACTTTTTTCTGAAAAGGCAAAGGCCACATCATCATGGTTCTGTTTTTTCTTATGTGCTTCTTCCTATCTCAGGGACTTTAAAGCCACTTTGCATTTTCCCCATCTCTTCCCAAGCCTAGCCTAGATGTGAGGACATAGCACATGATCAACCCAGGATGTTCCTTCCGTTGCTTGATGGAACCTAACTGTGGGAGAAGCCATTTCCTCCCAGTTCTCCAAGAGTCAGATAACAGAATAAAAAGACCCAAAATACTTACAGTTTAGCCAAAGCTATCAGCCATCTGTACTCATTTTAATCATAGCAAAAGTAACACATGTTTGTTTTAGAAAACTTGGAACATACTGAAAATAATTTTTAAAAGCACATGTATTTTGGTGTATTTCCTGCCAGTGCAAATATGCACACATTCTCAAGGAAATTGGAATCATACCATATAGTTTTCTATCCGTCTTTTCCCTATACTGTTTATAGGGACACTTTTCATGTTGTCAAATATCTTTCAAAGGTGTCATTTTTCATGGCTGCAAAACACGCCAGCATATGGATGCGCCTTGCCATACTGTCCTATTGCCCTGTCGTTGGATCTTCCAGGCATTTCCTGTTCCCAAGGGATCCCTGGAATACTCAGTCCCTACAGTCCCACCCACTCTTCGCCTTCAGGCCTCTGCTCTACCATTTAGCCCCACGGTGTGTCTATTAAGGCCCTGCCTATTTAGGCCCTGCCTTAGCTTGAAGAGCCCTTCCACCAAGCTCCCAACCTCTCAGCCTTCCGGAGAAGCTAATTCGTAGGATTTTTCTCTGCCACCATGCATTAAACTGCCCTCACTCCCAGGTCCCATGGGTGCACTCTCATCCACTCTGCTTTAACCAGCCAGCCCTCTCCTTGGCTCCAAATACCCTGACACCCTAGTGCCAGTGCCCATTTATCAATCTTATCTTTCTTGCCCTCTTTGTAGTACTGGACCTTTGATCCCTCCCTGTTTTCTGAACCTCTCCCCTCCCTTGCTTCTATCTCCCTTCCTCTCTTGTGCTGGTACCAACGTGCCCACTCCCTACTGGGCATGTACCCCAGGACTTATCCTCATCTTTCTTTCCTCTTATTGACCAACCTTGTTGCACCACTGGGATGTGATAATAAGGGCTGAATAAGATGGTGCATGGGAACAGGAGTCCCCTGCATGTCTACAGGTAGCTGAAACTTGGCTCATGCTGTCCTCCCTAGAAGGCCTGAACTAAAACCTTCAGAGCCTTCTCCTCCATTTTGGAAGGGCTCTCTCTAGACTAGGGGCAAGCTTGTTTTATTCCTAAAGGATGAGTTCTCCTCTCTCAAGGGATTTTAGGGGGCTGAGCAGAACTAACCAGCTCCAGAGCAAATGGCCAAATTCCTAATTCCTAAAGGGCTTCTGGGTCTGACTGCCTGGATGCACTTTTTACGTGAGCAGTCTTGGAGCTTGGGTAAGTTATTTATCTCTTTGTGCCTCAGTTTCCTCTCTTGGAAAACGGAGATGAAGATGAGTGATGCACATAAAATGCTTAGAAAATACCTGCCATGTAGTAAACTTCAGTAAATATTAGCTATTATTACCAATGTCCAAATTCTTCTCTCAGAGAGATGAGGAGGCAAAAAAGCACCCCTACCTCCTTCTACTTCCCCCCTGCTCCAGAACAGAGGGAACTCTGGGGATCAGAGAGGGATGTCATGGACCAAATACATCCAGGAAGGTGGGATTCTGAAGGTTTCTTTCCAAACCTTAAATATTTGAATTTGTAAGTAGATGGCTCTGATTCATCTCTCATGCTGGATTGTGAGATTCTTATAGACTAGGACTATGCTGTGCTCATCTTTGCATCTCTGCACATGGCAACCTACCCACAATAGGTGCTCAACAAATGCAAGAAATGAAATAAGCTGAGGATGGTATCAGAAAAAAGAAAAGTAAGACTAAGGAAGCTGAGAGTGAAGTCATCAGTATTTGAGATTCTTCCCCCGTCTAGGAAGTTAGTTTCCTGATGCTTACGAGCTACAGCTGCTTGGGCCAAAGGAAACAAAGAGATGTGCATTCTCAAACAACAGGCATTTTGCTTTCCATTATCCCCCACTGTTGATTACGAGGGAGGAAAAAAAAGGAGTCAGTTTCATTGGACATGATTTTAAGATGTTGAAAAATGAGTACCATAGCCTATTATTAAATTAAAAACAAGATTCAAGCGATACCCCAGGACTTCTCGGCATTTGGTTGTGCATTAGCTGGACAGAATGCATTAGAACATTTCTATAAAACATGAGATGGAATTTGTGAAAAACCATATCTTGATTCAGAATTAATAAAGTAGGAAAAATGATACACCTTGTGATGGGCATAGAGCAGGCCCTCAACCAGATGGTGAGGCCAGCATGGGTCATTGCAGGGGCTCCTGGCCTTCCTTTGTGGATCCCTTTCCCTCTTGGGTGCTGCCCCATCCCTTTGGTCTACTGGGACCCTGGTGCTGAGCAAAATCCCAATCACGGAGGCAGCTGACAGTGAACTGTGTCCTAGATCTCTCGTCAACCTCCCTCACCCTTTTCCTCAGCAACCTGGCCAAAAAATATATTGCCAGTGTCATGGGTTGAATGATGTTCCCCTAAATTTCACATTTACCCGGAACCCCAGAATGTGACTTTATTTGGAAACAAGGTCTTTGTAGAGATAGTTAAGGATCTCAAGATGGAATCATCCTAGATTGAGGGTTAGCCCTATATTCAATGACAAGTGTCCTTATTAGACAGGGAGAGGACACACAGAGAGATCCGAAGGGAAGTGGGCCATTTGAAGACAGAGGTAGGCAGAGAACAGGGTGATGCTGTCACAAGCCAAGGAATGCCTACAACCACAAAAAGCGAGAAGAGGCAAGAAAGGAATTATTTCCCAGAGCTTCCCAGGAAGTGCGGCCCTGCTGACACCTTGACTGTGGACTTGTAGCCTTCAGAACTGTGAGAGAACAAACTCTTATTGCTCTAAGCCACCAAGTTTGTGCCAATTTGTACAGCAGTCCTGGGGAATCCATACTATAAGCATGAGATATTAGTGACTGAAAATCAGTAAATCTGTTACACACAGAAGCATTTTACACTTTGAATATGATTAACTGGAGAGCTGATCCCTTAAACCCAAAGGAAAGAATCTCAACTGGTAGAGTTTTTGGCACAATGGTCCGCCATTGGTTTTTAGGTCTTTTCCAAGTTCATCAAAAACCACCCCATGAAGATAACCAATGCATCTGTTGATGTATCCTGAGTAGGCGGGTTTGAATCCCTTAGAAGGTGGTAAGAAGCTAATGGGACTAATGTTTCAGTTTCCCAAAGTGATTGAATCATGGTTGCTTCAGATGAAGATTTCATTTCAAAGAGGAACAATTTAGGAGGTATTTAGAAATTATACTAAAAATAATTAGAAAAATAGGGAATGATGTTTGGCAAGAAATTTGCTCTTTGATCTGCAAATACTGACTGATCTATTTTCAAAGCACTGCATTGACAGGTAAGATATAAATACAAATGTGATCCAAAGCACAGGGTGAGCAACTTCACCTAGAAAGTAGTCTTGCAAGAAAAAAAATGGCCATGAATCCGATCAAAACTTCAGATTTAACTACTAATTTACATTAACACAGAGAAGACTAGACTATTTTAATGGACACCAAGAAGAATCAGTCACAATGCATCTTAAACTTTAACTATATGAAAATCACCTGGAAAGGCAGGTGCAGTGGCCCACACCTGTAATCTCAGCTACTCGGGAGGTTGAAGCAGGAGTACTGTTTGAGCCCAGGAGTTTAATCCCAGCCTGGGCAACATAGTGAGACCCCATCTCAAAATAATAATAATAATAATAATAATAATAATAATAATAAAGAAAATCATCTGGAGAGCTTTTGGGAGCTAGAGAATTCTGATTCATGAGCTCTGGGGTGGGACCTGCAATTCTGTATTTCTAATAAGCTTCCAAGTGATGGAGACCACACTTTGAGAACCACTGCTACAGAAGACAGTTTTCTCCATAAAAACAAGCAAAATTACAAGAAAAAAAAAGTGGGAAAAGAACATGTATTTTAAAAAGATATAAGAGATAGGTCAACCAATACAAACTGCAGTGTGTGTGTTGTATGCATATGAGACAATCAGAGAAATTTGAATACTGAATGGATGTTTTATGAACTTGAGAAAATATTGTCAGTATTTTAGGTGTGATAATGTTTATTTTTAAAAGAATTCTTACCTTTAAAGCCATACACTGTAATATTCACAGGTAAAATAATAAGATATCTAAGGTTTACTTAAAAACTTGGGGAGTAGGCAGGCAGGGAGCATTAGTGAGACATGACTGGCCATGCGTTGATCATTACTGAAACTCGGTCATGGGTTCATGCTATTCTCTCTACATTTGTATGTATTTGAAATTTTGTATAATAAAAGTTTAAGAATAAATGAATCAAGCAGAGGGCCATCTTTAGATTCATCTAGACTTTATGCAGGACCCACTGTATGAAATAAAAGAAATGTCATGTATTTCTTTTAACTCTCACAACACAGTCTTTTTATGGTGGTTCAGATAGACCGACTGGCTCATTTTTACGCTGCTAGTTAGTGTTAAAGTCTGGAACTCGTGATCAGGCCTCCTGACTCAACACATGGTGCTTATTCCATTGTATCAGATGTCATCACACTTAAGGAGGCAGAAGAGCTTATTTAAAACGCAGATTCCAGGTCCCCACCCTCAGAGTGTCTCTGATCCAGAGGATTTGGGGTGAGGCTCAAAAATGTGTGTTTTCAATAAGTCTCCCAGGTGACTATAATGCAGGTGATTTGGGGACTGCACTTTGAGAAACACAGTCTTAGGTTGTTGAGCCAACTAGAATGAAGAATAATAGAGCACTCAGTTTCCTAAAAAAAGACATCTAGGTTCAGAAGCTCGAAGTCCCAAGAGACAATTCTACCAATCTTTGATTCCTTCTATAAGTATTAGAGTGATTAATTCAACTTCAGCTGGATTTCTAGACCCTTCCACAACTGCTAAATGATTAATGCTCTATTCTGTAGAAATAACAGGGTTTGAGTCACCTGGAACACTCTTTTCAAAGGCCCAGAGCTGAATGGCACAACTAATGCTGAAACAAGCACCCTGTGCCACATTTCCCTTAAAGGAGGAGCTTCCCAATGCTGTGAATATCAGCTGTTTTCCCTTTGCCAAACAAAAGAAAGAGTTTTTGTCTAATTCTAATCTTGTCTGCTGATCCCTGCCAAAGACTTTAATGAACATTAAAGTTCTGGAAATTCTCTTGGAAATGCTAATAGAGCAGCTGGTGGGGCAAGTGTGTTGGGGGAGGATGTCATGAATTTTCTTCAGGAATTTGGAGAGGCAAAGATATTTCCCTTCTGATACCACACCTCGTGGTCAAAGAAGGCTCTGACAGTCTCATTTTTGCTAATGAGTAGAGTTTAGAAGGCAGATTACACCTTCCATTTCACTGGTTCTGCACCTCAGCTACATGTTCAAATCATCTAGAGAAATGTAAAATCTCTGACTGTGTAGCCCCCTACTCTGGAGTGATTATATCAGAATTGCAAGAAAACTCAGGTGTCTGCAGTTTAGAACTTCCCATGTTATTGTGCAGCCAAGGTTGAGAACCATTCCCAATGCTTTAACACTCCCTTTCCCTTTGAAACTCTGCTTCTAGACCGTTGGTCCCTGAGCTCCAGGGACTGGATATCAGTCTTCCCTTGTGTCTTCCTCAGCATCCAATACCACTGGGTGTAGATGTTGTCCTGAACAAATACTTCACTTACTCAAGAAGTATTCATTGGACCTACTATGTGTCCAGATGTGGGGAATATGAAAATAGTAATGAAAGATTTAAATAGCAACTCAAGATATTTTTCTGCAGCTACTTATAAAATATACACCTACTGAGGGATTTCAGAAGAGAGCAGTTTTGGGGGTAATCCTAGGAGGCTTTACCTAAGAGCTGGGCCTTGAGGATATGGAAGATTTGGGCAGTGGAAAGAGGGATAGGCAGAGAGGACCCCACTCAGGAACCCATGCTGAGCTTCATGCTGTCAAGAAGTTTTTCCCTTCTGCAACATGCTGGCATTGTATGACATCTAATTTCTACTTCCAGAGTGAGCATCCAGAGGTCTACTGCAAAGAGGATAGTACTGTAAGTTAGGAAACCATATAAGGATGGGCAAGTCTCAACCCCTCTGGTCCTTGGTCTCTGCTAAATAAGAAACAGAAGCTAAGAGAAATTTAAGTTTCTCTTTCCATCAATTTGCTAAATAAACTCTCTAGTTCAGGTCCCAGAGTCATGAGACATAGATTCTATTTTTAAAATTAACTTTATTAAGGTATAATTTATATACAGTAAAATGCATTTAAGTGTAAATTTTGATGAGTTGTGACAGATTTATATTCCCATGCCATCACCACCACAGTCAAGATAGAGGACATTTCCATTACCCTCCAAAGTTCCTCTATGTCCTTTCCCAGTCAATTGCCACTTTCCTCCACTCCAGCCCTAGGTAACCACTGATCCACTTTCTGTCATTATAGATTAGATTACTGTTTTCTAGAGTTAAGTATATGTAATCCGCAGTCTTTGATGTCTGGCTTTTTTCATTCAACATGTTTTGAAATCTATCCATCAGTATGTATCAGTTAGTTCATTCTTATATAATGAAGAGTATTCCATTGAATGGATATACTATAGTTTGTTGATATACTCATCTGTTCATGGACATTTGGGTTGCTCTCAGTTTTGGGCTATTAAGAATAAATCGGCTAGGCATGGTGGCTCATGTCTGTAATCCCAGCACTTTGGGAGGCCGAGGCAGGCAGGTCACGAGGTCAGGAGATTGAGACCATCCTGGCCAACATAGTGAAACCCCATCTCTACTAAAAATACAAAAATTAGCTGAGCATGGTGGTGTGTGCCTGTAATCCCAGCAACTCGGGAGGCTGAGGCAGAGAATCGCCTGAACCAGGGAATCGGAGGTTTCAGTGAGCCGAGATCATGCCACTGCACTCCAGCCTGGCAAAAGAGCAAGGCTCCATCTAAAAAAAAGAGAAAAAAAAAAAAAAGAAAAAGAAAAAAATCTACTCTGAACTTTCATGTACAAGTTAATGTGTGAATATATATTCTTATTTATTCCGGGCAAATACCTAAGAATTAGTTTGTGTGGTTGCATGGGAAGTATATAAATAACCTTGTAAGAAATTCCAAACTGCTTTCCAAAGTAGCTGTGCCATTTTTCATTCCTACCATTAACACGTGAGTATTCCATTTGACCTACATTGTTGTCAACTCTTGGTATTGTCAGTCTTTTAAATTCTGGCCATACAGGTTTTGTTCTGATGTTTGATGTTAGGTTATGCC
Organism: Rhinopithecus bieti; assembly: GCF_001698545.2. Classification (NCBI taxonomy): domain Eukaryota; kingdom Metazoa; phylum Chordata; class Mammalia; order Primates; family Cercopithecidae; genus Rhinopithecus; species Rhinopithecus bieti. The sequence goes on along the minus strand of NW_016809830.1, from coordinate 5,022,188 downwards.
TACATAGAAGGACCCTTAGAGCATTTCAGTGGAAGCCCTGTATTATGCTGCTTGGATCCAGGATGGTTTCAGGTGTCTCGGAGTTCTTTTGGGTCCAAATACACTAGCCAGTTTTACCAGCAGTTAAGAGCAGGATGAGCCTGATGACTTGATGCCATCTTTACCACCTGTAAGTGAGTCAAGCTTTAAGGTCCTCTGCAGTCAGATTTCATAGTCCTAGTGCCACAGCTAATGCCTGCCTGGGCTCTCCTAGTGGGCTGCTGACACATTCTTTAATGAAGAGAGGCTGCCTTTGAGTACCAGGAAGTTCTTCTTCCCACTCATGGCAACCCCTTCATCTGATTATATGTTTTAATGAAGGAGAATAAGGAGAGAAAATGAGTGCCAGACATATCCGGAATGGGTCTGAACAATAATTACATTCTGCTGTGAAATTTCTAAAATGCTCCATTCAATGTGCTTTGGAAAAGGCTGGCAGGAAAGAACTGTGTGTTCCTGAAAACAGAACTAAGGAAGCACAATTTAAAGCTCTAGCATAAAAACATGCCTACAGCAACTGAAGAAAGCCCCTTCCCTTTTTCAAAAGAAAAAATATAAATTGAAGCTCAGTGAAGAGTGTGAACATTCAGACCTCCCTGGTAATGGATTCCTTCCCACACTGGATTCTAAAACAGTAAGGGAAGATAATAGGGTGCATCCAGCTTCCTCAGCCCCAGGGAAATTTAACTGGGTGAATATTGGTCGGATACCTCACCAGACTCCAGAAACTGAAGTGCCCTCATCGGGCAACTTTTTCTTCCCCAGCCAGGCTGTGATTTGTCTACAACTGAAGGCAAAGAGCTGGGGGTGAATATGAGCTGTGTCTCTGGTCTGTAAGGGAGACCACCAGGAAGGCCGTGCTGGCGACACTCACAGGGGCCCAGATACTCCCCTAGAAGGTGACACTCCCACAGGTCCACATGTTCTCCTAGAAGGTGACACTCCCAGGGGTCCAGGTGCTCCCCTGGAAGGTGACATTCTGAGGAGTCCAGATGCCCCCCTAGAAAGTGACACTCCCAGAAGTCCAGATGCTCCCCTAGAAGGATGTCAGGTTTTGGCCTGAAAATTCCAGTATTTGCTCTGTACTCCCCAAAGGGATGGAGGCCATGTCAACCTTACATGTGGGCACCAGAGGCCAATTTCAAGTGTCCACTGGCTGTGGCCCTTCCCCCTCCCACAGTAGTCTTATCCCTGTCGTGACAGTTTGTGTGGACAAAACTTCTCCTGAAGTTCAGAACTCTGAGACGTTTTCTAAGCATGTTCCAAGACCTAGGGCTTCTTAGAGATGACATGGAAATGTCCCATCACCCCCTCAACAAATCCCTGTAGGATTGTATAACAATTCCAAGATCTGTGCCTTTAACAAAAGGCAGAGAACAGGCATTTTAAAGAACCCATCCAGAATCAGATTTTCTGGGTTCAAATTGTATGACTTTCCTGATAGTTTGGATTCTCCAGAGAAACAGAACCAGTATATATTTTTATTACAAGGAATTGACTCAAGTATGGAGGCTGAGCAGTCCCAACATCCAAGAACCAGGAGAGCTGATACTACAAGTCCTAGCCACACTCTGAAATCAGAAGAGTGTGTTTCGGTCTGTGCTCAAAGACAGTCAGGCAGAGAACAAATTCTCTCTTGCTTAGCATTTCGTTCTAGTCAGGCTTTCAAAGGATTGGGTGAGGATTACCCCCATTCAGGAGGGCAATCTGATTTACTCACTCCACAGATTCAAATATTAGTTTTATCCAGAAACACCCAGACTAATGCTTAACCAAATATCCAGGCACCCCATGGCCCAGTCAAATTGGTACATAAAATTAACCATTATAACCTTGAACAAAGTCACTTCGCCTCTCTGTGCCTCAGTTTCCTCACTTATAAAATAGGCGTGATCATAGCCCCTTCCTCACCTGGTTGGTGAGAAGTTTAAGAGAGGCCAAACATACAAACTACTTAGCAGAATGCTTGGAATGCAGTAAGTGCCTATGCTCCTGGGGAGGGGAGAAGTAGGAAAGAAGCAAAGAGGAATTAGAGAAGGGCTTCCTGGGCTAACTGATCACAAACTTCACCATTTCTTCACCCTTACCACTAGAGTTCCTTCTCTCTTTATCTCTCTTTCTCCATTTGTAGCAGCTCTGATATCTACATTTGAAAAGGTTCTGATTCTCCTGAGTGACAGTTTCTTCACTTCTCTTTTTCATCAGCCTCTCTTCATGGAGAATCTAATTTTTCCACTCAGAATTTCTGATGAAGATGAAGGCAGAGAAAGGGCTGAGCATGTCATGGGGACATTATTGTCAGCAGCTCTGATGTTGGATGTTGTGGGAATGGAGTGACTGCTTCCCAAACCATCTACCTGCTATTGACACAATGCAAGAAGTCCAAAGGCCTTTTTCCCAGGCTGACCCAGCACTTCGTGCTGCTGAGCTTATTCAAATGGCCATGGCATTAAATATCGCCGTGGAGACAGTTATGCAGTAATATTACCAGCCAGGAATATGCCTTACAGTGGAAGCCAAGGGAGGCAAGAGGAGGTAGTGCAGAAATGGTTTATGTGAAAGAAGTCTTCCCTTTACGCAAAATATCTAAAACTATTAATTTTGGGTAGCAGCAAGGAAGAAATACATGAAAGGAAAATTGATTTCTATTTAAATGGTATGTTTTCATCACCTTTCTTCAGAGCCTGAGCATTCATCTTTGAGTACCTGTGCTAATTGATTTTGAATGCAATTCAACGTGATCACTGTAGAATAATAAATCTCAGGGCAAAGAGGATAAAGGAGGGAACTTGAGCCAAACAGGAAGCTGTGTAACATGTGGCATCTAAAAGGTGTGTCTGTGTCATCCTGGGGTGAGCTCAGGAGCAGTACTGATGGGAGGTGGGATAGTCCAGGCAGCAGGAGCTGCTTGTTTGTATAACAACCTTGAGCTTGAACTCCTCCAGCTGCTGGGCCACTGCCTGGGGCTCAGGCGACCTGTCCCCAGGCATGCTGTGGTCCTCTCTGAAGGAGGAAGGCACTCTTGTGGCTACTTTTCCATTCTTCCTTGTAGTACCTGTTGCCTTCTTCCTTTTCCAGCTGCCCCCACACCACCGCCACAGCCCCGGTCTTCCTGGCAAGCCTCTTTCTTATTACCCATTCTCCCTAAAGTTCGTGCCCATTCCTCCATGGGCTGTCACTTTGGAAGGCAAGTGGCTGAGCTGGTCCCTGGAAGATATAACAGAACCGTGCTAGAGACCCTGAACTCTACCAGTGATGGAGGAATGAATCTCAAAATAAGAGTCCAGGCTCCAAGGCTGGCACAGGGGGCAAGTAGACCCTTTGGGATTCATTCGGGTAACCCTAAGGGCACCTGACCACCTCTCCAAGGGCCATGCCATTGTTCATCCCCGGGAGAGATGAGGCAGGAAGGGGTTGGCAGGAGGGTGAGGGTGCAAGATTGGACAGGAAGAAAAGGAGTCAATGAGGGCTCTTAGCTACTCAGTGGCCATGTGGCAGATTTCATGTTTCTTTCTTGAGCAGAAATACAGCAGATAAAAAAAGAACCACAAATCCATCAAAATGCCCTGTGCAAAGAAGCTGGACAACCACAAAAAAAGTGATGTGCTCATTCCTGAAAATAATTCATGGGAAGTTGGTCCAATCTCCATGCAGTGGGTCAGCAGGTGACTCAACTTGGAAGGAAAGAGCGGATGGTGTGGTGAGTGTGTAGGAGCCCGAGAAGAGCTGAGATTTGGAGACCAGTGGTCATCTGGTGGGCTTGTGCAGTAGTTAGTCATACTGTTTGCACAGGACCAGTTCCAATCCGCATCGGGATCAAATCTTTACACCGCCCCACTTGGCATTCCTGGAACTTTGATGTGGCAGGGCTACTCTTGAGCAGGACTAAACCATCTCTAAGGGTTTTTCTCTAAATGATTGAGATCAGGAGTTTATTTCGGAGAATGAACAATCCTATCCAAGATGTATCTACTTAACCCAGAAGGAACATGTATATAAGATCAAAATACAAGGCCATTGCAGTCAGTTGGGCATGAAGGCAGTTAATCCAAATTTCCAATGCACAGACAAATCATCCCAAGACAGGCTGAATTATTCATGGACTTAATGGTTTATGTTTTGTATAGATATCACTTTATTCTTTATGGTAAGCAGTTTAGTTGCCATGCAAGTATATTGAAAATTAAAATAATTATTTCTGTTTTACACAACATGAAATGAACTGGACCCTTATGTCCTACATCTCTCCCCATTGTTTCATTCATTCCTTTATTCAGTCTCTATCCTCTTGTAGTTTACCGCTCGGTGGGGGAGAGCAAGCATTAAGCAGATAAGCATTTCTTCCTGTATTGTGGGGCTACGATAAGAGAGATTTAAAGAAAAAAGGCCTGGCCCCTGGCACAGCCGAGTCAAGCTTTCATTTTTCCCCCCAGCTTGCCAAGATGTGGTCTCTGCTTCTGTCTCCCCACCTGCCAACCGCCCAGGTGGCCCATTGATTTCTGACATGCCGTGATGTAAAATGGCACGTCGTGGTATCATTCAGTGCAATGCTGACAAAGGTAAAAGAAAGCCCCTTCTGGCTCATGCTGAGTTCCTTCTCTTACACCCACTGCCCACTGTAGCCAGTTCCTGAACTGCATTTACAGCCGGGAGGATGCGGCAGCAAAGACACCCCACGGAGGGACGAAGAGGAACGGAATTTCTCTCGGACCCATTGATCTCTCCTCTGAGCAATTTACTAGTCGGGGAGGTGGAGAAGAGGCAGGAGAAGCATTTAGGGCTGCTCTTTATCTCAATTCTGTGGGCTGGAGACATCCCTAAGTGAATCTGCAACTCACTGAGGCCACACTCCCTGCTGACAGTCCCTTGGTGACAAACCCCTGACTTTGCAGCCCGAAAGCAAAGAAAACGGAGGTGGGCAATAGTTTGGAATAGGAAAGAACAGGCACTCACAAGCTAGACCTTAAGACGTCCCTTAGGTGATTAAGGGGCTAAACTGGCAGGATGTGTGCAGGTGCCCCTTCCAAAAGCTGTGCGGGAACTGGGACTGCTCAGTCAGCTCCGCCTCCAGCCCGAGGGAAAATGAACAATGACTCATCTTCCTCCTAGCCAGGACCAGCAGGCGCCGAGGGAGTGTCTGCAAGCCCTTCCTCCCCACCAGGCAAAGTGTAGCTTCTCATGATGAACACAATCAACCTTCTTCGTGTCAAGATCGAGTCTTGGGACCTCATTCTTTTGCCCCAGGGTCTGTACTGTGAGGGGAGTCCTGAACCCTGAGTTCAGAATTTTATCCTGCCTACAATCCTATATGAAAATCTTCAGCCTTGGTATTTAGCATTCCATAATATACCAAACCTGAGAGGGAATTCGGGGTTTTTTTCATAATAACCTGAGGGCAGGGCAGACCCTGCACCAAGTGTCACTGAGTTCAACAGAGACCTCTGTGAGTGATCAGGACTAGATACCACAGAGTGAAAGAAAGGACTTTGACCTTTGACTTTTCCTTGGGTACTCCACCCCAATCGGGTGCCGTCCTCTCCTCACTCTTCCCTGGTCTGTACAAAGGTTCTAACCTTTTTCTGTGGTTTCCACCACATCCTCCTGGAGCCTGATCTTGGATTTCTCACTTGCAACCCACCAGGCAACCGTATAAGGGAAAATCAGTAGTTTCACTGCAGTCCAAGCCTTGAGATGAAGGGAGGAAGCTCTAAACAAGGGTGTGGGGTGGGGCTTTTGGACAGGAGAGGACATTTTTGGATACCCAGGCTTGCTGGTGGTGCTGAACCCATACCACACAGCTCATCACCTGTGTGAAGCTGGCCCAGTTGATCACCTGTGTGCAGGATCCTGGTGTCAGAGGTGTTTGAACCTCAGCGACTCCATTTTGAATAGGGGCTGGGTAAAATAAGGCTGAGACCTGCTGGGCTGCATTTCCAGGAGGTTAAGCATTCTCAGTCACAGGATGAGATAGGAGGTTGGCACAAAATACAGGTCACAAGGACCCTGCTAATAAAACAGGATGTGGTAAAGATGCTGGCCAAAACCCACCAAAACCAAGATGGTGATGAACGTGACCTCTGGTCACCCTCACTGCCAACCTCCTATCTTATCTTGTGACTTAGAATGCCTAATCTCCTGGGAATGCAGCCTAGCAGGTCTCAGCCTTATTTTACCCAGCCCCTATACAAGATGGAGTCACACTTGTTCGAATACTTCTGACACAATTAGTATCTTTTTTCTTTAGTGCAATTATATCTTCAATTAAATCAAATCTAATTACTTCAACAGGTATTCACTGGGCATCCATTATATGCTAGGCTCTGGGATGACAGCCATAACAAGCTGACCTAGTTGCTGGCCTCATGGAACAATTAGTATAGAAGATGAAAGGAGATACAGATGACGATACAGAACATACTAATGCAGTATGATAACATCCCATGCAGTATGGCATGGGAAGCTGAGGCTGCAGAAGGACTTCAGAGCTCCAGAGAGAGGTCAGTGAGCAAGAAGTGATGTCCTGCTAAAACCCAGAGAATGAGCTGGCATTAGGAGGCAGAGGAGATAGGGGAGAAAGGAAGAAGAGCAGGCGCTGCAGGAAAAAGGAAGAACATGTGCAAAGGATCAGAGGCTGGGCATAGGATGAGGAACTGCGGAAAGTTTAGGATGGCTGGAGCTTGGATGATGGATGATGGAAGATGGGGGAAACAGGGAAAGATGAGGCTGGAGAAACCAGAAGGGTGCAAAAACAAAGGGTGTTGCAAGCCTGACAGAGGGTTGAGCTTCATCTCTCCTAAGCACACAAAGAAACCAGTGGGAAGTTTTATAATAAGGGAGTGATAGACTCAGAGCATAGTTTGAGAAAGACCTTTCTGGCTGCAATAGGGAGAGGGAGTTAGCAGTGGGTGGGAGAGCGGGGAGATCCGTCTGATAGCTCCTGCAAAGCTCCCACCAGGAAGCATCAGTGGGAATGATGAAAAGAAGGGCCATGGAAAAGCAATTGAGAAGGACAGTTGATGTTCTCATTGAGACCTGAAATAGGGAACCCAAGAACAGGGAATCTGTAGTGAGACAAAGTCTTTCAGCTGTAAGGCTGGATGCTGAAGTACCATGCTCCTGTGTCATGCCAGGCACCGAGGAGGTTTCACAGACACCAAGCTCCTTGTTGTTGGCTGATGTGTCATGTTCTCTCAGCACCTGGCACACAATAGGGGGTAAAACATGGTTTTAGATGCATTCATCAATGAATGCATTAATAAATAAATTTAAGACAAGAGTCTCTATCTTCAAAGTTCTTATAGTCTTATTGTAAGACAAGATTATCCTACATCAAACAATTAAAGAACCGCACAAGATAGAACGTAATTAAGTTCTAAATCATCTAGTTTAGGTTATAAGTGCTGGAGTTTCAGAGACGGGAAAGATCAATGTGGGCTGGAGGAGTTAAGAATGGCTTAAATATAATTCCCTGACATTACGATATGTTGGAAACAACAGTGCCGGGCTTAAAATGAAGAGATGAAAGCCAACACATTGAGCCTCATTTACCCAGTGTTGTGCAGCAGACCACCATGATTTTGGGGGACTGCATTAATAACATTGGCCTTAGGGGTTAATGCTGTTCAGGCTGACTTATTTGTGTACAATTAATAATACATTCTCACATAATTAATTCTCACGGTATTCTTTTTGTAATGATTTTTTCTATCAACGTGAACATTCACAGAACATAAATTGAACCATTTTAAAGTATACAATTTGGTGGCATTTAGTACATTTACATTGTTACGCAACTAACACATTTAGATCTAAAGTATTTCCGTCACTCCAAAAGAAAACCTTCTTCATTTTATTCTTTTTTCTTTTCTTCTTCTTCTTTTTTTTTTTTTTTTTTTTTTT
>NW_016809830.1:5001165-5014004 GCF_001698545.2 Rhinopithecus bieti | reverse complement strand
TTTTTTTTTTTTTTTTTTTTTGAGACAGTGTCTTGCTTTGTTGCTCAGACTAGAGTACAGTGGTGTGATCATGGTTCACTGCAGTCCAAACTTCCCGTGCTCAAGGGATCCTCCCACCTCAGACTCTCAAGTAGCTGGGACTACAGGTGTGAGACACTACATCTGGCTATTTTTTGTAGACACAGGCTCTCATTATGTTGCTCAGGCTGGGTGCTCGTTGTGTTCTTGAATTAACAATGCAATATAGTAGACTGAAAAGAACACTGGAGTATGGTACCTTAAGTTCTCATCTGAGATCTACAACTGAGTAGTTCAAATTTGACTCTGGGAGGGTCACTAATGATTTCTGGGCCTCAGTTCCATCATTTGTAAAATGGGAGAGTTTGACTAAGATGATACCCAAGATCTCTTCTAGATTTACAACCCTGTAATTCTAAATACAGTAGATGTATTGACTGTAATATGCAAAAAAATGATAGTGTGTGTGTGTGTGTTACAGGACAGAGATGGGAGGAGGCAGGGACTCCCTGAGACTAAGATGGAATCAATGATGCATTGGTGAGTGTGGAGTTGAGGGAGATTATCTGGCTGGCTACCCCATTTTTTGTTCACTTCTATAAGTTGGTGTTTAACTCCTTATTGAACCCTGGTTGAATTCAGCAATTCTGAAGGCTTTTTCCAGAGCTGCCTTGTATGCTACCATTAAGCTGTATTTGCATCCTGAATAATTTGATGTATAATTCCAAGGCTAAACATTTCTTTTTCTTCCTGCTCCAAATTCTTTAGTTACAACTTCTCCTCACCAACTTCTTCTTGCACACTTCATGGAAAGAACTTGTTGCCAGTTCTCTAAATAGCTGGCATAGGCCTTATCATCCGAGAAAATGCATGGAATCTCAAAACTGATAGAGCAAGAAAGAAACAATTATGTGCTCGGTCTCCTGGGTTTATAGGGAGACTTCTAAAATTCAGCTACTATTTATTTGGAAGTAGTTCCTTGCTATGATGGTTAATTTTATGTGACCACTTATCCGGGCTAAGGGATGCCTGGATAGCTGGTAAAACATTATTTGGGGGTTTGTTTATGAGGGTGTTTCCAGAAGAGATTAACATTTGAATTGGTTAATTGAGTAAAGAAGATCACTCTTACCAATGTGGGTGAACATCATCCAATCTGTTGAGAACCGGAATAGAACAAAACAGTGGGGGAGGAGTGAATCTGCTCTCTTGGCTTCAGGAGAGACATCTATCTTCTCCTGCCCTCAAACATGGGTGACCCTGGTCCTTGGGCTTTCAGACAAATACTGGGAGTTATGCCATTAGGCTCCCCAAGTCTCAGGCCTTCACACTTAGACTGAATTACATCACCTGCTTTCCTTATCAGCTTGCAGACAGTGGATTGTGGGATTTCTCAGCCTCCATAATCACATAAGCCAATTCCTATAATAAAACTCTTCTTATAGATCTCGTTATATATAGCCTATTGGTTCTGTTTCTCTGGAAAACGCTGACTAATGTGCTTGCCAAAATCTGAAGCTCAAAACTGGAGCTCAGGATGGGATTGCTTACATACATGCAAAAAGACACAGAAGACAGATCTAAGATATTGGGCATAGGAACCACAGGGTAATTGCAAAGGTTGTCAAAATCTTAAGGGCAAAATGCACAATGAAAAGACAGAATAAATTCTTACGTAGGTTATTAATTGGACAGATTCTGGTGTAAGACTGACTGGGTTTCGTTTCTAGTTCATCCACTTAATAGCTCGGTGATTTAAGGCAATTTACTTAACCTGGTTGGTGTCAGTCAGGCTAGGCTAAATTGCGCTGCAGTAACAAATAACCCCCAAATCTCAGTAGCACAAATAAAAAATGAAAGTTTAATTTCTCATTCATGGTACCCAAGTTTTACTTTAACTAAAAAAAAATTATTGTACTGAAAATATCCGTGCAAAAGGTGCAAAATCTCAAGTGAATGAATGATCAAAAATGAATTATCAAAAAGTTAGTATCAATGTATACCAGGCTGAGAAAATAGCCCCTGTCTGGGACATGTTGATCTTGTAGCAGAATGAGAAAATAAATGACAGAATCACATAATGACTCAAAGTTTCTGCTCTGAAGCAGATTACATCACTGCTGCTCATAATTTGTTGACCAAAGCAAGTTACACAGCAAAGCCAGGCATCAGAAAGGTGGGGAAGCACAGCAAATGCTTCAGAGCAAGACAATCTACTACAGATGTATCCTGTTCTTCCATCTGTAAAATGGGAATTGTAACAGTATTTGCCTCAAGTTTGTAATGAGATTCAATTAGATGATATTTGTAATTCACTTTTTGTACTGCAAAATATCAGTGCAAAAATGTGCAATAATCTTAAGTGAATGAATGATCAAAAATGAATTATTTAAAAGTTAACTCAGCCAGGTGCAGTGGCTTATGCCTGTGATCCCAACACTTTGGGAGGCTGAGGTGGATTGCTTAAGACTACAAGTTTAAGACCAGCCTGGGCAACATGGTGAAACCCCATCTCTACTGAAAATACAAAAATTAACTGGACATGCGCCTGTAGTCCCAGCTACTCTGGAGGCTGAGGTGGGAGGATCACTTGAGCAGAGGTCAAGGCTGCTGTGAGCTATGATTGTGCCACCACACTCCAGCCTGGGTGACAGAGTGAGACTCTGTGTCTTAAAAAAATAAAAAAATAAAAAAGTGAACTCACTGTATAACAATAATCCAGGATAAAAAATAGAACTTTACTGACACTGCAGGAGCCCCTATCAAGCCTCTTGCCCAAAACTAACCGTCATAGATTAGTTTTGCCTGTTTGAACCTTACATAATGGAAGTATACGGTATGTATTTTTTTGTGTTTGGCTTCTGTCAACATAACGTATGAATGAATAAATAAATTTTTAAAAGCTGTCTTTTGATGAGCAGAAGTTCTAAATTTTAATGTAGTCCAATTTATTAAACTTTTATTTTATAGCAAGTGCTCTTGGCATTTTGTTTAAATAATCATACCTACCCTGAAATCATGAAGCTATTTTTCTATGTTATATTCTGAAAGTTTTTTTTGTTTCACATTTAGGCCAATGATCTGTCTGGAATTCATTTCTTTTGCTTAACGTCAAGATTCAAGTTTTTGCCCTTATGGACAGCCTGCACTGTTTATTTTAAAAACCCATCTTTTTTTCTCTGGCCTGCAGTGCCATCTTTGTAAAAATGCAGTGTCTGTATAGATGTGATTTTGTTTCTAAACTTCCTCTTCAGTTGCTTTGGTCTATTTGTCTATCCTTTCGCCAATTACACACTGTCTTCATTACTATGACTTTGTAAGGCTTGATGTCTAGCAATAAAAGTTTTCCATCTCATTTATCTTCTTTAAGTGTTCAGTCCTACAAGGGATGGTATATATTTGGTTCACCCTTACTTTAAGGGTTTAGTCCACTGGGTCTCCACTATAAGCATAAAGTGTGTTTAGTAATTTCCATTTCTTTGCTATGCCCTGAACCCCAGATTTCATCCTCCAGCCTTGCACCCTCCACGTACCTTCCTTGGCTCTGTCAAAGAAGCCAAAGCAGGTACTCTTATGGTCAGTCTAGCCCCTCAGTGCCAGGCCCATCTGTCTAGGCTTCCTTCTTCTGCTGGTTCTTGACATCCTAATGCTTCAAGGCCCTGTTCAAACTGATGTATTTCAAGTCATGTCCAGCTTCTCTAGTTCTGAGTGAAAGGTTTAGTCTGAATTATCTACTCTGCCATTACTGAAGGCAAAACTCCTTATCCTGTGGAATGATTAATTATATTTGAAAATATTTATAACAAAATAGAGAGATGTATAAAACACAAAAGAAAAATGCTCTCAAATTCACATTACACAGCTTCCGAATCAGTAGATACCAAACATGACCACTCGCTAAGAAGTGCCAAGAAAATGTTTTGCTGCTGGCAGACGTCCTCAGGCAGGCGATGCCAGAGGTTCACTGGTCTAGAGTAGAGAGCCACTGAAACCACGTTGGAAGACTGGGGCCACTTCTGGAGGTGGTGCCACCTGCACAGGCACAGGCGACATTCAGCCAGCCCAGACAAGTGACGCCACATACTTAGCACTGAAGAGAGAAAAACTGACTGCATGTTTCACTTGTCAAGGGACTTCCTGGAGCTGTATCAGAAGCACCTTATATAGACATGCGTGTCACTGTGAGGTCTTTGATGTTCTTATGAGTAGGCTTTGGTACGCAGAAAAGACTATTTCAGGTTTAGTTTTAGAAATAAGATTTTCAATATCTTAGTAACGAATGCTAACATTTAATGAGTGCTTATTATATGGCAGGAGCTATTCTAAGAGGTTACACCTGTTAACTTATTTAACATGTTGTTCATGTCAACACTCTCATTTTACAGGTGAGGATGCTGAGGCACAGTCAAGCTAATTTCGCCATCCAGGATCATACAACAATTAAACAGAAATGCTAGGTTTTAAACCCTCACAGTTTGACTCCAGCAACCAAGCTCTTAGCCACTGTATTCTGTTGTTTCTCCTTAAAGAGCTAAATTTAAACCAATTTAAGCTTTTACATTCAGCTTATACATTTCATTATTCTTTGTGTAAGTCTAACAAATTGTAACAACCACTTTCAAGGAGACGTTGGTTCATGGATGATTCCGTGTACAAACTTGGTTAATTAAACTCCTTTAAACATTTTAGACTACAGTTATAAATTTAATATGTTCAATTTCCTTTTAAAGCGCTTGTTTGACTGACAAATACAATCCTCCCAAAATTTAAGATGTTCTTATCAATGTAATATGTTAAACTTATGAATATGATGAACCCTAAATTCTCCTGTATTCTGACCCTGTAAGTTAATTTTGTAAGATTTCCACTAAAAATCACACACTTAATGAATCACTCAGTTCACACTTTAATGTAATAAGACTAAACTGTTACTAAGAAGGTGAATTCTCTTAAACATTACAAACTTAAGATACAAAATACACAAAATTTCTTTACGCAAAATATCAATGTTATCAGTTTGAGTCATTTAAACATTTGTATTTTTAATTTAAAAATTTTCTGGGGTTAAGACATGTTTGCACTGTAAGCAAACAACGTTGTCATTCTAAACAAATTTGGGGATTACTTTCCTAAGTTTTTTTTTTTTTTTTTTTTTTTTTTTTCCTTTAGATGAGGTTTCTTAAATGACAAGGAGTGCTAATCATAATTTGACCAGATTCATATCAGCAACTTAGCCAGCATTTAGGCTACAGCCACTTTTACGGTCACAATGTCATGATTTTCAAAATTCAAAGAGTGAAATGGTCCTCACACCACCACCCACGCTCCCCTTCCTGGGTTATGATGTTAGATAATTTTTAAAGTCATACAGTGTCTATTACCTCTCCTCAGGTAGCCACATACTTAATTGGGTTCAATATTCTATTTACCACTCCATTCCATTCTAATTTATTTTGTATTCTTCTTCTCTGTTAGGACTATGCAACTTCTATGGATATTAATATAACTGATTGAATTCTGCATGTCTCCTGTGCCTTTGTCTGGCTCTAATTACAGCTTCTCCTGGCAATATGCACGTACACACACCCCAAGTGTTTTTATGGCTACTTAGTGTCATAGACAATCTATTGGTCAAATTTGAATATCCAAGAGAATCACAAATCTAAACATTTACTTAGGTGTGTTATAAGAGGGATAAATAGGAATATGTACACAATTTAGATGTGAAGGTGCTGGCTAAAGAAACATGCATTTGATTGAAGAGTTGAACGAACATTTCAGACCAGCTTGGCCATCACAAATCAGTTGTTGGCACAATGCTCACCTCTATCCCCACCCCACCCAGAAAACATTTCCTTTTTACTTTAACACTTTAAAAAACAACATGAGGGATTCAGAAGTTCATTCTCTTTCCTCCAGACCCAATACTTAAGCCCCTTGTACTTGAATTATCAAAAAGCCTCAGTAAATGCTTGAACATGTTGATTTATCCTGCAACCCTGCTGACTTCATCTGACTGTATTTAAAGGATTTAAGGGTGACAGGGAACAGCTGGAGAGAGATGTTTTGTCTGTGAATGTGGAGTCTGAGCTCAGAGATGGGTGTGCTGGGACTCAAGTTCGCTTGGAGCATTAAAATGGAGTGGCTCTCTGCATGCTGGTATTGAGGCTTGCCTTGCTTTTTCTCCTTTCTCTCCTCCCTCCTCCTGGAGCTCAGTCTCTCCCTACCACCCTCCCTTTTGCTCCCTCACCTATTCTCCCTCAATCTAGAGACTATAACCTTGCCAGAGAGTGGTAGATCGCCAACCCTGCCCCCAATCTTATTGTTGCTACAATTCGAGCCAGGAGTGGCTTGAATGCATGTATTGATAATCACAGCTGGGACTGCATAAGCAAAATAAAACCAGTAAAATAAGAGCTAGTGGACAGTCAGAGACCATGGAAAACCCATCGATTGTTGCTGCGGCTTCTTTCCATATAGCAGAACGAGCACGGAAAAGCTGAGCTCTGGGTAATTCTAGCAAACAATGTGCTGTAGAGCGTTATTTGTAAGTCCCAAAAATCAAAGTGGAACACTAGCTCCCCACAGAACATGCTTCGTTAGTGTGGAACAAAGGGCTGTTGCTGGCTGGGTACGGCATTTTCCATTTTGCCGCATAGTGGGGGGTAGGGGAGGGGGGCAAGAGGTACAGTGGAAGCTCAGGGAGGCTGTGTTGACCAAGTCCCTGCATCAGAGAGGGCTCCAGGCAGAGGAGAGCCACCCCTTCCTTAGGGTAGGGCCTGCCATTATGGAGGTCAAAGATGCCAGCTCCGGGACCAACTAGCTGTGGGACCTTCAGCAGATGCTCATTCCAGGGGCCTCAGTTTCCTTCCTGCTTCAATTGCAGGGTTTTTATGAGGATAAAATATGACACAGTGATGTGAAAGCATCTGTTTTGCATGCACTTATATTATTTTAGAGACAAGCCCAGCATCATCATGCGGCAGAAGTATGTAACAGGGACAACCTGGTCAGGTCCCCAGGGAAACTGATGGCATGCTTAATGGGGGAACCAGGAGAGGAGTTCTTACAAAGTATGAATAGGGCAAAGGGAAACCAGAAAAGTATGCCAAACCCCTAGGGTTGGCACAGCAGAGAGATGTTCCATCCCTAGGTCTGAAGAGCTAAAGGAGGAAGCAGGTTGTAAGTCTTGGAGAGAGCTGCAGCTACAGCTGCAGAAGAGGGCTGTCCCATAAAAGCTGTGACCTTTACTAGGAGAACTTAGCTGCCCCAAAGGGTGACTCATGCAAGGAAGAAGAGGTGGTAAAGGGGGTGATTGCCCTGACCTCACTCTTTCCTCCCACCCTCTGATCTCCTGGCAGACACTTGCATTGGCTCAACCCAACAGGAGCTAGAGGACAAAGAAGCCCACCCTAGACCTTTAGGTCAGTCTCCCAGGCCCAGAGCAGCTGAAAAAAGGTAGAGAGTCGCTATGGAAATGTCTGGCACAGTGTCCCTGCTCTGTGTCCCCAGGCCCCCTGGGTATTTGCTGTACTCTTTGATGATTATCCACTTATGTTCCATTTGTCCATATTAGACCCTTGGAAGCAGGAGCTGCACCTACTCCAGTGGGTTCAACACATGTTGGAAGGTTTGGGGCTGCTGGTTTTGGCTCAAGAACAATGATGTTGTGCAGGCATCACTGGGATTCTCTTGGCCTTTCCTTCAGTTTTGACACCTCATGGTGGCATGATCCTGGCACCTTATTGTCCGTCCTTGGTGCCTAACATGGTCCCTGGAACCCAGAGGGTACTCAATAAATTAGGAGTGACTAAAGGCACGAGTTCATGATGGCCTGACTGCCAAATAAAACTGGTAAGGAGGGAGATGTTGCCTTTGCCTGTGAGTACAGCTTTCTATAGATGCTGCCTGAGCACAGACGACACACTCAGGAATCTCCAAGAGGCTCAACATGCATGCCTTGACATCTCGATCATCATGCTCTCCTATCGTGTCCCTTGTGTCCCTCAACCACACCTGCACCATGATACCTCAGCTCCACGTGGTCTGCCCTTGGGTCTCCCATATATTCACCTCCAGCTCTGAAAGCTGGTGCCATTCCTGTCCATTCTTGTCATTCTCATACCCTTCTTACAGATGAGAAACAATTTCAAGATTCTTGTGTTCTAGACCAGCAAATTCTTCATTATCCTCTCACAGAGAAAACAACCACAGGCTTCAGCTTGGGGAAAATAATTTAAAAATAAAAGTCTACTTCTATCGTGCCCCACCCCCAACCTTCTCCACCATCCTACAGCCAGCTGCTCAGAGCACAGGCCCTTGCCTGAAATCTTGTTTCTTTAAAAGAAAAGAAAAAAAAAAAAAAAAACAAGAAGAAAGAAGGAGGAGAATGAGAAAGAAGGGAGTAGAGGAGAAGAAGAAGAGAGGAAGAAGAGAAAAAAGAGGAGGAAAGAAGGAGGAGAAAGATACTAGAAGAAACCATGCCCCTAGATTCCCAGGATTGATCCAGAGGAGCCCAAATATGTGCCTCCACTTGAATTTATTTGGCTACTGGCCCACACGAGCCAGATGACTCTGCAGGGCAGGAGGCGAAGTCAAAGACGGACTAACTCCCTTACTCCTCTTCCAAACTTTTCCAGCAAAATGTCAGTTGCAATCAGTTGTGGATACCGGGCCTTCTCTTCAAACCAGCAACTCACAGAACTCTCCCAGGGGAAGGAAGACAACATAGAGCCTAATACATCACCAAATGGCATTTGTCTTCAGGAACAAACATACTTTCTTTGACCCACAAGGCCTTTTCAACAATGGAATGAGTTACTACGTTAATGAGTTACCAAATCACCCATGAGTAACAAACCCCAAATAAGAATGCTTCAATAAGATAAAAATGTATTTCTATCTCACATTAAATCGAGGCAAGTATAGCCCTTCGTGTACAGCATCAGGGACCCAGGCCTCTGCTGTCTTGGTAGTCTGCCATTCCTGGTGTGTTCATTCTGTCCATATATTCCAAAATGGTCCCCAGCATGTCTGTACACCTGCTAGTAGGACTGGGGGAAGGAAGGCAAGGCTACACCCTTCCTTTTAAGGGCAAGACTCAGGAATGTGCACACATTGTTTTCTCTTTCATTCTATTGGCCATAATTTAGTCACATGGCAACCATTTGCTGCAAGGGAGATTGGGAAATGCAGTCTTTATTCTCAGTGGCCTTGTAGTTCAACTAAAAATTATTTCACTCTGGAAGGGGAAGAAAATACTTTTAGGGACAATTAACAGTCCATACTACAATGGCCAAAATATAAAAACTGGTATATTTCATGTAAAAACACAGGTTCTAAACTTCTTCTTTAAGAGTTGGAGGATCTAACAATATTGGGAGATATTTCTACTGAGTAAGAATCAGCTGGACTGAGGAGAAGCTGAGCTCTTTCCAATTCGGAAGGTTTCCCCCCACTTTCTATCGGGAACCAAGAAGAGTGTGGAATGGAAAGCTATCCTCCAGTATCACTTAGGGACAGCAGAGCATGAAAAGTGATGATTTGGATGAAACCCATCCCTAAGAGATGCATCCTTTTCTAGCACCCTCTCCTGCACTGCACATTCTACCCTTACCACCACCGCCACAGTCATCGCTGTAAGAACAACACCCGCACTGCACACTCTACCCTTATCACCACCCCCACAGTCATCGCTGTATGAACAACACCCGCACTGCACACTCTACCCTTACCACCACCCCCATAGTCATCGCTGTAAGAACAACAGTGTTCAGAATCAACATTAAATCATAAAATTCTTTCATTCATTTATTCAGCACACTTTATCTGAGCACCTGCTGTGCACTGGTCCTTGCACGGGGCCTAAGGAGACAAAGTTGAATAAGGCACTGATCTTGTCTTCGAAGAGCTTTTATTTTGTTGAAACATTTGGGTTTGTTTTTCTTCTTGTTTTTGAACCCACGGGATATTTTTAAAATTAAATTAGTTACTACATTAATACATGTGTATTAATCCCCCATTGTGAGTGCAACACCATAATAGGAGCCATCAGGAAGTACTTATGTAAGAGCCAGTCCCTGCTGACAAACTAGAGGATAAATGAACACAACAGAAACAATCTGTTGTGAAAGGTTTTGCTGTGGGGCCTTTTGGGGAAGTTCTTCCTACCATACTGTACCTGTTTCCACTTTCTCAAATATATATTTTCAGTACAGAGGGCAGCACGCTGTTTTATGGCTAAGAAACCATGTTTGTTCCCCAAACATGTAGCATGTTTCTTCTCTTAAAGAAGACAGAAGAAGACAACATTTCCCTGACAGTTCCATTGGTTTCTATTTGTGGCTGAATCATAGTCATTGGGGTTAGATGGCTGAGGCACATCAGTCTGTGGATCACTACATGACAAGCATTTTGGGGCTGGAACTTCAACTTTGGCTCTATCATCAGATTAAATCTGCATCTGATCCATAAGATTCTTGTGTTCTGGGACACACCTGGGATCATCAGACCAGATTCCTGACCCCACATCCAGGGCACTGACCCCTTTTTACAGCTGCTTCCTGGAGTGCTTAGTCCTGAATGTGGAAGCAAAAGGCTGATATGGCCAAAGTATTTACCTTTAAGGGAATTTGGCATAATCAGAACAAAAGTCATTTTACCAAGATTTGTCTTTAAAATAGCTGACAGGCTTTAGGAAATGACACAAATAAGAAATTATACTTCAAGTTACCTAAGATAAGGTTGTCTTCAACTTCTCCTCAGTCTCAAAAGACTGGTGTTTGGCCATGAACATCAGTTTGGGACTGGTGGATGATGAGTTGCATCCAAGCAGACCGTTGGCCGTGTGGGCAGCTGATGGGTAGACCCCTGTCCAGCCGGGCCTAACGGCAGAGAGGCAGATTCACTGGTGGAAGCAAATGGTTGCCATGGACACAGCTAGCTTAGTCCATGGCTATCTTTGTGATCTTGGATCTAGTGCAAGAGGAATGATAAGTATTAGACCAGTTCTGATCCTCTTGGCATGGACTTGGTGAGATGGAAAAATGGCTGCCTCCCTAGTCTTATCCACCCCATCCCTATCTTTTTATTTCCCATGAATTGTCTGCTATTCAGTCACTCTAGATAGCAGTTATGAGCAGTACTGTGGGGTCACGTGGATCTGAGTTTCAATCTCAGCTTTACAACAAAAACACTGGGAGACCTGGGAGACATTACTTAATGTTTCTAAAGTACAGCTGACTTCTCTTTAAAATGAAGATAATGATGATTAACAGCACAAGGTTCTTCAGAAAATCATTCTTTCATGTAACAGATATTTTTGAGCTCCTATCATGTCCTAGGGGATGTAGTGTTTCTAGCACTGGAAAAACTGTCACAGATTCAGTTGCAACCCTAGTCTCAGATAAAACAGACTTTAAAACAACAAAGATCAAAAGAGACAAAGAAGACCATTACATAATGGTAAAGGGATCAATTCAACAAGAAGAGCTAACTATCCTAAATATATATGCACCCAATACAGGAGCACCTAGATTCATAAAGTAAGTCCTTAGAGACATACAGAGACTTAGACTCCCACACAATAATAATGGGAGGCTTTAACATCCCACTGTCAATATTAGACAGATCAACGAGGCAGAAGGCTAACAAAGATATCCAGGACCTGAACTCAGCTCTGCAACAAGCAGACCTAATAGACATCTACAGAACTCTCCACCACAAATCAACAGAATATGCATTCTTCTCAGCACCACATCTCACTTATTCTAAAATTGACCACATAATTGGAAATAAAGCAGTCCTCAGCAAATGTAAAAGAACAGAAATCACAACAAACTGTCACTCAGACCACAAAGCAATCAGATTAGAACTCAGGATTAAGAAACTCACTCAAAACTGCACAACTACATGGAAACAGAACAACCTGCTCCTGAATGACTACTGGGCAAATAATGAAATGACGGCAGAAATTAAGATGTTCCTTGAAAACAATGAGAACAAGGACACAACATACCAGCGTCTCTGGAACACATTCAAAGCAGTGTGTAGAGGTAAATTTATAGCACTAAATGCCCACAAGAGAAAGCAGGAAAGATCTAGAATGGACACCCTAACACCACAATTAAAAGAACTAGAGAAGCAAGAGTAACAAATTCAAAAGCTAGCAGAAGGCAAGAAATAACTAAGATCAGAGCAGAACTGAAAGAGATAGAGACACAAAAAACCCTTTCAAAAAATCAATGAATCCAGGAGCTGGTTTTTGGAAAAGATCAACAAAATTGATAGACTGCTAGCAAGACGAATACAGAAAAAAGAGAGAAGAATCAAATAGATGCAACAAAAAATGATAAAGGGGATATCACCACCAATCCCACAGAAATACCAACTACCATCAGAGAATACTGTAAACACCTCTACGTAAGTAAACTAGAAAATCCAGAAGAAATGGATAAATTCCTGGACACATACACCCTCCCAAGACTAAACCAGGAAGAAGTTGAATCCCTGAATAGACCAATAGCAGGCTCTGAAATTGAGGCAACAATTAATAGCCTACCCACCAAAAAAAAAGTCCAGGACCAGATGGATTCACAGCTGAATTCTACCAGAGGTACAAGGAGGAGCTGGTACCATTCCTTCTGAAACTATTCCAATCAATAGGAAAAGAGGGGATCCTCCCTAACTCATTTTATGAGGTCAAAATCATCCTGATACCAAAGGCTGGCAGAGACACAACAACAACAACAAAAAAAAACACCCCAGAATTTTAGACAAATATCCCTGATGAACATCAATGCAAAAATCCTCAATAAAATACT
>NW_016809830.1:4986302-5000048 GCF_001698545.2 Rhinopithecus bieti | reverse complement strand
CAGGAAACAACAGATGCTGGAGAGGATGTGGAGAAACAGGAATGCTTTTACACTGTTGGTGGGAGTGAAATTAGTTCAACCATTGTGGAAGACAGTGTGGCGATTCCTCAAGGATCTAGAAGTAGAATTACCACGTGACCCAGCAATCCCATTACTGGGTATACACCCAAAAGATTTTAAATAATGCTACTATAAAGACACATGCACCCGTATGTTTATTGCAGCACTATTCACAATAGCAAAGACTTGGAACCAACCCAAATGTCCATCAATGATAGACTGGATTAAGAAAATGTGGTACATATATACCATAGACTACTATGCAGCCACAAAAAAGGATGAGTTCATGTCTTTTACAGGGACATGGATGAAGCTGAAAACCATCATTCTCAGCAAACTATCACAAGGACAGAAAACCAAACACTGCATGTTCTCACTCATAGGTGGGAACTGAACAATGAGATCACTTGTACACAGGGCAGGGAACATCACACACCAGGGCCTGTTGGGTGATGGGGGGCTGGGGGAGGGATAGCATTAGGAGAAATACCTAACGTAAATGATGAGTTGAGGGGTGCAACAAACCAACATGGCACATGTATACCTATGTATCAAACCTGCACATTGTGCACATGTACCCTAGAACTTAAAGTATAATAATAATAATAATAAACTGTCACAGATTCCTGCTTTCATGCAACACATAGTCTAGAGGATAAGTGAGTGAATGCATATAAACCGTTAAGCATGGTGTCTGAAACGTGATTATAATTAAAACCGAAGCTAGCAGGAGTTTCCATTGTGCCCTAGGAGCCTCAGACACTTCCTAGGGTTCAGAGAAGGGACCAAGGAGGAAAGTCCTATTGTCCAAAGTCTCTAAAGGAAGGCATCCTGTCCTGTCATTCCCCCTCAGATTCTACTGACTCAATGTGTCACCTTCAAGAGTGTTTGCATCTTCCAAGTTGTCTGGGAGTTGATAAAGAATACAGACCAACATTTTTAAAGAGAGAAAGAATTCCCTGAACTTTGCAGGGCTAAGATGGGAGGATCTCTTGGGCCCAGGAGTTTGAGACCAACCTGGGCAACATACTGAAACCCCACGTTGCAAAAACAAACAAACAAACAAACACCTATGTCTACAAAAAGACCCCAAAATTAGCTGGCATGTGCCTGTAGCCCCAACTACTCAGGAGGCTGAAGTGGGAGGATCACTTGAGCCTGGGAGGTGGAGGCTTCAGTGAGCCATGATTGCACCACTGCACTTCAGCCTGGGTGACAGAGTCAGACCTTGCCTCAAAAAGAAAAGAAAGAATGGATGGATGGATGGATGGATGGACAGATGGATGGATGAACAGATGGATGGAAGCATATGCATAAAACAATGGTGAAATGTCAGGCACTGAGCTATTTGGGGAAGTAAGATATTTGGTGGAAGGAAGCCTCTGCAGTGCCCTCAGGTCACAATCAGAAAGATGCCGACTCCCTCCGCCTTCACATCATACTGCACCTGCCTTAAAGCCTTCTTACTCCAGAAAGAATACAAGGCAACATTCCTCCCTCAGTCATCAGGGAAATTAGATAGCTCTCTCCATCCTGTAACTGCCTGAATGGGAAGGCAAACCAATGTGGTGCAGCGTTTTCACTGCATTTGGGGCATTTGCATGCTAAATTGGGTCAGAAACTATTGAAAACGGAAAGTACGCAGAAGTGATTCTCTGACAGACTCCTTGGCTGCCTCCCCCACATGCTGGTGGGGGGCAGGTGGGAGAGGGGAGGGAGAGTTTGTTCCAACCACCTGCCCTCTGTGAGGCAAAATGGGGAGAACATGAATAAACAACATGTGCTTTGAATAGCAATGAAGGGAGAGGAGGAACCCACTTTTACAGAAGGCTCCACATTCTACAGCCCAGGGATTTCCAGGAAAATCAAACCTGCTTGGCTGGCTTCCCAGGAAAAGGAGTGGGCAGAGGCTTTGCGACCCTCACTCACTCGGCAATAATCAAGGTCAGTATCAGGGAGCAGGGTGCCAAGTGTGTCTCATTATATTTATGGCAGTACAAGTAGGCTAAGTAAGAACCACAGCCCCTGCAGTTTTCTAGTCCTCAGCCACCCTGGCAGGCAGAAAAGAGGGTCCTGAAAATCAGAACGACCAAACACAACTGATCCAGAAAAGGGAAAACAAGTAGGCCACTGGGTCTCCCCCTGGAGCCTTGGGGTTATTTCTAAGACCCCTCTTGTGTGTTTGCTTGGTTTAAGCTTAAATGTTTTCTTTAATATATTAGTTTATGAGGGCTTCATTGATTATCATAAGATAAATGATGTCACTTTGAAAAATATTTTCTCTCTTTCATCATTTTAAATAAAGGGGATGATACATCAAATGGAAAAAACTCTCCTTGGGTTTGGGTTCTTTCTGGACCCATATAGTTTGCAAAATAGATTTTTCAAGTGACTGGAAAGAGACCCAGAATGAGAAAGAAAAATGTAAGGGTTCCCTCTGCTCTTCATGCCAATTTCCTTGAAGTTGAATATCCATCTTGCCTGGACAATGTGGGCTATTTGCCATATTGGGTTGCTGTCTCCCAGCTTTCCTGCTTATTTAGCTTCTTGGATGGTCTCCAGACCTGGCTCAAAAGGGCCACAAAGGGGTAGAAATGAGCTTTTTCCTGGGCCTTATCCAAGGGGGCTCCAGGGCTAAGCTAGCCATGTCCATGGCAACCATTTGCTCCTGGCAATGCATCCACCTCTCTGCCATCAGTCCCCACTGGACAGGGGTCTGCCCATCAGCGGTCCACATGGCCAATGGTCTGCTTGGCTGCAACTCATCATCCACCAGTCCCAAACTGATGTTCACGGTCAAACATTAGCCTTTTGAGGTTGGGGAGAAGTTGAAGGCAACCTTTCCTTAGGTACCTTGAGGTATAATTTCTTATTTGAGTCATTTTCTAAAGCCTGTCAGTTATTTTAAAGACAAATCTCGGTAGAATGACTTCTGTTCTGATTATGTCAAATTCCCTTAAAGGTAAAGACTTTGGCCATATCAGCCTTTTGCTTTTACATTCAGGACCAGGCCCTCCAGGGGGCAGCTATGACACAGGGGTCAGTGCCCTGGATGTGGGGTCAGGAACCTGGTCTGGTGAGCCCAGGTATGTCCCAGATCCACTGCTAACTTGATGTGTAAACTAGGCAAGGTATTCTTGCTCCTTGCTTTACAGCGAGCTGTTAGAAGGACCAAAAGAAGCCATGATCTCTTAGTCACAGATTTTAGAAAATAGCCCCTGAGAAAGCAGAACTGGGGGCTGAGTGCACAGTACCCAGTCTCTAGTGGTCTTGGGGGTGCAAGAAGAGCCACCTGTTAGGGACAGTTAGCTTCTTCTAGGTGTGAGTCTCATATCCACACTGAAGATGTGCACGCTCAGAAAGAACTTAAATGGCAGTTCTGGGAATGTCACTTTCACTGTGTTACTTCCCTGCTCAAAAGCTGCCCATGGTTTCTGATCTATTCCAAGCTCTCTGGTTTAGCACCCAAGGTCTGCACAGCAGAGCCCTGGCCTGTCCAACCAGGTCACTCTCCCACTGCATGAACCCTCCATTCCATTCAGACAGCCCCACTCACTGTCCCCAGGACACAGCTTCCTGTGCCTCACTGCTCTCCCAAGAGCCTCTCTTTCTTGGGTTCAGATGCCCTCTCAAACCTCTTTGCCTAAGGCATCTTCCCTCACCAGCCCGTCCACCTGGATCTCTCATTCCCCTGAAGTGTATCACTTATTACCACTCGCTAGGCAAACATCAGCTGCCCCCATGTTAGAATATTTTGAGCTGTTGTTCAACTCTTGGATCAAAATTGAAATTTTCCTGAGTTTTTACCTTGTTTCTGCAAGTAGGTTGGGAACTCTTCAGGGGGCAGGAACTTGTCTAATTCATCTTCATATCCCCTGGCAGACAGTAGGTGTTCAATCAATGTGTACTGAGGGATCAATATGAAAACTATTCGATCTCCAGAACTTTGTGAAGATCTCCAAAACATAAAGAGCACAAAACATTCTCACTCATTGACCTGATTGAGAGCACGCATGTGCTGTAATTATAGGCCTGAAAAAGAACACTGTTCTTCAATTTACTCCACCTCCCCCAGTGCCCAAAAGGACTCTCAGTCATCCTTATTACTAAGGCAACGTGTGTTACAGAATCAGAAAGGTGAATTCCCGCAAGTAGTCTCACTCCCCACCCTCCTCCTTTTCCTTCACTCCGACATAGCTGTTCACTCACAACTGGATGTAGCTTAAAAATTGCTAACATTTATTGAGTGCCTACCATATACTCAGCACTTTCCTTAGCCCTTCCCATGTGCCACCCCTTTGAGAGGGGTTCTATTCCTCATTTTAAAGCTACTGAAAATAGTAGTGACATCGTTGCTCAGAATCACACAGCTGGTTGAAGAATGGCTTGACTCCTCTCGATTTATTCTAAAATCCTTCATTTTAAAACTACTGTAAACAAGACAGAGTCTTCATTTGGGGGGATAAAGACACTCGAGACTGCACAGACCTGCAACTTCTACATAGATTCCAGGTGCCAGGATAGATACTTCAATGATAGATACTTCTTTATCCCAAAGAAGAGAGGGACCTCTAAGCCACCCCATTAATACCCAGGAACAAGCCAGTCAATTTATTTAGGGGTTGCAGCATATGCTTATCCATGCCACACCATAAGGGGTGAGTGGCATGACTGTGTGGCATTGTAGAAAACTGACTATTGACCAACAGAACACACATAGGATTCATGCAAGCACTCATTCATACAGCAAGTAGTTTGCTGAGTGTCTACTACACTCCAGGCACTGTGCTAGGACCTGGGGTGGGGGGCAGATAAACAACTCTTGAAACTTGAGCTCTTCACCTGGTAAGAAAACATGCAGATGCACAGCCACAGAGGTGAATCAAAGAGTGTGCAATCTCTGCAGGAGACTGGATGAGGGAGAAGACCGCTGTGTTTGGGGATGTCAGCGGAGGCTCCCCCATAGCCCTTGGGGGCCTGCTGTCTATCCTCACACATTTTCATGCACATTCACATTTCACAACCGCTGCCTCTTCCCATCTCCCCGCCTTCTTCCATTCCCCTGACAGATTCCACCACGCTCTTTCAAAGAGAAGGGAAATTTGATTGACACCTCAGCTTGGAAGCTCTGGGAGCTGCCACAGAAATATGATAGTAACTCCAAGTCTTCTGGGGAGAGCAGAAGGTGTGGGCATGAGGAAAAGAAAGGTGGGAGGGAAGAGAGTGGGGGAGAGAGAACGTGGAAGAGACTGCCTTCCGGGTACACCTAAGACCTAATCTTTCCTTCTCTGGGTCTCTGCAATATGCACTACCTGGCCATTTCTGGAACAAACAAATTGAATGCAATTACACACACACACACACGTATAGTCACATACATGAACACACAGACATATATGTACACAAACACATATCAGAGGCTTATGCTTCCCCACTAAGCTCAGTATCCTTTATCTTTATCTTGTCCTTCCCACTATACACAACCGAAAATGGTCCAAACCCCAACTGGAGGTAGTTTGGGATCTTATCTGGCTTTAAGCCATCTGGAAGCCATCCGCAGGCTTGCCTCAACTCTTGTCTAAGAAGCCATTATGGGAGAAGTTAATTCAGCAGAGCCAAGCTTGTGATAATGGAGGAAAGAATTAATCAATCAAAACATTCATATATATTTGATGAAAATAACCTTCAAAGAATGGATAAATGAAGCTATATTGAGGCCCTCCTATATGTCAGACTTGTGCCAAGAGTGTTTAAAAGTATCACTTATTTTAATTCTCACACTAACTTTATGAGGTAAGGACTATTATCCTCATCTCAACAGCAAAGATCCTGAGGGTCAAAGTGAATACATGACTTTTGATGATAACACAGAAATGCTATTAAGTGGCCAAACTAGAATTAAGTGAATTCTCGATGGAGAATTTCCATTTTCAATGCTTAATTCAGGATTTCATTCTCCATTGAGAATCCACTTAATCCAGCATTTTCAACAGCTGATTGTTAAAACCATGTGCACTTCCAGATGGTAGGCACATGGAGTGGCTTCAAAAGTAGAAGACATGGCCTTTACTGGAAGAGCTCACAGACTGGTGGAGATAACATGCCCTTCAGATACAATGGTAGCAGAGGGCAGGCAAGCAAAGCCACCCACCACAGAACCTAGGATGAGGCATGTCATAGGGATTCAGGGAAGAGACTTGGCTCCAGCACAGGATCTTGACAAAGGCTTTGAGATGGAGTCTCACTCTGTTACCCAGGACGGAGTGCAGTGGCGTGATCATGGCTCACCGCAGCCTTGACCTCCCCAAGTTCAGGTGATTCCCCTGATCCTTCCACCTCAGCCTCCCAAGTAGCTGGGACCGTAGGTGTGTGCTCCCACACCTGGCTAATTTTCTTTTTCGTAGAGGCAGGGTTTTGCCCCATTGTCCAGGCTGGTCTGGGACTCCTGGGCTCAAGCAATCCACCTGCCACTGCATCCTAAAGTGCTGGGATTACAGGTGTGAGCCATGACACCTGGCCCACAGTGGTTCCTTAACAAGTACCAGGTTGGTCTGCTGCAGGTCTAGGCAGATGAGATCAATGGAGGAGCAAAACGGAAAATTCAGAAATAGGCCCAAGAGCAAAAATAATTTACAATAAAGGTGGCATTTCAAGTTAGTGGGCACAGGATAATTTAGTAAAGGCAACTGGCTAGCTATTTGCTAAAAAAAATAAAAAAAATAAAAAAAAAGCTATATTCTAGCTTTATACAGTATATAACAATAAATTCCACAAGAATTAAGACTCTACATGAGAAGAATTCTTTAAAAAACTCAAAGAAAATACAGGTAAATATTAGAAAAGCTAATCATTTAAAAATCATATTTGCGAAGGAATGTTTACAAATAAAAGAACAGATAAATTCAACTCCATATAAATTTAAAATTCCAGCATATCAAATCAAATATCATTAACATTTAAATGGTAAACAACAAACTGGGGAAACCATTTGAAACATATATAGAAGACAGATGTTAGTATTCCAGTATTCTTAATATATAGATGTACTTACATTAAATAAGAAAAGAAGGTTCAATTTTAAATAAAAATTTGCAAATGATGTGAATGAGGTTACTCCCACACAAGAAATGCAAATGGGGCCAGGGTGGAGGTTCAGGCCTATAATCCCAGTGCTTTGGGAGATGGGGCAGGAAGATCCCTTGAAACCAGGAGTTTGAGATCAGCCTGGTCAACATAATGAGACTCTACCTCTACCAAAAAAAAAAAAAAAAAAAAGTAGCCAAGCATGGTGGTGTGTGCCTGTGGTCCTAGCTACTCAGAAAGCTGAGGCAGGAGGATTGCTTGGGCCCAGGAGTTCAAGGCTGCAGTGAGCTATGATTGTATCACTGTACCCCAGCCTGGGAAACAGAGTGAGACCTTGTCTATTAAAAAAATAAATTAATACGACCAGTATATCTATAAAACATGCTCAAACTTACTAAACATTTTTAAGTCAAGTTAAAATTTTAAATTGGAAATGAGTGTTTTTTATATTTTATATTTTGTATAGTAAATACATTTTCTTAGTTCAGAAAAAAAAAGCAAATAATTCAGTGAACAATTTTCTCCCATTCTGTCCCCCACGTGCATAAGACTCACCACACCTTAAACAGGTAACCGCTTGTATTAGTCCATTCTCATGCTGCTGTAAGAACAGCACAGCTGGGAAGGCCTTAGGAAACTTACAAGCATGGTGGAAGAAGCAGCAAACACATCCTTCTTCACATGGCAGCAGGAAGCAGCAGTGCCAAGCAAAGAGAGGAAAGCCCTTTATAAAACCATCAGATCTTGTGAGAACTCACTCACTATCATGAGAACAGCAGCATGGGGGTAGCCACCCTCATGATTCAATTATCTCCCACTGGGTCCCTCCCACAACACACGGGGATTATATGGCAACTACAGTTCAAGGAGAGATTTGGGTGGGGACACAGCCAAACCATATCACTGTTGTTAATAATGACCCGTGTATCCTTCCAGAGGTTTTTTTCATATATACAAGCAAATACCACTATGCATTATTATTTTTATTTTAATCTCTTTAAAATAAACTATAGCATAGCATACATAAAGTTTCATACCTTGCTTTTTCCTCCTACCAATATATATTAGAGAACTTTTCATATGGGTGTTTTAAGAGCTTTCTCCTTATTTATCACTAAATAATTTTTCATTGTATAGATGTATGATAATTTACTTAGATGGTTTCCAATGTTTTTACTCTTATAAACAATTCTGCAATAAATAACCTTGAATATATGTCATTTCTCAATTATGCCAGGGTATCTGTAAAGAGAATTCTGGGAAGTGAAATTACTGGGACCAAGGCTGTATGCATTTTTAATTCTGAAAGCTACTGCCAAATTGCCTTCTACAAGGGTTTCATCAATTTACATATCCAACCAAAATGTATGAGTGTGCTTGCTTCTCCACAGCCTTGCCAACAGAGTGTGTTATCAAGCTTCTGGAATTTACCAAACCAATGAGTGAAAAGTGGCAACTTAGGATAGTTTCAATTTACATTTCTTCAATTACAAGTGAATCTGGGCATCTTTCCATATATCAAACAGCCATTTTTCTTTCCTTTCCTATGAAGCATATGCTTAGGTTATTCAAATAGTCCCCATTTTTTTCTTTAAAGAATAATATCTAGGGAAAATAAGAATACAAGGACTTGGGCTAGGCACGGTGGCTCACGCCTGGAATCCCAGCACTTTGGGGGGCCAAGGCGGGCGGATCATGAGGTCAGGAGTTCGAGACCAGCCTGGCCAATATGGTGAAACCCTGTCTCTACTAAAAATACAAAAATTAGCCAGGCGTGGTGGCAGGCACCTGTAGTACCAGCTACTTGGGAGGTGGAGGCAGGAGAATTGCTTGAACTCAAGAGGCGGAGGCTGCAGCGAACTGAGATCATGCCATTGTACTCCAACTTGGGCAACAAAAGTGAAACTCCGTCTTGAAGAAAAAAAAAAAAGAATCCCAGAACTCACACACAGACTGTAAATGGTAGTAAAATTGATGCAAAAAAATTTTTCAGGGGCCATTGGGCATATGAAAATATAAAAATCCTTAAAATGTAAATGTTCTTTGGCCCAGGAACTCCATCTGCAGAAATTCATCATAAGAAAAGAATCAGAGATATAGAAAAATGCGTATGTGTTAGGATATTGATTAAAGCATTGTTTATAATGTCAAACAACTAGACTCTGTGCCTCTCTGGATTCTCCTGTTGCCTCGATATGGTGCCTCAATAGCCAAGAGAATCTGTATTTGCTAACAGTTTTACATAAGAGCTAATGTTGGCAACTGAGTGAGTCAGCCTCTTGGACTTCCAATCCCAAATTCCTGGGAGAGAGAATATCATCATCTCAGGAGGACTCCAGGGCCAGTTTTTGGTCTAGAAAACTGCAGTCTTTTGGGGAAAGGGTGCCACACATGGTGACATCTGAAGAAGAGACACTTCTTATCTAGCAGCCCTGAAAATAGAGCAGTGCC
This sequence comes from Rhinopithecus bieti, assembly GCF_001698545.2. NCBI lineage: Eukaryota > Metazoa > Chordata > Mammalia > Primates > Cercopithecidae > Rhinopithecus > Rhinopithecus bieti. The sequence goes on along the minus strand of NW_016809830.1, from coordinate 4,990,454 downwards.
CTGGCTGTTAGGGTTTGGAGCCTCAGATGTGTGCATCTATTTATTGTTCTACCTAAGTTTCTTCCAGGACCTCAGGGCTGGTAAGAAGGGTCCAGACCCTAGAAGTTTAAGAAAGCAAAATTTTTCCAATGGACTGTAGACATTGTCATATTACAACTACTATTTCTTCAATTGGTTGGCATTAAAAAAAAAAAAGCTTATAAAACTAAGCTGTAATTTCTGTGATTTTAGTGATTGAAATGGCAGCCTGTTATAAAGAGGAAAGAAAACATCTCATCTCTACCACAGTATACATACTGGCATACTCGCAGAGAAAGAGCATTTTTCTGATATTTTGAGAGCATTTTGAGCCTGCAATACTTCCGTTTCTCTCTCTCTTTCTGTCGCTTTCTCTCTCTCTCTCTCTCTCTCTCTCTCTCTCTCTCTCTCTCTCTCTCTGTGTGTGTGTGTGTGCACGCACGCGTGCACATGCAAGGGAAATGCTTGCAAAATTTCTTTACTGGAGGAGAAAGGGACTTTCGTGAGTTGACAATTTTCTATCCATTTCTACTGATCCCAGGGGACAGATTCAAAAGCCATTTCCATGTTAGAAGACTTGAATAATTTGGCGAGGTGGCTGAAGTGAAAGAGAGAAATCTGCTTGGGGATTTCCAGCTTGGGAACCTGGATGGATTCTGCTACTGTAGGTTGATCCAGCCTACAGAGACAGAGGGACAGAAGTCAGCACAATGGGTTTAACATCGGGTTGGTCTTGAAATGATATAGAGGCTACAGGTATGAAGATCAGAAGTAAGTCTGGCACTGAAATCTCAGCATTGGAGTACTCTAGGTTGGGTTCCCCTAAAGGAGAATCTGGGACACAGACATGAGGGCAGCTAGTTTAGTTGAGAGGTGATGCCAAGAAGCAGAGTGAAGAAGAGGGTACAACGAAATGAGGAATGAAGAAAAGCCAATAAAGAGTGAGTTATTGCACTGCTTATCTCAGTGCTCAGGCTTATGGGAGTCTGAGAAACTAAGTAGACAGCATTTCAGAACTCTCTCTCTAAAGTAAGAAAGCTGGAGTATTTATCCACTTACTCACATCCCCCATTGGCTGAGGTTTGCACGCAGAGAGTGCTAACTCCTCCATACTTCCTGCACTCAAGCTTGGCCTTCTACAGCTTTAAGAAAAGCCCCAAGACAGGAAGGTGAAGAGAAACCCAGAACAGTTTTCTGGGTGCATGGAGCTGCTCAGCATAGTTCCACTAAAATCCAATGTACTGAGGAGATGTGGTGCATTGCACATAAAGCATCATTACAGACATCAAGAGGAGTTGGGTCATATTTGACATCATGGAGCAGATAAGATTGGTGAGTCTAGGAAGAAGAGAAAAGTCACAAGGATAGAACCACAAGACCCAGATGAAATGACAAAGGCAGGTCAGAGAGGCAGGGAAACCAAGAAAAGTGTCACATCAGCCAAAGGAGACATGACTATCAAGAAAGAGAGAAGGTCAACAGCTCCAAGTGATGTGTTCAAATGGACTGAGGTCATTGCTGACTTTGGTGGTAAGAGTGGAGGCAAAAACTTCATTGCTTTTGGAGATAAGTAGATACAATTTGTGAGAAGGGGGGAGAGAAATATAAACCAGTCTCAAGAACTATGGTTTCAAAGGAAGGAAGAGACAAGACAGGTGGATAGTCAGGAATGTGGAGGTGGAAGCAGAGGTATGCAGGTTAGTTTTAACAACCAACTTTCCAGAAATGAAAAATAAAGCCCTGATTGGAAGCACTGGCTGGTGTCTGTACTGTAAATCCTCCTACCATGGCCAATTTCAAGCTATCAACATGATTTCAACTATCTTGCAAAATTCCTGAAATTGTAACAATCAGTGCTCCTGAGAAGGTAGGAGTTAGCTCCAGCACAGGACTGGGTGGAAGATTAAAGACTGTTGTTGTTTTGTTGTTGTTGTTGTTGTTGTTATTGTTATTGTTGTTGTTGTTAATAGGGGGAAAATGTCACCAAAGAGACTGAGTCAATTGAGAGGGAGAGATGGAAGATGTGGGAGCAAGAATACAGTGAAATTCAGAGTGCATGCTTTGGTGACAGGGCATCCATTTTTAACAAATCTCATCTGCGGGGAGCACATGGAAAGAAGATGCGTTTGGAAAACCACAGACCCGGGTGTGAGTCCAGCTCCACAGTGTACTCACTGAGCCTTCAATTCCCATCAATGAAACATGGACAAAATGCCTACTTCAAAGGATGTCCCAAGGGCTGAAGAGAAAGGTAAATGATAGTGACTATTGAAAATAATAGCAGTTTACATTTGTTTAGTACTTAGTTATATGCCAGACACAGACTAAGCACTTTCATGATAATCTTATTTAATTGTCATAGTAATGCCATGAGGTAAATTCTGTTATATCTCAACAGAATCGGTGATAAAATAAGCTCAGAGAGGTCAAGTAATTTTCCCAAGTGCATAGAGCTAGCGCTTTGTAGAGCAAGAATTTGAATGGGAGGAGCTGGCACCTATGTTAGCCACTGCACAGAACTGCATCCCACATGGCGGCCACATGGAGGCGAGAGGCAGGACCATTGCGTCCCTCCTATGAGGAGGGAGAGCAGGGTTTGGAGGAGCTAACAAATGGCCCAGGAAAGGTATTCAATTAGAGCTTCACCGTATTCACAGGTGAGATCAGAAATCATAAAGTAGTCCTGGTGCCAATCAGCACGTTCTAGAAATATTTGTTGTATTGCGTGTGATGCAGGCCTCCTTCTCATGAGTCAGTTTTGACTGAGGTGGCCAGAGGGACTAGGAGGGATGTGGGATCCTGGGGCAGGCAGGGAAGCGGTAACTCAGAGAGGCAGGGCTGAAACCTTTTACCTTCCTCCAGTAGATTGAGCCCTACCTATATGGTTGGCTGGAAGGACAAGCAGAGGGTCACATGGAAATCCAACAAGTACAGCCTCACAAAGATTTTAGCAATAGTCATGGCCAAACCTGTCCCCACAATCAAGTCAACATTACCAAGATGCATTTCCAAAGAACGGACTTTCTTGGTATCTTTTCCTCCTGTTCAATTTGGAATGGAAAAAGAAAGGCAATTCCTGAGTGTTCTGGAAACCTAAAATAGGACACTGACCCTAAATAGTTGTCACCTAGTGCCACAAAGATAACAGTGATGGCTGGGTTCCAGACACCTGGCCCTGCTTATCTCCTAAGTCGTCATGAACCTGGGTAACATGACCAGCTTGTGTGGTCACTCTAGGCAGCTTCTTATAAAACTTGAAAGCAAGAGAGATCCAGAGTACAGACACATGCATGGCCTAGGCTTTCTGCTTCCTTGAGAAGCTCTCTGTTTCCCACATGAGAAGGCAGGAAGAGGACTCAGAGAGTCACTTGATTTTTTGTGCAGCTGCAAATAGTGTGGAGTGTGCAATTTTATTTACTCGCTTAGACATCTGGCAAACTGAGGCCACTGTTTCACCTAAAAGCAGTGTGAGAAAAAAAATGTCGATAGGCTACAGCTTTGCCCTCTTGAGAACAAAACCCTTTTCTGTCCCATCTTCCATGGAGAGGGGCTCAGATGGAGCTTCCTGGCTGTGGAATGGTGAGTGGTGGAAGTGACCTCTCAACCCCTATAACAAAGATATTGCAGACAGGCCCAGAAGTTGTGAGTGTGAGAAACTGTCTCATATTTTTAATGAAAAAATGATACTTCATTTTTCTAATGACAGAGAACTTGGATGTGGCTTACAGTAATATATGCCTTTTTTAATACATGGCTCATCATCTCAGGGCAATGGCAGTATGAAGGATGGTGCAGCAGACAAAAGGTTAATAGAGCATCAGGACTTTTTTAATTGAAAAAATGACTGAGGGGCCCCACAGCAGACCAAGTGGTAATAGTATTACAGACTGTAAGTACCGTTCTGGAGATATACTATTCATTTGAGGGTAGAGTAATAGACGTCAAACCAAGTCCCTATGCCTCAACATGAACAGGAGTCTATTCCGAAGGAGGTTAATAAGCAATACACAGAATTTTTCAAAGTATTCTTCAAAGTATGTTCACAATATTTCAAAGAGTACTCTATGAAAGAATCTAGTGTGAAGCAGATGTTTGTCGTTCTTTCTTTCTTTTTTTTTTTTTTTTTTTTTTTTT
>NW_016809830.1:4982426-4985986 GCF_001698545.2 Rhinopithecus bieti | reverse complement strand
TTTACTGGATAAGGATATAAAAATGAGAGAGTGGGGCCAGGGATGGTGGCTCATGCCTATAATCCCAGCACTTTGGGAGATCGAGGTGTGTGGATCACTTGAGGTCAGGAGTTCGAGACCAGCCTGGCCAACATGGTAACACCCCACCTTTACTAAAAATACAAAAATTAGCCAGGCATGGTGGTACGCACCTGTAGTCCCAGTTACTCAGGAGGCTGAGGCAGGAGAATCATTTGAACTTGGGAGGCGGAGGTTGCAGTGATCTGAGATTGCACCACTGCACTCTGGCCTGGGTGACAGAGCCAGACTCTGTCTCAACAAAACAAAACAAAACAAAACAAAACAAAACAAAACAAAACAAATGAGAAATGGATGAGGAAGTGCCCTGAGGGTGTAAATATGTAAATATGAACTTCTCCCTTCAGCTTGATCTTTGTGTAACCGCATTTGTTCATACTGAGACTTTCAAAATCTCATGGGGCACCTCAGAATCTGTAGCCTTTTGAGTCATGTGGTACGTGCAGCTGCCCCCATGAATGAGTGAACACATGGATGGCTCGGCCTTAAATAAATAAGGGCTGTCACAAAACTGTCCCCAACTCAGGAAGGGCTGATCCTCTCAAGCCCACCATGCTTCTGCACCACTCCTTGCTGGACCCTGTTACCCTTTAAACAAGCAAAGACAGATGGAGATTAGGCATCTTCTGTACACGAGGCCCACAAACGATGTAAAGGTGAGTAGACAGAGGACTTCCCAGCGAAGAGCATACTACCTAACAAGTTTTTTTTTTTTTTTTTGAGATAGTCTTACTCTGTCGCCCAGGCTGGAGTGCAGTGGTGTGACCTCAGGTCACTGCAACCTCCATCTCCTGAGTTCTAGTGATTCTCATGCCTCAGTCTCCCGAGTAGCTGAGACTACAGGTGCATGCCACCACAACTGGTCAATTTTTGTACTTTTAGTAGAGACAGGGTTTCATCATGTTGGTCAGGCTGGTCTCGAACTCCTGGCCTCAAGTGATCTGCCTGCTTCAGCCACCCAAAGTGCTGGAATTACAGGCATGAGCCACCATGCCCAGCCCCTGCATCTAACAGCTATTAACAGAATCATTGTGATTCTTCTGGGACTCTCCAAGGCCCAAAGAAGCCATTTTCCAGACTGAGTCACCAGAATGTGTGCTCTCAGCAATTCTCTTGCACACAGACAAACAGAAACCCTTTTAAGGGACACCACTATTCCTTAGAAGCCAAGTAAGGATGTATTTATTTATTTATTTTGAGACAGGGTCTCACTTTGTTACCCAGACTGAAGTGCAATGGCGCAATCATAGCTCACTGCAGCCTCAACCACCTGGGCTTAAGCAATCCTCCAGCGTCAGCCTCCCCAAGTAGCTGGTCCTATAGGTGCATGCCTCCATGCCTAGCTAATATGTTTTTTTAAGTTTTTGTACAGATGGCGTTCTTGCTATTGTATCCAGGCTGGCCTCAGACTCCTGGCCTCATGTGATTCTCCTGCCTTGGCCTCCCAAAGTGCTGGAGTTACAGGTGTGAGCCATTGCACCTAGCTTATGCTCATTTACATGAGAATTTTTTGCACTCGCTATACTTCAAAATGTGTCTGCTAAACACTATTCTAGAAAAGTTTCTTAGTCAATGGATTTTGCTGGTTCTGAAAGTGACATGGAGCTTCTAGTGATGATTCTTGTCACCAAGCACGGGCTCCTTTGCAAAGTCCTAGCGGGTCTTAGAGGATACACAGCTGTTCTGCTAATGTTTCATTTATTTCATGAAAATGCCATGATTTTCAAAGGCAAAGTAAAATCAGATTGCCTTTCTACTTTAAAACAATTATGGAATTTTTATACTCCAGTTTTCACAGATCACAGGTGTATCTGTAAGTATCTCCAAATGATAAACGAGTGTGAAAGAAGAGCACTTAAGCTCTCTGAAAAGTTAAACTTCACATTTTGTCCACTTAAGGCCTACCCTGTCTCAAACAGACAAGAATGGGGTGTAGAAGGTTTGGCAACATCTGCATGGACATTTTTGGGCTGGTTGATGAGGGGTTAATTGGGGCTAATTTTAAATGCACAGGCTAGAAATCTTTTCCCTGGAGAACCTGACTGCATCTTAGCCTCCGATTGCTAGGAGATGATGGCTCCCAACTCATTGTCAGTTGCTCTGGGGATCTCAGAGAAATAATATGTACATGGACCCAATAGAAAACATAAAAATAATAAATGAAACTAATAATGCAAAAAGTGTTTGGGAAATAAGTAGCCCCTTCTGACACGAGCAGTGCTGGAAGCTTTGGGAAAAGAAGGCTGGAATGTAAATTGTAGAAATTGGAGTTGTAAATTTTCCTCTGGAGAAACAGGGAGCCAACAGTTCTGTTTAGAGGAAACCGAGCTCACAGGAGCTGGTTTTCCGTCCAGGTTCAATCCAAAAAGGACAGCCTCTCACTCCTACTTCCCCAAAGAGGCTGGGCTCAGGATCAGGGAGGTGGGGGGAGGGAGAGAGGGTCAGTAGGACTTGCAATCTGATGTCCTCCTTAAATTGAATGTGCTGTTTCCATGGGACTGCAGGGGCTGACAGCAATGCAGGGTGAGCAACTCCTTGTTAAACCTTTCCTTTCTCGGCCACTGCCCCTCTCCCCTGAGATGGCTAACCAAAGAAATAATGCCACAGTGGTCAAGTGGGAAATCTTGACAAGGATGAACAGAAATCAGGACCAAAAACAGGACTTATTATTTTTGGTCTTGGACACCCCTTCAAAACCTAATGAGGCAAACCTGCTCAAATTTCATCAAATTGTATTTCCAAGTGAGTGCAGGGTCACAGGTTGGAAACATGAAGATGTTTGGTGTGTTTGGTTCTAAAAAAAAAAAGAAGAAGGAAGGGAGGTTGGAAAGAAGGAGGTCTTGTAGAGAAGAGACTGCCTTGCTATTTATACGTCTCTGTTGATGCTTTCCTGATCTTAGTCTAGGTGCTGACTTAATTTCATTTGGTTGATCATTTTCAACTCAAAGCTCATTGGGAATACTCAGACATTCTCCAGGCTGCAGCAATCCAGAGAAGCCAAATCCCACCAAATTTCATCCTGTCTTTGGGGCAACTTTGCCATGCCACCACCCACTGAACCCAGCCTGGACTCGTCTGTCTCCCACTCCACGTGCACCCATTCTCCTATCAGCAGACAGAAAACTTTATTGTGCAATAAATACCTGATACATGCTGAGCACATGGGGCAGGAGGGAGGAGATAACATTTCTTCCCTTCAAAGACGTCCATCTAGTTGGAGAGATTATGCCAAGCTTTACAAGTAAAGGAAAAATTCCAAGGAAGTGTGTCCCTATTTTGTAGCAGAGAGAAGATGACTTGACCAAGGTGAGTGGCAGAATTGGGGACAGAAGTTTGATATCCTAGCTCTGAGCCTGCGCCCAGTATGACCGCAGGATGCAAGGAAGCACAGTGAAAATTGCTTTCTTTCTTTTTTTTTTTTTCTTGAGCTCATAGGTCACATTGCTTTTTTTTTTTTTTTTTTTTTTTTTTTTTTTTTTTTT
>NW_016809830.1:4942845-4977892 GCF_001698545.2 Rhinopithecus bieti | reverse complement strand
GCTTCCAGGTGAGGCGATGCCTCGCCCTGCTTCAGCTCTTGCTGGTCGGGCTGCAGCAGCTGACCAGCACCGATTGTCCAGCACTCCCTCGTGAGATGACCCCAGTACCTCAGTTGAAAATGCAGAAATCACCGGTCTTCTGTGTCGCTCATGCTGGGAGTTGGAGACTGGAGCTGTTCCTATTCGGCCATCTTGTTCCGCCCCCGAAAATTGCTTTCTTAGGGGTAATTGCTCATTGCAATGATTCCATCTTGGCCTGCACTTCCTCTACATCCTCATAGCCATAGTGTCACCCAAAGAATCCTCCCTGGCCAGCAGGTAGAGCCCCTGGAAGTATCGCTGTCACCACACAATCTCAACTGTCCTCATTTTCTGTGGCTGCTGTAACAAAGTACCACAAACTGGCTGGCTTAAAACCAGTTCTTAAGGTTTCTCACAGTTCTTAAGGCCAGAAGTCCAAAATTCAGGTGTCAGCATGGCTGTAGTCCCTAGCAAAGATCCTGGGCATGGGCACACCCCTTGTGAATGTCACAGGTCCACCATGCAGCCAGAGTGCTCTTTGAAAGTGCCAAGTGCCGCAGTAGAGGGCAGCTCCAGCTACAGTCGGTGTGCCGAACTGAGAGGCACCCTCTGACTGTAGGATTACGGAAATCTTTATGGAGAAACAGCATCCGAGATGGACCTGGAAGGGTTGGCGGGGTTCAGACCTGCTAAGATGAGGGTAGGGCATTGCAAGCAGAGGGCAGTGCGGGAGAGACCATTGCTGTGCTCCCTAGATGGAAAGCAACAAGGAGAGTGGCTTCTCTCTCCTCAGCTGCCAGAAACTTTAGCAGGTGCATTTGAATTTAAGAATAAACTCATAATGCAAATGACCTATACTGATACATATGTAAGACATGTAAGATCTGCAAACTCTTGACACGATAAAAATTCTTCATAGGATCCATTTCTCAATGGCCCACTTTTTTGGTATGATTAATAGCCTTCGGATCTTCTAGTTCTTTCTCAAAAGGCTATAGGCCTTAGAAGGTGGGAGACTGTTTCTCCGGTCCTGATTTTCCTTGAGAATCAAAGTCCTGGTTTTCCTCGAGAATCAAGCTCCTGTGCTAGCTCATCCACACTAGGAGGATGGTTCTAACATTTATCAAAGCAACCATTTACTGTGTATTTTACCAGAAGCCACACACAATGCTAAACATCTACCTGGCATTGATCATTGCAATGACCAACAGTTTCTCGATCATTATTACCTTTTGAAGCCCAAGTTCTTCCTGAAGATTTCTCTTTCCTTCTGTGAGAGTTACAGGTTTCCCCTTCCCTGTCGTCTGTCTCTGGGACCTAGGCCACTTGAATTCAAGGGTTCAGTGTCCATGAAGAACCCAACTTCACCAGGCAGTTCTTGAATTGTTTCAGACTCTGGAAGAGTATGAAACTGGGGGAAAGGTCACTTGGAAGAGTGCTTTGCACACCATTGCTCATATTGTTTGCCCTTTCCTTCTCCCACCATCCCCCCACCACAAAGTCCCTACTCCCACCCCGCTTTCCAGTTCTTCTTCCTTCCCTTTGTGTGCAGCTTCTGTCTGCCTCTGAAGCATAGATACAGTTGATATCCAGGCCCTGAGGGCTGAACCCCAAGTGAGCTAATCAAGGCATTCTTTTCACATCAGAGGCTCTCTCTTGTACCAGCTTCGAAGAAAATAAAATGTTCCCCACCTCAATTCATATTCAGTATATTACATCATCTCAACGGTCTTAAGGGTAGGCACAATGACTGCCCTCATTTTTCAGAGCAGGAAATTGAGGCTCAGTTAGGTTAAGTGATGCAATTAAAGTTATAAAGAAAGAAAGTGATGGGACTAGTGTATACACACAGGTCTGGCTTGCTCCAATGCCCTTAGCCTGACTCTCACTCACTGCCTGAATTGATCCAGTACCTTATCTACAGGCTGCCTCAAGGGGGATGAGGACAAACCAATCAAAATACCGTGGGGTTTATGAAAGCTCTTTCCGAGTGGTTTTAAATGACTGGGAAAACAGGACCCTTTGGAAGACATGCAAGATGCAGCTCAGCAAGAATTCTAACAAGCTCACAGGATTTGCCGTGCATGCCTGGACTGTATCTATTATGGGCCAGGGATGAAGGATTTATTCCGTTCATGAATCAGAGAATAACTATTGTTATTATTTAGCATTGATTAATTGTTCCTCCCCCTAACCCCAGGTCTCTCTGCACAGTTCTCAGAAAATCATTAAACTTCAGGAGTTGCCTGGGCTTTAACATTCTGGGTAAAAGCGCTGTACTGTGAGCCCTTCAAGGATAAGCCAGATCTCAGAGTGGCCTGGCAAATGGCCACACAAAGGAGATGGCCCAGCCCACTGCAGGATGCTCCGTGACCCCTCGCCCTGTCCTTGCCTCAAAGCAGCTCCTGGGAGGTCACCATGATGACCCAAGGAGAGGAGCAGAAATCACAGACCTCTGCTTCCTTACAGAGAAAACCAAGCAGGCTCCAACTGTTTCCCACACTAAGGATGTTGGGAAATGCATAACAATTGTGTAATTCCTAATAAGGAGGGGTAACCCTTCTGGGGTAATTACAGCAGCCAATGTCTCAGCCACATTTGTGTGATTTGATTAAATGTAACATTGTAAAGGGAGCCGGCACGGTGAATTTCCATCCTGACATCCAATAATACTCCCTAACCCTTTGGACATTGTCCTCCCCGAAGGTCAAAAATATGAATAAATTATGGTTCTGACAACCTTGACATGGAGCAGAGGTGGGGTGAAAAGCTCTCCGGGAAAAAATTCCAACATTACATTTGTGATCACAGAGAATAAAGGAAAATCCATATCCTAATTTTGCTAAATTTAAGCTTGACGAGAAGAACAGAGAATAACCTTTGGTGCTATGTTTATTCAGAAGGCAAGGGGCCCTCAGAGCTCAAAGCCAAGACACATCCTGTCATTCACCATGAGGCAGGTTCCTAGTTCCTGCTGACAATTTTTATTGATTAGAAATTATCAACCCAGGGACAATGCCATCCAAAGGAGTGGGCTGAGAAACAATATTGTTAAATAGTTAGCCACGGTGCTTCCAGTCAGGTAGAATGTGTGCTCAGAGAGAGCGGGGCCATCCATCATGAGTGAGGAGCCTCATTTACAGAGACAACTGAGCCCAGGCAATCAGCCTGAAATCTGCTAAGCTGGGAATTTATAACAGTTCAGCAAGGGAGGGTTGTCTCTTGTTTTAGGTTCTGTCAGTGGATGGGGGAGGAGAAGAAATCAAGGCCTGGAAGGAGAGGAGTGAATTACTCAGGTGGCCTTGGGGAGGCTGCCTTTGGGATGAAGGGTAGGGGTCAATGTGAAGAAATTGTCCATCCATCCATCCCAGTCTGGAGCCTATCGGACTCAAGTTCAGAAACCCAGCACTGGGGACATAAAACCTACCAGATTTGTCATTTAAGCAGCTGGGAACCTGTCCAGGCAGGAGCCCTACATCACTCAAAAGCCTGGATTGATGGCGAGAGGGGGACAGCCCAACACTCTTGTCCTTGACATCATGACCTTGATTTCATTGTGCCAATGGCAGCACCGTAACCTCCTCGGTGGCCAAGGCAGACACCTGCCTCACCTGAGCTGAGTTCAGAAGGGTCTGCATGCCCATAGAACAGACCCCAGAACGCTGTGACCCAGCTCCCAGCTGCTTGCCTCCCAAGCAAGTAGGCATTGACATTTCACAGAGCAACAAGTAAATCTGATTTTGTGCCACAACACTCTTTACAAGCTTTCTCGCTTTTCCTGAGTGTGTGCCTCTGTTCTTTCCATCATTTCTTTCCCTTAAAACACTTCCTCTAGATGCTTCCAGGTAGTAGAGGGCAGTGGTTAAGCATTCAGGCTGTGGGATCCTACTGCCTAGGTCCTAAACCAGGCTTTCTTTCTTCCTGGGTGTAGTGAATACTATGGTGTGCCACTCGGCTCTCCCCTTCAAGCTCAAGGCACTCCTATCCCCAGCTTCAGGGGATGCCATGTCAAGCCGTGTTACAGCCCACAGCAAAGGGAAACATTAGTACTACTACTCCTGTTTTACTTAAAATTTTGAGAGATGTTTATTCATCACGGATGGTTGTGTTAATTTTTTATAATTTTGCATCAAAATATTATTAATCTTGATTGCTAGGTGTGGCACCATCTGAAGTTTTGCACCTGGGGTGATGCCTCACTTCTTGCAGCCTAGGCTCAGTCTTGGCAGGGAGTGTTGGCTGCTGATGGTTCACAATTGAGCAGCTCCCCAGAAAGAAACCTTGATCAGAGGGAGCTGCCTCCCAGCTTATGCCCCTCGAATGTAAGGAGCAGTCCACATCCAACGACTGGCCAGTGAGGAGGTTCACAGGCCCCTGGACGTAAGTGAGACACCTCAAAGGGTCAGTCCAGCCCCCTCAGAGCTCCTCACGGGACTGGTCATATTGGTTTCCTGGGCTGCCATAAGAAAGTGCCACAATCTGCATGACTTAGAACAACATAAAGGTATTGTCTCACAGTTCTTGGGGGCAGAAGTCTGCAATTAAGGTGTCAACAGGGCCTCACACCCTTTCAAGGTGCTAGGGAAGGATGTGTTCCCAGCCGCCCTGGCTTCCAGCTTTTGGTAGTTCATCAACTTGTAGCAGCATAACTCCAGTCTTCACACGGTGTTCTTTTATAAGGACGCCACTCATGTCAGATTAGGGGCCCACTCTACCCTGGTATGACCTGATCCTAATAATGACAGCTGCAACAACTCTATTTCCAAATAAGGTCACATTCTGAGGTACTGGGGGCTAGGACTTTAATGTATGAATTTTGGAGGACACCATTCACCCTGCAAGTTCATCAGTGGAACTGCACCACAGCCCAAGCCCGCCTTCTGCCCAGCTCTGCCCACCAGCCTCCATCACTCCCTTACAGCTAACCCAGGGTAGCCCCCTGATTTCTTTCACTGAAAAAGACTTATCTACTCCAGGTCAATGTTATATCCAATTTAACGCTGATACTCTCTCCTCCCCTGGGTATTTTGGACTTGGATGGGAGGAGATTACACAGTTACTTATTTTTCCTCCCGCTACTTTAGCTGTTAGGGCAGAAAAAAATGTGTCTCACTTACCTGGAGTTGTCAAGGTTCATGGTCTTCTCTCTCTCTCTCTTTTTCTCTCTGTCTCTCCTTTGTTTTCTTTTTAGAGACAGGGTCTCACTCTTCCACCCAGGTTGGAGTGCAGTGGCACAATCACAGCTCACTGTAGCCTCCAACTCCTGGACTCAAGTGATCCTCCCAACTTAGCCTCCTGAATAGCTAGGACTACAGGCACACACCACCACACTCAGCTAATTTTTAAAATTAATTTTGTAGAGACAAGGTTTCCCTATGTTACCAAGGCTGGTCTTGAACTCTTGGCCTCAAGCAATCCTCCCACCTCAGCATCTTCTCTTACTGACACTGACTCCCTAATTACACCCCCTGTGTGATAGTCCTCTTGTTGGGCACATGTGGAAATCATGGAGGGAGTTCTGGGGTGGGGGAATTGGGTCTCTGATCTGGGCACCCACCCTGCCAGCTGATGCTTTTGAGCTGGTAAAGAACTCAAGCCCTGCTGTCTCCCATCAAGTCTTCTTGGCCCATATGCAACTTATGCCCCTTGCCTCACCAAACCACGGGGATTCAGGGCACCGTGCTGCTGCCTTCTCTCTCTGCCCATCTGCTGTCTCTCTCCAAGCCTTTTCTCCCCTCCTCAGCTATACTCAGGAAGATCAGTGAGTCTATGGCTTCAACATGAACAATGAGAAAATGAGATGTTGGCCTCCCCTTCCTGTAGGCATTGCGATCTCCATGAGGGATTCTCTAAAAGCCCCATCCTTCTCTATCTCTCATGTGCAGGAGGGAATCACAGCAGTCCTCTGGATCGATAAACTCCAAATCCCTGCTAGTTCCTCTCCCTCCTCTGCCTCTCCCTGCTCAGTAGTTTCCTCGTGTTGACTGAGGGAAGGGAGTTTGAGGAGAGAGCTCTGGGATGGGGATAGGGGCAGCAGAGTTGTTGAGCCATCTATTGGTGAGCCAGTGGGGCCCCCAGACACTTGCTTACTTGAAAGTCCTTTTAGAGCCCTTGTCTTCACCTGTGGGTCCTAGTTGCTGGTTCTGATGCCACAGCAAAGTACCACTCAGCATTCTGTTCCAGGAATCTCCAAGGGACCTGGTTCCTATCCCGCTGGAGACAGTGCCGGGGGTGATGTGTCTGCAGCCCAAGTCTCCCTTCATGAAGACAGGCTGCCATTGTTGTCACCGAAGCCATGACTCCAATGGGGAAGTGATCTGCATTTTTATTCGGCCTGAGAGAGAAGTTGCCCTGGTTACTTCAGCACAGCTTTCAAGAGGAGACCTTGGCTATGACTCTCAGGAGCACCAATAGAGTCTAGCACAGGCTCTATTTTCTGCATCTTTCATACATTTTCAGAGTCTAAATGCTGCTCCAAGTGGCCAGCACTTCCCAATCAAGAGGATGGAAGGGATTCATGACCACTAGGTTGGTACTGAAGGCATCTTAGCCTCCTGGGTCCATCCTGATCTACCCTGGGGACTCCCATCAGCTTATTGTCTAGGACCATTTTCAATGCAAAACCCAAGTACAAGCACCAGCCCCTACTTTCGTTTTATAGAGACCATCATAATTATATTTGCTTCAATAGGCATCCTTCATTGAGCCCTTACTACATGCCAAAAACTTCACATGCATGATTTCATCTCATGCTTATACCACCTTAAGAGGGGAGTATTATTATTTTCCCCATTTCTCAGATTAGGGAAACTGAGTCCAAGCAAGGATAAATTACTTGCCAGAGGTCAAACATCTAAGAAGTGTTGGAGTCTGGATTTGAACTTGGTTCTCTCTGACATTAAGGTCAATGCTTTGCTCTGCTGCATCCACGCTGCTGCTTGCTGGTGCCCTGTCCTCTAGCAGGAGGAAAGTGAATGTGACTATGGGGTAGCCCTCAGCTCCTCCATTTTGGAACCTGTAGAAGTGGAATGGCCCTGGGGCTGTCCTTTAGGGAGGGACAGGTCTCTGTGGCTAGTGTTTCCCTGGGCCCAGCCTACATGATTCCTGCCCAGCTTCCTCAGTCAGACACTCCTGGGCCTCTTCTCTTCAGTCTTCAAACGGTAAGAAATCAATCCCCTGTGGATCCTGTTTCCTTTGCATTCCAAGCACATATGTCAAAAAGGAATCGCAAATGAAGGATGAGCTCTGTGGACTCTGGCAGCGTCTGTGTATGTGAGAGGCTCGGCAAATGATGTCTTTGGATATGTGGGGTCGTTTTACACATATGTAAATTTGAAGGTACTGCCTGGATGCTTATACCTACTAACTCTCACCTTTTGTGAACCTGAAAGGTTGAAATAGAGAAGAGAAAACCAGAGACTGGATTAACATTTGATTTGATTTATTCCCTAGTAAAATCCTATGTGAAGATCCAAAAAATGAGCTTGATCTTAAAATCAGCATCCATATCTTTCCTATCTGATAGATCCCAAAGTTTCCAACCTTCCACCTCTTGGCTTAATTTTTCTGATGTCTGTTCTAAGTTTGGTCCTTTCTCCCCTGCCTCTTATTCCTCTGCCTCAACTTTAAGTTAAGTTCTTGGTTGCATGGTTTTCTCTTCTGGGCACCTGCTTAGACATCAGTCCAAGATTAAAAGTGCTGGATTTCACAGAAACTAATTCCTAGAACTGATCCATGGAAAAAAGATATTGCTCCCTAGGCGCTTTTCAATGGAGATCTCTCTGTCTTTGGAATAGGATGGTTCTCCCTATCTTTTCAGGTAACTTTAAACCCCACGAGAGAAGAAAAAATACAGGAGCCAGTCCCAGGCTGGGCCTCTATATGGCAATTTCTTTCTCAGAACAAAGTGAGTTAGAATAAAGAACAAATACTCTCCCTTCTAAGAGGGAAACAGATCCTTCCAAATCCCACCCCAGCCTCCTTGCAGACTCCAGGAGCTTAGTCCTAGAGCTTAGTCCTAGAGTTTGGGGTGAGAAGGGAGAGAACCCTATCTCCCCTTGACACAGTGGCAAACTATGAACAATTGGGCATAGATTGTGGAGTCAGCTAGGCCTGGCCTCAATGGCTAAAGTCCATGCCCGCTATACAGTAACTATGTGACCTTGAGGAAGGACCTGAATCACTCTGAGTTTCCAGGGTTGCCATTTTTCATGATGGGGACAAGGCAGTGACATTTGCAATTTTATCAGGGTTGGATCCTAAAGTCAGTGCCTAAGGAAGGAATCCCCGTTGGTGGGAGCTCCCCTTGAAAACCTCTGAAATTGGCTGCGTGCGGTGGCTCATACCTGTCATCTCAGCACTCTGGGAGGCCAAAGCAGACAGATTGCTTGAGCTCATGAGTTCAAGACCAGCCTGGGAAACATGGCAGATTCATTTCTCTACAAAAAATACCAGAAAAATTAGCTGGGCATGGTGGTGCACACCTGTAGTTCCAGTTACTCAGGAGTCTGAAACAGGGACATTGCTTGAGCCCAGGAGTTTGAGGCTGCAGTGAGCTTTGATTATGCCACTGCACTCCAGTCTGGTAACAGGGTAAGAACTTGTCTTAAAAAAAGAGAGAAAATTTAAACACAGAGACATGTACAGCGGGAGGGTGAGATGAAGACACGTGAAGTGGCCATCTACAAGTTAAGGAACACCTGAGGCTACCAAAAGCTAGGAAAGAAGATAGAACACATTCTCTCTCACAGCCCTCAGAAAAAACCAATCCTGCCTTGATTTTGGACTTCTAGCCTCAGAACTGTGAGACAATAAGTTTCTCATGTTTAAACCACCCAGGCTGTGGTATCTTGTATGGCAGCCTCCAGGAAGGTAATACATAGTTGGATGTGTACAAATCAAATGCACCTTTGATGAGACTCACCAGAAATACCTTCCTTGTAGAGTTTTTGTGAGGTCAAATGAGCTAATGTGTATGAAGTGCTTAGTTTTACACCTAGGACTTATTAAATACTCTGTGAACTCTTACCCCTTTCATTCAGGTAAAGAGCCACGAGACCTTTGGTGTCAGTCCTCAGTGAGTGGGTAGGTAAGGGACAGCTCTCTGGGCCTCAGTTTTCTTCTGGGCAAAATCAAAGTTTGGACATGTCCCTTTTCTTCCAGCCCCGATGCTCTGGACATCCACAACACTTGGAGCTACAGGACATCAGACAGGATGCTACATCTGAACTTGACCTTGAATGGGCCACCAGGGCACTACCTCTGTAAATATTTCAGGATCATTCTATGCTGGGCCAGGGGCTGACATACAGTGACTTTCTTGGGCTTCTTTTACAGAAACTAAAAAATCAAAAGGACAAAACTCAGTGTCTTAAAATTGCTGCCTAACACCTCTCCCTTTCCCATCTGTTCACTACCATTGTTTCACTTCTCTGGTTTGTGATGTCTGTAGAGAAAGTTCTTTTTTCTACTGATTTATATTTTTTTCAAATAGAAAATATGAATTCTACTGTTTTCTAAAAAGTATTCAGCTAAGTGAGGTTGAAGGATTGGAGTCCCTTCCCCTAAGCGAGTCCTCACTCCCTACCCTGAATCACCATGTTCTAATTCCTATGACTTGTCACCATAAACCCTTGGACATCAGCAGAGCCAGGTTCATCATTAGCTGGGACCAGGGCAGGATGAAAACGTAGAGCCCTGGCCAGGGGTGGGGAATTCAGTCTCCCCTTCCCATAGGTCTGGCTCTTCACCAGCTGGAGATAGGCAATCTCCAAAGGACTGCAATTTCTGCCCTTGGACATGCTCAGTATCTGAACTGGAGTTGAATGAGACGTTCCAGCTGAGCTATCTGCCAAATGCAGATGGCCCTTCCAGCCAGGATGAGGATGGCTGTTACCCCAGATGCTGCAGGGCACACACCTGCCTTCTGCCCTCTCTGCACCCACACTCAGGCCCTGCCAGAGGCAACACCTAGATGAAGGGTGGCAGTGGTTGAGAAGAGGGAAGAGAGAAAGGGAGCAGGAGGCTGGGCAGGGCCTGAGATGCTAGGAGACTGGGGAATGTGTAGTGAGAATCAGTCCAGGAGAGGCAGGGAGGCCATGAGAGGTGGCCTTGTGCTGGACTGAGGTTCCAAGTCCCCAGCATGTGCTCCATTATTCCACTGGACAAATTCCAAAACAAAACAATTAAGAATTTCAAGACTCGGCAACCACAGATCATCAAATCCCAAACATGAGTCCTTTCTGAGTGCAGGGCCCTGTGGGATGCATGGCTGAATGTCCTAACATACCCATTGTTCAAAACAAAGGTAGGGAGGTGCAGGCATAGGTTTTAGAGGTGGGACAGACCTCAGTTCAAACTCTGATTCTCCTGTTTCCACCCCAGGTGATCTGAAGATGGGGATGAAGTGCATACCAAGATGGCTGGCCCTCAGTAAGGGCTCACAAAGAGGTAGCTGTTACTGATACAGGGCTGAGCGATATAGTTTGGATATTTATCCCTTCCCAATATCATGTAAAATATTGATCCCCAGTGTTGGCAGTGAGTCCTAGTGGGAGGTGTTTGGGTCATGATGGTAGATCCCTCATGAATGGCTTCACGTCATCCTTGCAGTAATGAGTGAGTTCTTGCTCTATCTGTTGCTACGAGATCTGATTGTTAAACAGTCTGGCTTTTCTCTTGCTACCTCTCTTTGCCATATGACCCGCCTGCTCCACCTTTGCCTTCCCACCATGAGTAACAGCTTCCTGAGGCCTCACCAGAAGCTGAGCAGATGCTGGTGCCATGCTTGTACAACCTGCAGAACTGTGAACCAAATACATCTATTTATAAATTACCCAGCCTCAGGTATTCCCTTATGGCAGCACAAAATGGACTAACACACTAGGTTTCCAACAACTCTGCTTCAGGAGCCAGGTGCAAAGGCTGGCATCCACACTTACAAGATGCTCCTGTGAATGTGGTAGGAATCCAGGAAAATGAGAGAAGAGAAATTTAGACAGACACAGAGGAAGGACTACACAGAGACCAGCTTATAATGGGCTGGAAAGATCAAAGGATACCATGTTTCTGTTTAGTGAGCAGGGAAGTAAAATAGCTGTGGGTATCACTTGTCAAGATACACTTTACTTTGGTCTCTGAAAATGAAAAAATAGACATCCGCTAGGGGTTGGGGGATGGGGATAGAGACAATGACAAGAAATAATCCATCATTTGGGGAAAATTAAGCTTATCTGTGGGTTTACTTATCCATTTAAATATAGTCAAAATGCTCTGGAATCCAGTGAAAGTAATTACGGTGATGGATTTTTGCACTCTGTCACACAGTGCAATTAAGGGGTAGGATCCAGCCAATATCTTAAGCCTATTAAGAGATTCATATGGAATCTGGCCATGTTTTCAATGACTTGGATGAGGCTGCATCTCATTTGTGGTGCCCTCACACAAAACATGCCTTGACCATCTAGCCCTGGTCTGGTCTATGGGCACCCTGGGCACACTAGCTCAGGCCAGATGCCGGCGGAGGAAGGTGACGGCAGAGGAGTGAGAGAAGCCTGCCCAGCCTGCTCCCCTGAGACTCTGCAGCACTTGAATACATCACTATTGTGGCCCCTGTCACCTCTGACAGCAAATATGATTTTAGCTGTCAGGCGGCTGACAGAAAACAAAACATAATTTACAGCCAAATTTGGCCTGCAGAAGCGCACACCTGGCTCCCAGAGGTGTGAGCTATGGAAACACACCCACAGGCAGGATTTGGCTGGGCCAGCAAAGGATGGGTGAAACACCGCTCCCAGGGCTCAGCAGTGCCTGCTATTGGAGGAAGGGGAAAATGGGAATGTAGTCACTATTTCTTATGACTATAATTTCTGAAATATACTTTGAGAATTTTATTACTAATAATCCATTCTGCATTAATTATACTGTTGGCAATAAATTTCCTACTGAAATAAAAGACTGTTTTTGTGAATTCCAGGGGGAAAATGATAGTTTATTTTTTTCACTGTCTGCTTTGTCGATTGAGCCTTTTAAAGTGACTTGGAGAATTTTCCTGTGCCTTTGGAAAAGGACACAATTTAAAAGTCCCAAATTCTCATGCTGGCTGCTTGGAGTTGGAGGGGATCAAAAGGGAGTGAGACAAATATCTGGGAAAGGATTGAAACTTGAAGATGTCAAGATTCATTTTCATCTGGGAGCAATAAGCCTCCAGAACTGAACAGTGTGAGTGCGTATATGTACGTGTGTGCCCTAATGGAAGCAAATTTGCATCAAAAAATAACTAGAATGAGCCAAACAGAGAGTAGGAGGTAGCTGTTTGAAAGTGGAAAATGTTGCACCGTGGATTCTCTTCAAGGATGCTCATCAGCTTCACTGGGCTCTGGGCACTGACCCCAGAGCCGGGAAAGTTGGCTTCTAGTTCGGTCTATTCTTGATTCTTTGTACAACTACCATTTCATATAGGGTGGTAATGAAGCAGTCAGGAGCTGGATCAGACACACCTACCAGATTCAAATTCTGGGTTCATCACTTACCAGCTCTATGACTTTGGACAAATCACTTAACCTTGGTAAGCCTCAGCTTTCTCATCTGTTAAATGAAAATAGAAGCATACCCACCGCAGAAGATGCAGAATTAAAGGAGAAGAAGTATGCTGAGGTGCAAAGCACAGTAGTCGGCACAAAGTAGCTGCTCAATAAATGCTACTATATGTGCTATACAGTCACCTGTCATTTAACAATGGGAAGACATTCCAAGTAATGCAACATCAAGTGATTTTGTTGTGCAAGCATCATAGAGTGCACTTATATACACCTAGATGGCATAGCCTACAAAACATCCAAGTTATATCATGTAACCTACTGCTCCTAGGCTACAGACTTATACAGAATGTTACTGAACTAAATATTGCAGGCAATGGCAACACATTGGTATTTGTATATCAAAATACAGAAAAGGTGCAGTAAAAATATAGTATTATAATCTTATGGGACCACCGTCATATGTATATGCAGTTCACCTTTGACCAGGACACTGTTATGCAGGCCATGACTGCACGTTGGTTCATCCAGCAAAAGCAATAATTGAGCACCTCTTATGTGCAAGCACATACAACTACATAAATGTTAGACATATGGGTCCTGCTTACAAGGAGCTCTGCAGAGGAGCAGATAATACAAGGTAAGAAGATGTAAGACCCAGGAGAGGATCATTTGGACACAGTGCTCTGGAATTGGCAAGATGGGGAAAGAAAATGAATCAGGGAAATTGTGCATATCACTTAATCTGTGTTTTCATCTCTCCATCTATAAAAAGGAATAATGACTCTCTCTTTTCTTACCGCTTGGAGTTGGCAGGAGGCCCCGAGCAAATTATAGACATAAACAAGTATTGGAAAATGCAACTCACTCTCAAAACCAGAGTCTGACAAAGGTGATGGTGACAGTGACATAGGTAAGAGTGAGAAGAGTTCTCAGAAACTTCGTAGATTGGTCGTTTAGATAAACCATGGGCAGTTCCAGGTGCTCCAGCTTCACAGAAGATCACCTGGGGCTTGAGAATTGTGTCAGGATTTCAAATTCCCAACTCCACTGTAGTGCGGGCTCTCAAAAGAAGCACATTTGACTGAGCACACCTTAGGAGAACTTGAAATATTACATGGAAAAGTGGTACAGGGTGCAAACTTGTCTCTCCCTGAATCCTCCCCCTGCAGAAAGGGCTGCTATGAACCTCTCAGGGAGCTTAAGAACATAGAGAAGAAACCCACGTACAGTCTATGCAGCCACCAGCCCTTACAATGACACTGGTCTGAATCCCAAGTTTGATTATTAACAGCTGCAATTTTATTTAAAAATATATCCTCCTGTTTGTGTATTGTCCAATAAAATATGTATTTTCCATGCTTATGTATATGTGTTGTGAAGAGATAAAGAAGGAGAGGGTCTGTTGATAAATATGGTATAGACACAGATTGTTATTGCACTAGTATGTTCATTTCATTCTTGACAAACATCTACTGAAGGGTGTTAGAACTGTGTCCCCCAAAATTCAGACATTCAAGTTCTGACCCACAGTAACACAGAATGTGACTGCATTTGGAGATAGAGTCTTTAAGGAAGTAATGAAATGAAAAAAAGGTCATTAGGATGGGCCCTAAGTCAGTCTTACTGGAGTCCTTATAAGAAGAGATTTGGACACACATCTTTTAGCTTTCAGAATTGTGAGAAAACAAGTTGCTTTTGTCTAGCCACCCAGTCTGTGGTACTTCATTATGGCAGCCCCAGTAGACGAATGCACAAGGCTACTACGTGCTGTGTGCATTGCTAGGCATTGGAGAGACAAGAAAGAGCAAGACCCTGTGCCCACTTCTGAGCCAAAGAACTGAATTCAAAAAATAGTGAGGTAGGCAAATGCTTACAAATACAGCGGGGCTGATGCGCCCAGAAGCCCCAGCAGGAAGCAATGGGCAAACAGAAGGGAGCATGTATAGGGCAGCACGGAGGGTTCCTGTTGAAATGATTCAGACCCCAAATCGTGGCATGACCTGGCTCATTCCTCATTCCCAGTTTTGTGTTGGCTAATCTTTAATTAATGAATCACATCTCTTGGTGTAGAGGAATGTTATTTACCTACTGGACTTGTCCTTTTTTATTTGCAGTAAATTAAGCATTATATTCATGAGACTGCAAGGTTATATTCATGAGACTGCAAGGTTTTCTAATTCCATTGAGCAGCCTGGTGAGAGGCAAAGCCAGCTGCCATTCCAGACAGTCAATCAATGAGCTCAGGAATGTCCATATGGAGACAGCAACAAGGCAGAAGGAAAGATGGCAAGGAGGGAGGGAGGAACAAAGGGAGGGAAGGAAGGATAACCTTTGTCCAAATTTCTCAGAACTCTGGAGAAAAAGGCCGTGTCCACAGAATGCCCAAACATCTAAACATAATGTGGGTAAAGTCAATTGTTAGAATATGTGGTCTACAAGCAGCTGAACAGACACCCAGAGGTTTCTGCATTCCTCCTGAATATATAGTCTTCTTACACAGACTCATCCCAAAGAAGTGGAGTGTCTCAGGGAAGTGAACACAGATAAAACCAGACATTGAGCCCCTTTCCTCCTTAATCAGAAGCCAGAGGACTGTGCCCCTTTTCTCCCGAAATAACATCACATCAAGCTACTGCTGTCAGCTGAGCCCAGACCCACCCACCAATATGTACACCTGTATCAGCCACTCATACTCTGTTCCTACCAGCAGCATGGGTTTCAAGAGCATAAGGAGGCTTTCAAGAGCACTATCAGCTGGTGGTCTTCAGAATGTCAGTGCATGAGTAGCAGCAGCAGGTGAGTTAAACAAGCAGATTCTCAGGACCCACGCCAATGATTAGTTACCTTTAAAACAAATACTCCAGTCTGGAGTGGAGGGCAGAGGCCACTTTTTTTTTTATACTTTAAGTTCTAGGGTACATGTGCACAATGTGCAATTTTGATACATAGGTATACATATGCCATGTTAGTTTGCTGCACCCATCAAATCATCATTTACATTAGGTATTTCTCCTAGTGCTATCCCTCCCCCAGCCCCCCACCACCCAATGTGTGTGATGTTCCCCACCCTGTGTCCAACCGATTTCATTGTTCAATTCCCACCTATGACTGAGAACATATGGTGTTTGGTTTTCTGTCCTTGTGATAGTTTGCTCAGAATGATGGTTTCCAGCTTCATCCATGTCCCTGCAAAGGATATGAACTCATCCTTTTTNTAAACGTATGTGGGCATGTGTCTTTGTAGTAGAATGATCTATAATTATTTGGGTACATAACCAGTAATGGGATTGCTGGGTCAAATGGTGTTTCTGGTCCTAGATCCTTGAGGAATTGCCACACTGTCTTCCACAATGGTTGAACTAATTTATACTCCCACCAACAATGTAAAAGCATTCCTATTTCTCCACATCCTCTCCAGCACCTGTTGTTTCCTGACTTTTTAATGATTGCTGTTCTAACTGGTGTGAGATGTTATCTCATTGTGGTTTTGATTTGCATTTCTCTGATGACCAGTGATGATGAACATTTTTTCATGTGTCTGTTGGCTGCATAGATGTCTTCTTTTGAGAAGTGTCTGTTCATATCCTTTGCCCACTTTTTGATGGGGTTGTTTGTTTTTTTCTTGTAAATTTGTTTGAGTTCTTTGTAGGTTCTGGATATTAGCCCTTTGTCAGATGAGTAGATTGCAAAAATTTTCTCCATTCTGTAGGTTGCCTGTTCACTCTGATGGTAGTTTCTTTTGCTGTGCAGAAGCTCTTTAGTTTAATTAGATCCCATTTGTCTATTTTGGCTTTTGTTGTCATTGTTTTTGGGCCAAAGGCTGCATTTTTTAACAAGCACTAGGTGATGGTGATGGGCAGGACTTGGAGAAATACTCATCCAGCATGACCCTTTGAAATACAGATGAGCAAATTAAGGGTGCAAAAGGTATGATGACTTACCCAGGACCACAGAGCTGCTGGTGGTGAAAGCCATCAGAACTCTGTCATGCTAACCAAAAGTAATGCTATCAACTCAAGACAGTCCATTCAGTGGTCCACAGGGCTGTGCCTGTTTCCGCCACTGCCCAGGACCTCTCACCACTTCCCAAAGTCTTCATTACAAAATGGAACAAAATCAGAGAGAGATTAGAATTTGGGGCAAGCATTCTCTGTATGAACATTAGGAGTGCTCTAAACCCTGAAAATATCTCCATTTTTTTCTGTCCTCATCTCCTGTCTATTGCAAAGGATTTGCATCAGTGAACTATGTGGTATGTGTGATTGCTGGAATGACCAAAAGGCTGGTCTAAGACAAATAGTCACATAAATTTTAAGAATTAAATTCAAATAATTTCAACATGTGTGCAATTAATACTTTTGCTTCTAACAACTTCTTTTTATGGCAAGGTAGTACCATATGCTTTAGCTCACAAAAGACCATTTTAAACACATTCGTTTAGGGTTGAGAAAATAATCTTTTACAAGATTATCAGAGGACTCCAAGAGGAGGGGATTTCCTCCTCTTGTGCTTGAACTTGAGAAGACTTTCAACATAATGGTTGACATATAAAAGACATTTATAATAATTACTTAGGCACTAATGACAGTTTGAACAATAAGAAGCCTTGGTTCCAAACTTCCTTGATCAGCAGTGTTTGCTGTGACTAAGGGCCCTATAGACGGCAGGCATTGACTTTGCTTAACCTTTGCACTTGTAATAAAAATGCAATAAAGTAATTGGTTAAAATAAAGACGTGTCTGATAAAGAGTATTTGCTTTTTAAGGTAACTGATTAAAATAGAAGCATATCTGATAAATGAGTTTATGGGGGCGGAAATCCATGTCTTGCTAATTAGTCAAGATTCTGTTTCCTACATGGACTTTTTTACCCCTTTGATGAGAAATGAAGCAGTGGAACGATGAAAATGCTGTATAGTACTAACCAATAAATAATATGTGTGTTCATCAAAGAATAGGCAGTTGTTCACATGCTACAACATGTTTTAAAACGTCCTTGCTTCACAACACCAGAAGATACAGCATTCAATGGCCTATTCAATCACAAAACTGTGCTTCTCATCAGGACACCAATATACTTTGACCTTCTTTGCCATAAAGCTGAGGACACTGACAGGAAGAGCAAAACTCTCTAAATTTCCCCATTACTCAATTCATTGTGATCCACCCTAGAGTTGAAAATCTATGACTGTCTTGATCAACCTTATTTCCCTTGAGAATTTGCTCGATGTTACTTCCCTTTTAAAAAGTTCCAATTTTAATTAAAATTTTATTTCTTAACTATTAAATATATGAAGGACGACATTCTGTATAATTATGATCAGACCAGAACAAATTACACATCGAAATAGTAATAAGAATGACAAGAACAAGGGTATCATAAATAAGCAGGCATTGATTGCTCACCTCTCTGTGTCCCCCTAATAGCAGTTAATGAACCTGGAAGGCAGCCATATTGACTCTGGGCACTGTACAGAATAGAGGCCCCCAGGACCCAGGAATTCATGCTCCCTGAGCTGCTATGGGCTAGCCCCTAGTGACTAACTTTAATGCAGGTACTTGAGGTTACAATCTTCTGCTGGGATAAACCGCTTGATCCAATTTGGGAGGAGCTACAAGTTAAACCATCTGTGGGCACCTGCTCTTAGGGCAAAAGAGCTGTTCTTTATAGAACCCAGCAAAGGGAGAGAGAAAATTCTCAAGTCATGGTGCTTGCAAGCTTGCCTGACACCCAAACCTGGGAGCATCAGATAACAGCTGCAGACAAGATAAGCCCTCGCCTTCACGATCAATTGGTACCTCGAAAGTGTCTGTATAGATACAACCCTCTTCTGGGAAGAAGAATATCCCCCAGAAGAAACCTTTTAAATGCCCAACACTTCCAAACCTGACTGTGTCATGCCTTCTCTTTCTCTCAGGGTTAGAAATAAATGCACTTTTTAAAAGACTTGCCTATTTACTGAGGACTCTCAATTAACCAGAACCCACCTAATTAGAATTTTTGTTTAACTGGATAGTTCCCTCTTGAATAAAAGTGTTTAATAATTTAAATAGCAAACATTTGCATGGTACCGACCATGCTCCAGGCACTCCACTAAGCACATTACCTCTAAGCTGCATGATTACCCGCAAATATGAGGCAGGTGCTACGATTACCCCAATCTGGCAGATGACAAGTCTGGGGCTCAGAGAAGTCACAGCATCTTTGCCCAAAGGAATGGAGAGTGAGCCCTGGCCTCAGAACAGGGCTTCTTAAGTTCAACATATCTTCTATTAAAAAAGGTATAATTCTGGCTCCAAGGCTGGACTTTTCAAAGCCCAAAGAAAACCTAGAGGCTTGGGAAAGTTTTGAAAACATTAGGTGTTGAAGTGAACTGAATGATGAAACTTCAGTTGCCCCAGAAATTCAATTAATGTGTCTACCCCATTAATTAGCTGGTTCTCTACAGTCCCTCTACATGGGCCCCCCCACCCTGGAGTTATCCATCTCAAAATGGCCCCCACATCTAAAGTGACTTCCAGCAGAAACACTCCTAGTCAGGCACTAGAAGATTTGGAATACAGCTAGATGTTAACATAGAATGCCCAGACTCCCACTCCAGTTCCCAGAATTATTTGAATGTCACTCATACCAAGCTGGCCTGAAAGGAAGTCTCAAAGATTTCTTTAATAGACTCTCAAATGATTAATAATGGGTTCTGTTTTCTTCACTTCTAGCCTTAAAAGAAGAGGCCTGACCACCATGTGGCCTTTTACTATATCACCATGCCCTGAAAGAGATAATGTAACTATTTTCTCACCAAAGAGAATAACTAGAGCTGTGAAAAGGGCTGGTGGAATTACCATGTTAAAGGAAGTAAAGTCGTTCTCTACTCCTTTCCCAATGAATACTGAAATACACTAACCGTGTCCATCAATAATATGTAGTACCAATATATAATATTAACACATTTACTGAACACATTTATGTTACAGGATCTATTCTAAGTCCTATATGTATATTATATCATTTGATTCTTATGAAAACTCTATGAGGTAGATTATATTATTACTCTACTTTACAGATAGAGAAACTGAGGCACAGAAATGCTAAGTAACTCATCTACAGATAGTAGATGAGGGAGGATTGAGTCTTGGCAGGCTGACACCAGAGCCTAGGATGAAATTAGATTCTTAACGAATAAATATAAATTTGATTAATTGAGAGACTCCCAGGTTTTGGCTGGTCACCTTGTACCATAAGCGCAATGCGCTACATGTTTGTGTCCTCCCTAAATTCATATGTTGAAATCCTAACACCCCTTATGGTGGTATTAGAAGGTGGGACATTTGGGAGATAATTAGATCACAAGGGTGGATCCCTCATGAATGGATCTGTGGCCTTATGAAAGTGACCCCAGAGAGCTCTCACCCTCTTTTCCACTATGCGAGGACACAAAAAGAAGATGGCAATCTCCAACCTGGAAGAGGACCCTGACTGGAACCGACCATGCTGGCACCCTGATCTCAGACTTTCAGCCTCCAGAACCGTAAGAAATAAATGTGTGTTATTTATAAATCACCCAGGCTATGGTACTTTGTTAGAGAAGCCCAGACTAAGACAATAAGTACACTGTACATATTAAGTCCCTAAAAGACAAACATTTGTCTAGTTCTCTGATAAGGCTGGAATGTCTAGTTACACAAACATCAGGCCAACCCCTCCTGGGAGAAATGAAGGAAGATGAGAAGACAGAGTTGCTGGAAGCTGGAGGGCAGAGTGTGGTTCCGTGATGATGCCTGCTCCAAGTCTTCACAGAGTCCCAATGGCCCAGATGGCATCACATTTTGTGGCAGACACAGGTTCCTGGACTACCCCTGGTCTGGGTACATGTACATTCTCTGTACATGTCCTCTGAGGTCTGAGAAAAGTTGTCCTCTCACTCTACTGGTTGTAGCTGAAGTCAGAAAATTTGGGGACTGGAAAAAGTCTTAATTCCTTCTCATGTTTTTCCCTGTAGGTCGAAGGGTACAAATGTGAAAAACACATCTCAGAAACAGTCTTGCTTTCCTAAAGTTCTTAAGAATTGATAGGGAAATTAAATGACAACAATGTTTTGGCTCATATTCATTGGGGACTGGAAATCCACTTTTTACAAATCCACTTTGAGATGTCTCCAGGCTGCCCAATGTCCTCCTGAAATGCCTCTTCCTCCTATGGTGTGTTTTGTACCAACTCCCAATGTTTCAGGCTCTGTGGAATCCACCAAGGTTGACTTGGTGATGCTCAGTGCTAACCACGTCCTTCTTGTCTATGGATCTGAAATCAGAAGCGAGTGCTACCCAGAAGAACTGCCCCAACCTGGCCTTCTTTTGTTGGGTCTCCACATGCTACCTACCAATTCAGGTACTTTGTAGAAGACTCTGCAGAAAAACTCAGAGATGGCAACTCACTTGTGTTATCATCCCCTGCTACTTTTCTCCACTTGAATTGTGATGATCAACCTAAGCTTTTGGAATTGACATTTTAGTCAAATTTCAATTTCCAAAATTGTACATCCACACAAATGGTTAAAACCAAAAGACAATAAATATATTAAAGATGGGCATACTCTACCCAAATGGTTAATTCCATGGGGATTCCTTAAGAAAATGTTATTTCCAACATCTGATGGTGCTAAAATTACAGGATATGTTTATCTTGAGTGATACACTCCATTCAAAGACTTTTCAATAGAGATTCCTAGGTCTCTGAACCCCAGACAATGTACATCTCTATTGTAATCTTCTCTGTAGTCCATTTTCCTCATTATGCCAATTCTCTGACCTCTTCCTCTCTAAGTATGCAGGTAATAACTGAGGACAAAAATACAAAGGCTTACAAGTGACCCCTACATGATTCTAACTCAACTTGGGGGCAAAGAATTGAGTCAGCCAGGCCTCTGATTTGCCCCTACACCACAGGATTACCAATTTGGTGGATACTATTTTCTAAATTAAATTGTTTTCACACTAAATTGAACAGCTCCAGCATCAACCAGGGCATGAAGAGTGTATTAGGAGTAGTTCTTGTCAGTAACTAGGTTACGTTCACTATAACATTTTAGGCCTTAGAATGGAACAGTCCCAGCTATAAAATGTTTACCCCAACCACTCATAACCATGGCCCTGTGTGACTACCCTGTGTGTCGGTGAGTTTTTCAACAGCTCCACTGTTCCACTGACCTATTTATTTGTGGCTCTCAATTCCTTTTGCAGCAAGGGAAGAGAGAAAGTGTTTTAGCCAACAGTAGCCTCATAATCCTAAATCCTTCTGAAGAGGAAAGTGATAATAATTAAAATGCAATTTCACTTGTGTTAACCTATTCATGGATGCAGGAATCAACTTGCTAGGGAGTTGCTGGCAAACCACAAAGAAATGAACATCAGATTCTTCTTTCCCAGGCCCCTGAGTTTTTGACCAGCCTCCCTAGGATTCTCCAAGTTCTAAATGAGCCATGAGAGGGTTCCCAGGGGTTTCCTGGAGTGCAGAAGCAGGTGGAGAACTGCAATTAAAGCTCAACTGAAGGCGCAAACACAAAGACAGTTTAAGTTCAAAGTGCTTCCCCACCTTGGCAGTTGCTCAGGTGGGAGTAATTGAGGACAGGGAGGAAAGTGACAGGTGCTAGACGCCAGCCTAACAAGAACAGGCTCGAACTTTGAGGATCTGCAGGGCAGGAGAGCATTGCCCATCCTCTTTTCAGCAAAGTGCAAAGAGCTGCTGTGTGCTTGCAATGTAAAGTGCACTGAAGATGCACCTAGATGTGGGACTTCAGAGAAAAAAACTAAGATGTGGGCCAGACAGACCTCCTCCTCCAATCCTTCTAAATCCCAACAATACTCAACAGGCTGATTTGGAAAAATGATTTCCTTTACCCTGTGCCTAATGTTCTTAAATGTGAAAGGATGTTGCCATACCCAGATGTTTTAGACAATGTTGGGAGAGCAACACCAAGGCCATTCTTTTTATGCCTATATTTCCAAATTCTTCTGGGAATTACGTTTCTCATTTAAATCGAGCCATGGAGAAGCCATGAAACTAGCCTTGCTCACCCAGGCAATGTGTACTCCAAAGCTGATCCAAGACCAAGAGGCATCTGGGGCTACAGATTCCTCTTCACCTTCTTTTTAAAAGAGGAAATAAATTGAAATGCTCACATTAACCCCACTTGTCTGAGTCTGATAGAAGACCCTACAGAAGAAGAACCACAGAGTTCAGAAAGGCACACTCCCCACCTTTCCTGACTTCTCCCTTCTACCTCTTCACATCACAATCCCATGTATTTATCTCTTTCAAACTAAGGAAATAGCACTATTAACCTATCAGGAGTCCTTGACTGATTGATTGAGGAAAGCTAATTTCATTGAAATAACTCGACCTCTAGAACCCAAACTGTTAGCAGCTCGATCCTTGGAAGCCAGTAACTGCTCTATCCCATGGAATCTCCAGTGGCATACTACATGCAAACTGTCAGATATTTTCCTTCTATGTTGGGCATACGAATCAAATTGGATCATTATCTCTACCCTTCCTTGCTCTTCACACCTTTAAAGCTCCCCGAGGAGAAGGATCTGTGAGTTTTCTTGGTTGGTAGCAGAGCATGTGGACATTGTCAAGTTGCCTTGTAAGAATTGAATTGAAAGAATCTGTCAAGAGGAAAGGAACCAGAAGAGATGATTTAAACAACCCTTTCCAGTTTAGTATTCCCTACTTCCATGATGCCTTTGAAAGGAATGCCCGTTTAAAGTCTCCTTCAACTGGAGGATTTAAGACTTGGGATTCACATGCTGCTTCTCAGGAAGTGGATTTGGAAACAAGACCCAGGCTTCCAAAGTTGGTCAATGAGCAGAAGAACCAAGGGCAACTGGCAGACAGTAAACATCTTTTAGAGCAATTTGAAGCAATTATCATGTAACTTCTGATTCATCAGATATCCAGCCCACCAACAAGATTTTTAAAAGGAATTTGAGGCTGTTCTGCTGTTTAACATGAAACACAAGACAGAAATTGGTGTCACGGTCTATGTTCTTGTTACTACAAATAAGCAGGTACGCTTCTCTCAAAATATCCAAGGCTTTTGTTATAGAGCCAAAATTGATCAAAGGTTACTACAATCTAAAAACAAAAGAAAGAAAGGGAGAGAGAATTCTCCAGTTGCCCGGTTGCTAAGCAACCCTAGTCTGTTCTGGTAACTGGGTCTGGGGGTCTTTGCTTTCATTTGCAGCTGACTTTCATTCCATATATAATATATACCAGCATGTTTATTCTCCTGTAAATGCCCAGCAAATAAAAAGCGATAAAGCCCTTTCACTGAAATTATTCATGTGCTAAAAGCTTTTATCCACATCACTGGTGTGACTGACAATATCATACCAGCAAGCTTCCAGAATTAGTTCTTGTTCTGGCTTTGTACTCCTGGGCTTTCTTTCTTTAATAAAAGAAAAAGAGCTACAGTTTTATTTAAGCTTTCTATAGTCTGGCATTACAGCTCTTCAGTACCAACGATTAAGATGTCATGTCTATTCCAGGCACGTTTATTCTTCTAGTGGCTGTCAACTTTCTAGAGAAAGTACCTTTTACGTGATTTTTTCCTCTTTAAAAACTTTGGTTTGCCTCTAGGACTAATCTGCAAGAGAGAATTTGAAT
This sequence comes from Rhinopithecus bieti, assembly GCF_001698545.2. Lineage (NCBI taxonomy): Eukaryota > Metazoa > Chordata > Mammalia > Primates > Cercopithecidae > Rhinopithecus > Rhinopithecus bieti. The sequence goes on along the minus strand of NW_016809830.1, from coordinate 4,953,668 downwards.
GAGTTACTTGTCCATCCTGGGAGCCTTTTAAGGAAATCCAAATGGCATATAACACCCTCAGCACTGTTTCTCAAAGTGAGTACCAATGATCACTTATATCAAAATCAATATTCAGGAGTCAGACCTAGGAATCTGATTTTCTCAACCGTCACCCATCATGCTCTCCTTCTCATCAGGTGATTTTGATGCATGCCTAAATTTGACCATTTCTGACTGAAAGAATGCCTAAATGCCTAAATGGTTTTATTTGCACTAATTAATCAATCCTGGCAAACCTTTATTTTAAAATCAGAGATGGGGGGTGGTGTCTCTTCAGGCAAAGGCTTCAGCATCCCTCAGAAATGACTGACTCTTAGAACTAACACTGTGGGCACTGGCAAGCAGACTGGCCCCCTCTTGCCAGGGAAGGATGGCCTCCCACTAGACAGAAGCCTGGCAGTAAAGATGGTCACACATGTGAGGCCTGGCTGCAGGCCTCACACACAGAAGCGGAAAGCTTGCTGGTAAACTGTGTTGCTGGCCCAACCCCTTTCCCCCTTTCCTTTAACTAAAGATTTTGCTTTGACACTAAAGATTAGTACCCAAAAGTATATGTAGCGGGTACAAATTTTCTAAGTCACAAATTCAAGTGTGAGAAGGTATCACTTTTTTCCCCTCTCACAGGATTTGATTTCTCTCTCAATACCCTATTTCTACCAGATGGCCAGAAGCACAGTCTTATTAATTCAGGGAAAACACTGTCGAATTTGGTGATATCTCAACCATTTCAGGTTTAAAACTCAGTGCCATTGAGGATTTCCCACCCTCTCTTGTGCCTTCCTGGAGTTGATCCTACACTCCAGGAAAGGAGGGAGCAGGCCTTGTGCAATGTTGCTGTGGTCCCAGTAGAAGTGAGTATGGAGGGTCACTCTCTCTCTCTCTCTCTCAGCCTTTGCAGCTATCATGGGTGGCTCATCCTCCCTGGTTCTGGCCACAAGAAGATCCCTTGCAGGCTGGCCAGCTCTCATTCTCCCACAGAGAACCCAGAGATTAAGCCGATGTCCTCCTCTCCACATACCTCCTCCCATAACCTAACACTCTAACACTCTAACAATACCCACCCTGATGGTTTGGGGGACTTGTCTATGACCCTTGCTGGGTCCCCAGGTGTTATTTTGGAAGTGAGTCACGCAAGTCCTCTCCACTCTCAGATTTCCAAATTTTAAAAGGAGTTTCAAGAAGAAGGAAGAGTCGGGTGCCTTGCCCTGAACCTAACTCCCTGTCTTCCTTCTCATCAATTTCTTCTTCCCTCCTCTAACCTAAAGTTTCCACCCCCTTGTTGGGGTGAACAGTGGGGAAATAAGTGGCTCATATCAGAAGTCGAGCTCTTGGAAGATTAAATCTAAAAAAGATAGGGATGGAAATGAGTGAGGGGTAAGTAAAAGAATTACAGGAATAAAAATGACCACCTGCAAAAGATAGCCCTTTCCATCTTATCACACCACATGTACACTAGGTCCCTGGTACTGCATTTATTGTGCAAAATGAAAATACACTGTCAACAAAAACACGTTTAAGTTTACTAAGACTTTTGGTTAAGATGGAGCTCCTTGGTTAAATATCCAGTGAGGTGCCTCTGCAGTAGATTTCAAAGTTTTTATTTTGCTGTCAAGCTGTGGCAGTCATGGAGACTTTTGAAATAGCCTCCTAGCTGATTGATTGTACTACTGTGGTTACATGGGACAAAGCTCCATCTCCAAGTGACTCAAGCTAAAGAGAGAAAATTACCAACTTGCATAATGGAGACATGTGGAGGTTTCAGGCACAACTGGATCAGGAAAAGCAAATGATATTATCAGGGCTCAATTTCTCCATTTCTCAGCTCTGCATATTGCTGCCTGATCTCATGCTATGCAAGATGATTGATGGTAGCTCCAAATTCACAACCCCATAGCTGAACAATCCCAGTGGAAATAGGGATTGACATAGCTCTGGCAGAAAAGTCCTGGGAAAGGTTCTCCCCTTCCCCAGGACTTCCCCAGAGGTAAACTCCCAGCTCTGCACTAACCACTGGGCCAGAGGCATGGCTGTTTGGACAAAAAGGAACAGGTTCTGCTCAAGAAGAAGGAGTCCTGTGGCCAGGTGAGAAGGAGTGTTCTGGGCAATTAGCACCAAATGTTCACCACCATGGAGACCTCACCACTATTCTTACACCTCTTTGTACCAACAGAGCTGTTATTCCAAAGCATGAATAAAACCTCATAACCCCTCACCTCAATAGTCATTTCCACATTTAATAAACATTTGTTGGACACCCACTCTGTGTCAGGCTCTGGCCAGGTCTTGAAAACAACCATTAGCAAATAGATAAGGTCCTTCTAGGTGGGAGCCTACTTCTCAAGACACCCCTCCCAAGCTCTGATTTCTGTCTGTCTCTCCAGCCCCATTTCCTTCTCCAGGCCAACAGTCACCAACTGCAGCTATAGGGGCCTCACCCCCACCCCAAGTTACACTGTTAGTCTGGACCAGGTTTTCTCGTCCATGTATGCAGTATATACTTTCCATCTGCTCTATCTTTCCCACCTAATTCATCCTTCAAGGCCAGCTCAAATGTCTCCTCTTCCTGGAACCATCCCTGATTGCCATCTGGATTAATTGTTCCTCCCTCTGCACTTCCACAGCACTGGCGTTCTTATGCAAGTTTTGCATGTCTTCCATCCTGTCTGGTATTCTGGTTATTTGCATGACTGCTTTCTCCAATGGACTGCCATCTCTTGAAGGTCATCATTGTACCTTTAGCCCCTGATTCCCACCCCAGATGCTATGCATATAACAGGCACCCACTAAATACTAGTTAAATGATACAACAAAAGCTAAGCAAAAAAGTACTCCAGTGATATCTGTCCATCAATCTACCCTCCCCTTCGACATTGGCTGGTGTTGAGCCAGGCCACTGTGTGATGCTCACATAGTTATAATATATCCCTGAGCTCCTCTGGTGAAACAAATATGAACACTGTCATCAGTCTTCCCACTTCTAAACATGCTGTCCCAAAACCTGGTGGCAGAGCAATGTGACTGAAGATGGGGCAGAGTCTCTCCTGTTGCCTCAGAATTCCAGTGAAGATCTAACACTGAAGACAAAACGTGTTAAAATAGTCAACATTCTTAGCTCAGAAAACTAGCAGTTGGGTTCCTTCTTCCTCAACATTCTTAGCTGAGAAAACCTCTGGCAGTTGGGATCCTTCTTCCAGAGCTGACAGGCATCATTTTAAAAACATCCCTATCACCTCCAATCACTATTGAAAAAGCATTGAACTGTAAGAAGGGGTTAGTATTAGGGGAAGCACATCCTTTCTAAGGATGAGAAAGGAAAACGAAGTGCTTTCCCTCCCTGATCCAAGAGAGGCAGCTTCATGAAACTTCCTTATGAAAATGGGAGTGTCTGTAGGAAGAGGGACTCTATTTACATAACTCAGGTCTGAAAAATAGTCTCTGCAAAACCTCATAAAGACAAGATCTCAACATCTTCCCAGACAACCCATGTGATCTCCCTTCCTTTGTACTTTTCAGGCCTTTTGTGAACTTGAGCACACTGGAACATGTTTGGCCTCCCTCAAGACACTGTGAGGCCAAGCGGTGGTTATATCCAACTCTCATACAGCACTTTATACTCTTCAAGGGCTTTCACATATATAGTTGCTTGTTTCTCACATATATAGTTTCTTATATAATATGCTTTCACATATGTAATTGCTTATTTAATTCTCACAGGAAACATAATTTACCCTAGATCAGATAGACAATTTAGGTGGAATCACCTAGAACCAGCCGTCCTAACTCCTGAATCAGCAATTACTCCTTCCGCTGGAACATGCAGATATGTTCCTGGGACTGTCTGTGGGCAGTGCCAACACAGATGTGCAACCACTGAGCAGGCCTGTGTATGACTGTCTGGTGCAGAACTAGTTATCTTCCCATCACTGCTGCTTATTCAGCCAAATCTAAAGCCTTTTTTGTTAAAAGAATGATATTCCCAAAGGCAGAGTATGTGAGCTATACAATCACAACAATTCATATCTAGGAAGATTCTACTTTGTTTCAGGCACTGGGCTGACATCTATTCTCTCTTATCTTTTCAACATTGAGAAGTAGACATCATGATCTGTCCTTTATAGATGAAGAAGGCAAGGCCAACACTCCTCTCCCAACACTGGACATCTGTGATTACTGGGGCCATGCTTGTCAGGTGTCTAAAACTTCCCGTAGGCTACTCCTTTGGGTTGCATTGTTACCTGCAGAAGGTCGTCATTCAAATAAAAACCAGTTTGCCCAGAGAAAGCACATAACAGACAATCAGGAATGAGGAAGGTCTTGAGGAGATGGGACATTCAACAGATGCATGTGATGAAGGAAAAAGGTTTGCAGGAAGGTTTAGGGGCTCAGCTAGGTCTGAATAAGATTCCACAGTGAGACCAGGACCCCAGCGTTAACAGAAAGGTATTTGAAAACCAGACATAGTAGACTGAGAAGGAAGGTTCCATTGGTTCAGGTTTGCCCTGGGCCAGTCTTCTTTTACGGAATCTATCATTGAACAAATTCAAATCTGTGACTACCATAGCGCTTCTTCTCTTTCTAACAGGTCCCCACAGCCACTAGCCTAGGAGTAAAAAGAATTCTCTTCCTGAGTGGGTCGCCATGACCAGCATCCCCAGAGAAATCCTCCAAGGCTTTACAAGCTTCGAGTGGTTTAAACAGTCATTGCATCCATACATTGCCCTCTTTCATCACCATCTTTTATGCAGCATTAATTATTTTCCTTTTCATTCATTGAAAAGCTTTCAACCAGAGAGAATCCTAATTAATTTGAGGCAAGAATAATTTTTCCTACATTTGCTGCTTCCAGTCTGTAATTAAAAGGGGCAATTTCAAAGTGGCCATCTTCAAATCTCATGTATAATATTGAGTGGTTCTGCTAAATAGCTTTCAGATGTGCTGTTCATATGTTATTTTGATGAGAGCTGGTGATGGTGTTAATTTCTGATAGAATACTACAGAATGCTGGGTCCTCTTTTTAAGATATATCTTTGTGTAATGGGAAGGACTCTAGCACCTCATTTCATCAGATTCAGTTAAGTGAGTGAATGTCATATATTGCTCATGGCCTCTCTTCTTCTGTATATTCTCACCCAGGTTGTATACCACATACTACATAGTATACAACTATATGGTATGGCTTCTTTCACATACCATATATTTTGCCTTTCCAACTAGAACATAGTCTATCTCAGAGTGGGGCCAAGCTTTTTCCTAACATAACAGATTGGATTATCTTGATTAAAAGTATCATCTCAATTTTACTAGCTCGACTAGAAAAGAGAGATCATTTAATTTTTAAAAAATAATCTTGTACATGGGCCAGGTGCAATGGTGCATGCCTGTAATCCCAAAACTTTGAAAGGGTGAGGCAGGAGATCAATACCAGCCTGGACATCTTAGTAATCTCTACCAAAAAAAACCCAGTCTCTACCAAAAAAATTTTTTTTTTCAATTAGCCAGGTGTAGTCCCAGCTATTCAGGAAGCTAAGGCGGGAGGATCACTTGAGCTCAGAAGGTTGAGCTGCACTGAGCCATGATGGCAACACTGCACTCCGGGCCGGGCCACAGAGTGAGATGTGAGATTCTCTCTCTCTCTCTCTCTCTGATACACACACACACACACACACACACACACACACACACATAGAATCATGTATGTTTCATGGTTTCCATGGGGTTTCCATGGGGGACTAGCACTGGAAACAGAAAGCCATTCTGACCCCAAGAGGTGGGCATGCTGGGGTTCAAGTCTGCGTGTCATCTGCAGTCAGAGGGTTAGCAAAGCCAGGGTAAAAGAGAAATTACCCAGGGAGAGAGTATAAGGTGAAACAGGAACAAGAGCCTGGGGTGGTTTTTGAGCAATACTATTCAGTGGCTACGTGGAGACTTCAGCAAGAAGTGTTTCTGTGGAGTGATGGGGGTAGAAGCCAGGAGAGGTAAGATATGAAAGCAGGGTAAAGAACTAGAAACAGCAAATATGGGCAAGCTTTTTTTTTTTTTTTTTTTCACTTCAAGTTCTGGGATACATGTGCAGAATGTGCAGGTTTGTTATATAGGTATACGTGTGCCATGGTGGTTTGCTGCACCTATTGACCCATCCTCTAAGTTACCTCCCCTTGTCCTCCACCCCCCAACAGGCCCTGGTGTGTTGTTCCCCTCCCTGTGTCCATGTATTATTGTTCAACTCCCACTTATGAGTGAGAAGATACAGTGTTTGGTTTTCTGTTCCTGCTTTAGTCTGCTGAGGATGATGGCTTCCAGCTCCATCCATGTCCCTGCAAAGGATATTATCTCATTTATTTTTATGGCTGCATAGTATTCCATGGTGGTATATATGTACCACATTTTCTTTATCCAGTCTATCATTGATGGGCATTTGAATTGGTTCCACGACTTCGCAATTGTAAATAGTGCTGCAGTAAACATATGCGTGCATGTGTCTTTATAGTAGAATGATTTATATTCTTTCAGGTATATATCCAGTAATGGGATTGCCGGATCAAATGGTACTTCTGGTTCTAGGTCCTTGAGGAATCGCTATACTGTCTTCCACAATGGTTGAAGTAATTTACATTCCCACCAACAGTGTAAAAGTATTCCTATTTCTCCATAGCCTCAGCAGCATTTATGGTTTCTTGACATTTTAGTAATCACCATTCTGACTGGCATGAGATTGTATCTTATTGTGGTTTTGATTTGCATTTCTCTAATGATCAGTGATGTCGAGCTTTTTTTCATATGCTTGTTGGCTGCATAAATGTCTTTGAGGAGTGTCTGTTTATATCCTTTGCTCACTTTTTGATAGGGTTGTTTTTTCTTGTAAATTTGTTAAAGTTTCCTTCTGGATATTAGACCTCTGTCAGATGGGTAAATTGCAAAAAAATTTCTCCAATTCTGTAGGCTATCTGTTCACTCTGATGATAGTTTCTTTTGCTGTGCAGAAGCTCCTTAGTTTAATTAAATTCCATTAGTCAATTTTGGCTTCCGTTACCATTGCTTTTGGTGTTTTCATCACAAAGTCTTTGCCCATACCTATGTCCTGAATGGTATTGCCTAGGTTTTCTTCTAGGGAAAAATATGGAACACTTCATGAATTTGCATGTCATCCTTGCACAGGGACCATGCTAATCTTCTCTGTATCATTCCAATTTTAGTATGTGTGCTGCCAAAGGGAACAGAGCCAAGCTTTTAAGAAGTGTGTCAGAGGTTCCAAGACGGCCAAATAGGAACAGCTCCAGTCTACAGCTCCCAGCGTGAGCGACGCTGAAGACAGGTGATTTCTGCATTTCCAACTCAGGTACCAGGTTCATCTCACTGGGGCTTGTCGGACAGTGGGTGCAGGACAATGGGTGCAGCCCACAGACCATGAGCCAAAGCAGGGCGACACATCACCTCACCCAGGAAGCACAAGGGGTCAGGGAATTCCCTTTCCTAACCAAGGGAAGCCGTGACAGACGGGACCTGGAAAATCGGTTCACTCCCACCCGAATACTGCACTTTTCCAACAGCTTAGCAAATGGCACACCAGGAGATTATATCCCACGCCTGGCTTGGAGGGTCCCATGCCCACAGAGCCTTGCTCACTGCTAGCACAGCAGTCTGGGATCACATTGCAAGGTGGCAGTGAGGCTGGGGAGAGGCACCCACCATTGCTGAGGCTTAAGTAGGTAAACAAAGCAGCCGGGAAGCTCAAGCTGGGTGGAGCCCACTGCAGCTCAAGGAGGCCTGCCTGCCTCTGTAGACTCCACCTGTAGGGGCAGGGAATAGTTGAACAAAAGGCAGCAGAAACTTCTCCAGACTTAAATGTCCCCGTCTGACAGCTTTAAAGAGAGTAGTGGTTCTCCCAGCATGGGGTTTGAGATCTGAGAACAGAAAGACTGCCTCCTCAAGTGGGTCCCTGACCCCAAGTAGCCTAACTGGGAGGCACCTCCCAGTAGGGGCCGATTAACACGGGTTAATACGGCCGGGTGCCCCATGAGATGAAGCTTCCAGAGGAACGATCAGGGAGCAATATTTGCCGTTCTGCAATATTTGCAGTTCTGCAACCTCCGCTGGTGATACCCAGGAAAATAGGGCCTAGAGTGGACCTCCAGCAAACTCCAACAAACCTGAAGCTGAGGGTCCTGACTGTTAGAAGGAAAACTAACAAACAGAAAGGACATCCACACCAAAACCCCATCTGTATGTCACCATCACCAAAGACCAAAGGTAGATGAAACCACAAAGATGGGGAGAAACCAAAGCAGAAAACCTGAAAATTCTAAAAATCAGAGCACCTCTTCTCCTCCAAGGAATGCAGCTCCTCACCAGCAACAGAACAAAGCTGGACGGAGAGTGACTATGTTGAGTTGAGACAAGAAGGCTTCAGAAGATCAGTAATAACAAATTTCTCTGAGCTAAAGGAAGATGTTTGAACCTGTTGCAAAGAAGCTAAAAACCTTGAAAAAAGACTGGACAAATGCTAACTAGAATAAACAACATAGAAAAGACCTTAAATGACTTGATGGAGCTGAAAACCATGGCACAAGAACTACATAACACATGCACAAGCTTCAGTAGCCGATTCGATCAACTGGAAGAAAGGGGATCAGTGATTGAAGATCAAATGAATGAAATGAAGTGAGAAGAGAAGTTTAGAAAATAAGAGTAAAAATAAATGAACAAAGCCTCCAAGAAATATAGGACTATGTGAAAAGACCAAATCTACGTCTGATTGGTGTACCCGAAAGTGACGGGGAGAATGGAACCAAGTTGGAAAACACTCTTCAGGATATTATCCAGGAAAACTTCCCCAACCTAGCAAGGCAGGCCAACATTCAAATTCAGGAAATACAGAGAATGCCACAAAGATACTCCTCGAGAAGAGCAACTCCCATAATTGTCAGATTCACCAAAGTTGAAATGAAGGAAAAAATGTTAACGGCAGTCAGACAGAAAGGTTGGGTTACCCACCAAGGGAAGCCCATCAGACTAATAGTGGATCTCTCTGCAGAAACCCTACAAGCAAGAAGAGAGTGGGGGCCAATATTCAACATTCTTTAAAGAAAAGAATTTTCAACCTAGAATTTCATATCCAGCCAAACTAAGTTTCATAAGTGAAGGAGAAATAAAATCCTTTACAGACAAGCAAATGCTGAGATATTTTGTCACCACCAGGCCTGCCTTACAAGAGCTCCTGAAAGAAGCATTAAACATGGAAAGGAAAAACCAGTATCAGCCACTGCAAAAACATGCCAAATTGTAAAGACCATCAATGCTAGGAAGAAACTGCATCAACTAATGAGCAAAATAACCGGCTAACATCATAATGACAAGATCAAATTCACACATAACAATATTAACCTTAAATGTAAATGGGCTAAATGCTCCAATCAAAAGACACAGACTGGCAAATTGGATAAAGAGTCAAGACCCATCAGTGTGCTGTATTCAGGAGACCCATCACATGTGCAGAGACACACATAGGCTCAAAATAAATGGATAGAGGAAGATCTACCAAGCAAATGGAAAACAAACAAACAAAAAAAAGCAGGGGTTGCAATCCTAGTCTCTGATAAAACAGACTTTAAACCAACAAAGACCAAAAGAGACAAAGAAGGCCATTACATAATGGTAAAGGGATCAATCCAACAAGAAGAGATAACTATCCTAAATGCACCCAATAAAGGAGCACCCAGATTCATAAAGCAAGTCCTTAAAGACCTACAAAGAGATTTAGACTTCCACACAATAATAATGGGAGACTTTTACACTCCACTGTCAACATTAGACAGATTCACGAGACAGAAAGTTAACAAGGATGTCTAGGAATTGAACTCTGCTCTGCACCAAGCAGACCTAATAGACATCTACAGAACTCTCTACCCCAAATCGACAGAATATACATTCTTCTCAGCACCACATCACACTTATTCCAAAATTGAACACATAATTGGAAGTAAAGCACTCCTCAGCAAATGTACAAGAACAGAAATTATAACAAACTGTCTCTCAGACCACAGGACAATCAAAGTAGAACTCAAGATTAAGAAACTCACTCAAAACCGCTCAACTACATGGAAACTGAACAACCTGCTCCTGAATGGCTACTGGGTACATAATGAAATGAAGGCAGAAATAAAGATGTTCTTTGAAACCAATGAGAACAAAGATGCAACATACCAGAATTTCTGGAACACATTCAAAGCAGTGTGTAGAGGTAAATTTATAGTACTAAATGCCCACAAGAGAAAGCAGGAAAGATCTAAAATGGACACCCTAACATCACAATTAAAAGAACCACAGAAGCAAGAGCAAATGCATTCAAAAGCTAGCAGAAGGCAAGAAATAAGTAAGATCAGAGCAGAACTGAAGGAGATGGAGACACAAAAAAACCCTTCAAAAAAATCAATGAATCCAGGAGCTGGTTTTTGGAAAAGATCAACAATATTGATAGACCACTAGCAAGACTAACAAAGAAGAAAAGAGAGAAGAATCAAATAGACACAAAAAAAAAATGATAAAGGGGATTTCACCACTGATCCCACAGAGATAAAAACTACTATCAGAGAATACTATAAACACCTCTATGCAAATAAATTAGAAAATCTAGATGAAATGGATAAATTCCTGGACACATACGCCTTCCCAATACTAAACCAGGAAGAAGTTGAATCTCCGAATAGACCAATAACAGGCTCTGAAATTAAGGCAATAATTAATAGCCTACCAACCAAAAAAAGTCCAGGACCGGATGGATTCACAGC
>NW_016809830.1:4926591-4941746 GCF_001698545.2 Rhinopithecus bieti | reverse complement strand
GCAACAAAAGCCAAAATTGACAAATGGGATCTAATTAAACTAAAGAGCTTCTGCACAGCAAAAGAAACTACCATCAGAGTGAACAGGCAACCTACAGAATGGGAGAAATTTTTTGCAATCTATCCATCTGACAAAGGGCTAATATCCAGAATCTACAAAGAACTTAAACAAATTTACAAGAAAAAAATCAAACAGCCCCATCAAAAAGTGGGAGAAGGATATGAATAGACACTTCTCAAAAGAAGACATTTATGCAGCTCACAGACATATGAAAAAATGCTCATCATCGCTGGTCTTCAGAGAAATGCAAATCAAAACCACAATGAGATACCATCTCACACCAGTTAGAATGGTGATCATTAAAAAGTCAGGAAAAAACAGGTGCCAGAGAAGATGTGGAGAAATAGGAACACTTTTACACTGTTGATGGGACTGTAAACTACTTCAATCATTGCGGAAGACAGCATGGCGATTCCTCAAGGATCTAGAACTAAAAATACCATTTGACCCAACCATTCCATTACTGGAATTACTGGAACCCAACCATTCCATATACCCAAAGGATTATAAATCATGCTGCTATAAAGACACATGCACATGTATGTTTATTGCGACACTATTCACAATAGCAAAGACTTGGAACCAACCCAAATGTCCATCAATGATAGACTGGATTAAGAAAATATGGCACATATACACCATGGAATACTATGCAGCCATAAAAAAGGATGAGTTCATGTCCTTTGTAGGGACATGGATGCAGCCGGAAACCATCATTCTCAGCAAACTATCGCAAGGACAGAAAAACAAACACTGCATGTTCTCACTCATAGGTGGGAGTTGAACAATGAGAACTTGGACACAGGGTGGGGAACACCACATACCAGGGCCTGTCATGGTGTGGGGGGAGGGGGAAGGGATAACATTAGGAGATATACCTAATGTAAATGACGAGTTAATGGGTGCAGCATACCAACATGGCACATGTATACATATGTAACAAACCTGCACGTGCACCTGTACCCTAGTACTTAAAGTATAATAAAAAATAAATAAAAATAAATTTAAAAAAAAGAAATGTGTCTACCAGCTGGGCATGGTGGTTCATGCTTGTAATGCCAGCACTTTTGGAGGCTGAGCTGGGAGGATCACTTAAGTTCAGGAGTTCGAGACCAGCCTGGGCAACAAGCAAAACACTAACTCTACAAAAAGCGAAAAATTTAGCCAGGCGTGGTGGTGTATGCCTGTAGTCTCAGCTACTCGGGAGGCTAAGGTGGGAGGATGGCTTGAGCCTGGCAGATGGAAGTTGCAGTGAGCCATGATCACACCACTGCACTCCAGCCTGAGCAACAGAGCCAATCCCTGTCTCAAAAAAAAAAAAAAAAAAAAAAAAATTGCCTACAAAGCGGAGGAAAGAACAAGAGTGCTAAATGAATGGCACCAGAATCTAGTTAAGTTTTCTCTCCCATGTTTAGAATGATCCCATCATATAAATGGAAGGTTCTACAGATATGATTATAAAGAGCATCTTCTTTAAATAGGTACACTCCCCCATCCCACCTCCACATATGCACATGTGAACCCTGAAAGATCCAATCCTTCAAAATGGATCCTGGCTGGGCACAGTGGTTCATGCCTGTAATCCCGGTGCTTTGGGAGATCGAGGCTGGAGGATCGGTCACTTGAGACCAGGAGTTTAAGACCAGCCTGGGAAACATAGTGAGACCCCATCTCTATGAAAAATTTAAAAATTAGCTTGGCACGGTGGTGCGTGTGTGTAGTCCCAGCTGCTCAGGAGGGCGAGGCAGTATGATTGCTTGAGCCCAGGAGTTCAAAGCTGCTGTGAACTATGCTCTACTGTATTCCCACCTGGGTACCATTCCTTCTGAAACTATTCCAATCAATAGAAACAGAGAAGCCCACTTGATCATAGTGGATAAGCTTTTCGATGTGCTGCTGGATTCGGTTTGGCAGTATTTTATTGAGGACTTTTGCATCGATGTTCATCAGGGATATTGGTCTAAAATTCTCTTTTTTTGTTGTGTCTCTGCCAGCCTTTGGTATCAGGATGATGCTGGCCTCATAAAATGAGTTAGGGAGGATTCCATCTTTTTCTATTGATTGGAAAAGTTTCAGAAGGAATGGTACCAGTTCCTCCTTGTACCTCTGGTAGAATTTGGCTGTGAATCCATCCGGTCCTGGACTTTTTTTGGTTGGTGCATAAAAAATTAATAATAATAATAAAATAAAAAGATGGATTCTGAGTGATTAACTGCACCTAAATTCAAAATAGAGCAAGCTCTATTCTGTACTCTTTGAGTTCCTAGAAAAACCACATTTGCATAACTTTGGTACTTGTATAGCTGCCTGTTCCTGCTTACACCATCTGAACTAACCAGCAGGTTGTAGTTCAGTGACCTACGACGACCAATCACAACTCAGCATTAACCAATCAGAACTAAGCAAGTCCACATCCTTCATTTGCATAAGCAAATCAGAGTGGGAACCCAAGTAGGAACTTTCTCTATAAAAGACAATTTCTCCCTTTGTTTTCCAGACTGCACTTTGATTTTTTGCTGAAGGCTGCATCTACCTATTGCATCTATGAAGCACTTCAGTACTTGGTCTTTCTAGCAGAAAAATTCTCTGGATGAAAAAGTAAAATCCAAAGTTACTGATTTAGCATCACCATCTAGCCCAGCTATTGTGGTTGGTGGACCAGTCACACAATGACACTTAAAACGCCTCTCTGGAGAAGCACAGGGCCTCCTTCCAGAGGGAATGATGGACCCAATCCCTTGATGCAAGCACTCCCAGGACTCACATGGTCCTTGTCCCATGAAATCTCAAAGGGCTAATTCCACCAGGCTCCAAAGCTCTGTGCTTTTTGTCTCATATAAAAGACCCCATAGTACTTCCTGTGTATTTTTAAGCAGTAGTTTGCACCATCTATTTTTAAGTCAGACAGACAGGTCCAGGGGAATTGTGACTTGCCACTAACAATGGCAGAATTGGGCCTGGACCCCACACACCCCAAGGCAGCACCAGGATCCTCCCACAAAACAGACAGGCTGCTTCATTCCCCTCTCTTGGTGATGACAGCTTCATTCTTGACTCACAGCAAACATTAACTCAAAAAGCTTTGATAGGTTACTTGTCCATACCATAGCCACACCCATTAAATTACAAATGAGGAAAACTGAGGTGCAGAGAGGATCAATGACTTGGCTAAGTGCACTGAGCTAGAAGTAAAACCAAGATCTGGCTGGGCGCAGTAGCTCACACCTGTAATCCCAGCACTTTGAGAGGCCAAGGCGGGCAGATCATGAGGTCAGAAGTTCGAGACCAGCCTGATCAACATGGTGAAACCCCATCTCTAATAAAAATACAAAACTTAGCCAGGCATGGTGGCATGCACCTATAATCCCACCTACTCAGGAGGCTGAGGCAGGAGAATCACTTGAACCCAGGAGGCAGAGTTAGCAGTGAGCCAAGATTATGCCACTGCACTCCAGTCTGGGTGACAAGGTGAGACTCCATCAAAAAAAGCAAAAACAAAACAAAAAGCAAAAAAAAAGACCTCCCACCCTCAGACCAGCATATTTTTATCTGCAACAAGAACTGGCATGCATGAGTAACAGACAGGCCTGGTGTATCCCAGTGGCTCAGCAGAAAGGAGTGAAGACCCACTTTCTTAAAAACCTCAGAGCCCTCCAGAGACATGACATTATCCAATGTACTCCCTCTGGAAGAGCCCTGAGTTTCCTGAGCTATAAATATTGAGTCTTGTGAGGTTTCCTCTCAGAGCTGAGGTACAGTTAATGAAGTTTCACATTCGTGCTGAGTTTGACCTAAAAAAGAAGTTTAAACTTTCAGGCCCATCAAAATGAGGAGTTTTTTCTTGCCCCAATCTCAATGAGCCAACAAGGCCTTTCAAGAAAGAAATTCCCACAAATGGAGACTGTTGAGGCATCAGTGGTTACTTCTCATCACCACGGAAACCCCCAAACCACTACATCCCTGGCTTCCACAGGGGTAGGGCTGTCTCACCCTCCTACTCCATCTTCTCCAAAGATGGGATGCTGCTGAGTCCACCAGCTTTTATCAACCACTCAGCACTTAAAGTCTACTCCCCTCATGTTCAGCTCAACTTGGTTCCTTCGTGGTCTTCGCTACTGCCAAGACCCAGTTTTTGGCAGTCTAGAAGATATCAGTGGCTTACATTTTTCCTCTTATCCCAACTTCTCAATGGCCTACAGCCCTCTGTTCCCTGCTGTGATCCCAGGGAGTTCCACCTGAACATCCTGAAACTCCTCCTCAGTTTCTGCGGCAGGTGCTCTGCAGGCTGAACTCCCAGCCTCTCCCAGCACCTCACTCTCCACAGCCACTTTCACTTCTAAGATCTTCGTCTAAAGCTTTCAAGGAAATTAAAGGGCAAGCTAGTTACACAAAGTAATGTGACTTATGTCCTTTAGGCCCATTGCCTCCCCTGCTTTGCTGCCCATTCTCCCTAAATCTTTGCAACCTGATCAACCTGATTGTCTGTCACCATCACATTAACCGAAACTGTATTCTTTAAGGTTAAATCTCAAGTGCTTTGTCTAACCACCCTGCTCTCATTTCTGAATAGCATTTGACACAGCTGACAACTCCCTCACCAACTCTTGCCCGCCCATGCATTCACACAGGTGCACACACAGGCACACAGACTTCCTTAAAATTCTCTCCCTGGTTTTTGTAGCTTTCTCTGCAACTTCTTGCCACCTCTCTCTTTCCAGTCTGATGGTTTTCAAACCTTTCCCCTCAGAGGTTCTCCATCTTAACATATCTAAAACCAAACTCATGGTCTTTCTTTGAGACCTACCATCCTGGGTCTTGGGTGTCATTACCGTCTTCCAGCCCACCAGACCGGATACCAAGGAGTCATCTTTGTCTCCTTGCTATTCTGAACCCTCACATTTAATTAGTCCCCAAGTCCTGCCAATTCTTCCTTCAAAACGCCCCTATACTTACACCATCATCTTCATTATGACTCTGTTCTCTCCTTTCTAATCCATGTGGCCCATCTCTGCTAGATTAACTCCCTTAACACACTCGTCGAGCCTCATCAATGGTGATTCCTATTTCCCATATGAAACTAAAGTTCTTGCTCTAAACTTAAAATGCCTGAACATGCTGGTCCTATCCTGCTCAATCACCCTGATTTCCCATTACTCTAAAGCATGAATTCATTGCTGCAGTCAAACTCTACTTGTTACATTTCTCCCTTCATGCAGATGAACATGATTTGCACTGCCACCACCACCACAGACATGAGCCACCACACCTGGCCAAAAATTATTTTTTAATGATCTACACAGTGACTGGCTTGGGGGTAGGACGAAGGATTCTGGTTTTCTAATAATCCCCCTCAGTCATCCCTCCCATTCTTTAACATGAATAACTGATGTTTCTTCAATTTTAGGTAAAAGCTATGGAGCCAATACAGGTGCAGCATTCCCTTCTACCCATTGGCAATTCTGGAATCTCCCTTGTTCTGTTAATAGACCAAAAAGAAAAAAAGTTGTTATTACGTTGAGTATTTACTGACCACAATGTAATACAGTTAGAAATCTACAACAAATAGATAACCGCAAAAAAAAAAATCTGAAAACAGATTTTCAAATAACTCCCAAGCTTGATAAGAAATACAAGAAAATCATAAACTGTTCACAACTCAAGAACACTACATGACAAAACTTACGGGATGCAGCCAAAGTGGTACTTAGAAGCCAATGAATACCAACAAACAAGTTTACTAGCACAAAAGTTTGAAGTTAAAGGAACTCAACTTTCAAATCAGGAAGTACAACAACAACAAAATGATCCAAGGAAAGTAGATGAAAGGAAATAAAAATAATTTTAAAAGAAATGATAAATTAATCAACAAAAACAAAACTTGTCCTTTGACAAGACCAACCTTTGGCAAATTTCACTAAGAAAGAAAGAAAGTAAACAAACACATTGGGCCCGAGAAAAGCAGGAAGCTAAATTTCAGCCTGAATTTCAGTTACAAAGCAGGGAACTGTGCAGTCTCAGGCAAGCTTCTTAACTTCTCAACACAGACCCACCATCTGCAAAACGCAGGTGACAAAAAAAACAATTCCTACCTCAAAAGTTGTTGTCACAATTAGATGAGATAGCATATGCAAAGGACGTAGCACAATGTCTGGCTCACAGAAACAGACAATAAATAATGCTATCATAATGGCATTTTAATGTAATAAACCTAAACGAATAGAGCAGTAGGTCTTAGTCCTGGGTTTGCATCAGGATTACCTGTGATGATTTTTAAAATTCATGATGAATAACTTAAACATGATGACAACTCCCTCACCAACTATTTTATTATAAAACTATTTTATTATAAAACTATTTTTATTATAAATATAATAAATATAAAACTATATTTATTATAAAACTATTTCTATTATAAAAACTATTTTATTATTGGGAAAGTCTAATTTTCTCACCACAGGAATCATTTTTTAATTCACCAGACTCTATTGTCCACACAACTGTGTTCCACAGATACACCCAAACTTGGAGATTTCTGATTCTGTCATCTTTTTTCCCAGGCATTTCTTTTCTGATTTCTTCCCATGTAAGCTTCAAGGATAGGAAAGCCTGACATTGGAAAATTTTCCAACTTTTTCTTTTTCATTTCTTATTCCTTATGAACAAGACTCCATATTCAATGGTTAGATTGGGCACCAAAATACATCACTCAAAAGAAAAGGTGTTTTAGTTTGGGTTTCCTTAGAAGCAATCCCTCAGACAAGAGTTTTTGAACATGCAGTTTATGTGAGAAGTGTTCTCAGAAAGCAAAGGACGCCAATAAAGTTCATGAATGCCCAGGTTGCCACTGTTGGAAATTGAGACTCAGTGCCTTTGAGGGCCTCCGGGACAGTGAGTAGAACACACCTCAAAATTGTTCTACTCAAGGAGTGAAGAAGCTTAACCACCAACTTTCATTTGGCTTGGGTTGAGTGCGGCTCTTGAGCAATTCACTCCAGTTGCAGAGAAAGCCCTCAAGCAGAATCATGTTTGCTTGCAGGAGGAAGCCATTGGCCTTTAGGAGACTCAAGGGGCTATGGGCTTCCACTACAGAAGCCAACCAATTCAACCCAATGCTCATGCCTAGGGTAGTTTGTGCCCACACTGAGGGGTGAGCAACATACTTTGGAAATTCTTTCATGTTTCCTTTCTAGGCCAGATTACCTTTTATTTAACCATCCTAGTCTTTAGGAAGCTCTTCACAAAAATGAAAAGATTTGTGTTTTTTAATAAAAGGACTTGGAATTTAATATAAGTGATCTACAGGGTGCTTCGTGACATACATGCTACTAATTGCTCCCTTACCTTTTGTGTTACCCTGTTCCAAAATTATTGTTTCTTAAAAAAAAAAAATCACAGAGTTATCTGTGTGATTGGATGGTGCATGTGATCATGGAAGGTCATGATGTGGGGAGGTTCCAGCATATTTAGCAATTAATACGCCATGCTCAGAGATCTTCAAGAGTATCTGCAACCTTTTTAAAATTAATCTTCACAGAACTTCTAACAGCAAAAATAGCATTCACATATTTTTTGCTTTGAGGAATCTCTCAGAAGTCTCTCATCACTCTTAATCCATTTTTTCATAGCTTCTGCTATAATTTATTTTATTTTATTTTATTTTACTTCATTTCAGTTTTGAGAGGGAATCTCGCTCTGTCACCTAGGCTGCAGTGCAGTGCCGCGATCTTGGCTCACCACAACCTCCGCCTCAGGTTCAAGTGATTCTCCCACCTCAACCTCCTGAGTAGCTGAGATTACAGGAATGCACCACCATGCCCAGCTAATTTTTATGTTTTTAGTAAAGACAGGATTTCACCATATTGGCCAGGCTGGTCTCAAACTCCTGACCTCAGGTGATCCACCTGCCTCGGCCTCCCAAAGTGCTGGGATTGCAGGCATGAGCCACTGCACCCGGTCTTCTGCTATAATTTAAATGTGTTCTCCAAAATTCAGAAGTTGCCATTGTGATAGTATTAAGAGGAAGGGCCTATACACAATGATTAGGTCATGAGGACTCCCTGGTGAATAACTTTGAGGCCTTTATAGAAGAAGCTTCAGTCAGCCTTCAGTTTATCTTACCCTCCTGCCATGTGAAGATACAGGAAAAAGGTCCTCACCAGATGCTAGTGCCTTGATCTTGGGCTTCCCAGCCTCCAGAACTGTGAGAAATGAACTTCTGTTTTTTATAGACTAACCAACCTCAGGGATTCTGTTAGAGCAGCACAAGCAGACTAAGACAGCTTCCTTACAAGACCAAGAATGTAGGTGTCCCCATTTTAATATTGGAACACTGAGGTATAGAGAGGTAAAATAAATTACAACAGGTAGCAAAAGGTCCCTTTATTATCATCCTTACTTCATAGGACTGTTGTTTCCTCTGCTGAAGAACTGGCTGTGGCTGAATTCTCTCACCAGCTTTTGGCAAAGTTGGATCTGAGCATGATGGCCCATCCCAATAGAAGCAAAGCCATAGCTTATTGTGGGGACAGAGGTAAGTTCTGAGCTTCATCAGAGAGCCTTGGGACATGGGATGTGCCTTGGAGTAAACTGGACTCACTTGATAAACAAAGATATAAAAACTATTTCTCAAAGAGAGTTTTACTTCACTTTAAAGAGCTAGATAGTCTCCGTTGCTTAAACTACATCCAGAAGGCCCCATGGGAAGTGTCTTTGCAGTCAGGTTAAAAGCTTTCTTCTGCACAATGAGACACCATCCAACAAAGGGAATGAATATGCTCAACTTTAAGCAACAATGTGGATGAATCTCACCACCGTATTGTTGTACAAAAGAAGCCAGACTCCAAAGTAGACATGCTGCATGATTCTGTGTGTATAACACTCAAAAACAGGAAAAAACAAAACTTCTGTTAAAAGTCAGCATAATCATTGTTCTTATACAGAGTCATCAATGACAGAAAGCGGGTATTTGGAGACTTTTAGGGATATAGTGGTATTCTGTTTCTTGATCTGGATGTTGGTTTCACACACCTACAGAAAGTGAACAAATCAAAGTGTTCAATTTGTGAAAATGTATAAATCTTTATACTAATGATTTGTTCACTTGCTGTATATATGGTATATAATTTTTAAGTAGACTACATTTTTAAGGCAGTTTTAGATCCACAGAAAAACTGAGTAGAAAGTACAGAGTTCTCACTCTGCCCCCTGCCCCTACACACACAGTACACCCCTACACATGCATGGGACAGAGTGAGAACTCTGTACATGCAGTACTACACACACAGTGCTACACACACAGTTATAACACATATTGGGTGGTCGTAGTGAGAACTCTGTACAAGCACAGTACGTATTCATGCAGTACTAACACATCATGTGGGGAGAGTGACGAACTCTGTACATGCAGCTACTACACAAACAGCTGCTACACACCACAGTACGTAGACAACCCAGGGGGGCAGAGTGGAATCTCTGTTTATACCAGTACTGACGACACGCAGTATACACACACAGTGGAGAGTGAGAACTCTGTACATGGCATACGTACACACGCAGTACTACAACAACAGTACTAGACATGCCAGGGGGGCAGCGGTAAGAACTCTGTACATGCAGTTACTACATCACACAGTGCTACAGCACACAGGGTACTTAGCATCACCATAGGGGGCAGAGTGGCAGAACTCTGTACACACAGTAGCTAATACATGCAGTAACTACGACACACAGGGGGCCAGAGTGACAACTCTGTACAGCTGCAATACTACAACAAGCAGTATCTACACATGCCAGTACACAGGCAGACACTTGTGACACATGCCCCTAACACATGCAGTACACCCTGCCCTATACACACGCACAGCCTTCCCATTATCAACATTCCCACCAGCGTGATGGATTTATTACAATTAATGAGCCTGCATTGACACGTCATTATCACCCGAAGTCCATAGTTTACATTAGGATTCACACTTGGTGCTATACATTCTGCAGTATATAGACATCTCTCCTCCATCATAGCATCATACGGAGTCATTTCATAGCTCTAAAAATCCTCTGTGCTCCATTGATTTCTCCCTTCCTTCCTCCTAACCCCCAACAACTACTAAATCTTTTACTGTCTCCATAGTTTTTCCTTTTTCAAAATGGAATATAGTTGGAATCATAAAATATGTAGCCTTTTCAGATTGACTTCTTTCACTTAGTCATATGCATTTAAGTTTTCTCTATGTCTTATCATGGCTTGATAGCTCTTTTCTTTTTAGTGCTGAATAATATTCCATCGTCCATATGTACCACAGTTTATCCATTCACAGACTGTAAGATATCTTGGTTGCTTTCATGTTTTGGAAATTATAAATAAAGTTTCTGTAAACATGCACTTACAGGTTTTTGGGTGAACATAAGTTTTCAACTCACTTGAGTAAGTACTGAGGAATACAATTGCTGCATCATACAGTAAGAGTATGTTTATTTTTTTAAAAATTGCCAAACCGTCTTTCACAATGGCTATACTACTTTCCATTTCCATCAGCAATGATTGAGGGTTGTATATTTTAATTAAAACTTTAAAAAAATAGTTGAAAAATACAAACAAAAGCCCACTACCAAATCCAAATAAATTGAGAATATTTAAAAGAATGTGCCACAGATTCTAAATACAAATCTAAAAAGTTTTCAAAAATATTTTGATCAAAAGCAATGTCTTTAGAATAACTACATAACTTCCCTATTTGAGCCTCCCTGGGGTGTGTGTTCAACCAGGCTTATTAAAACCACAGTGAGAGTTGGTATATTTTGGGGTCCTAACAGGGCAGACCTACCAAATCCAAATGAAGTTTTCAGTTCCTACTAGACCTTTGAGACCTGTGTAGACACAGCCTTTAGCCAAATGGCTTGTCTTCTCAGTCTAAGGCAGGTGAGTACCTGAAGTCCTCTGACTTCAAACCACATATTTAGATGTCAAATTCTTTTTTACTATTTGCTATTTGGAAAGTATGTAATGCACCCCTCCACCTTAAAAAAAAAGTTATTATTTTCTGTTTGTGAAAATGAGTTATCCAAAGGAGAGAAAGGCAACAAGGCACAAAACTTGCAGGACATGAGCTTCTACAGAGCATTTGGGGTTGAGAGGTTATCCTCCTTGGTTACAGATAGAGCAGGGGTCCCCAACCCCCAGGCCATGGACTGGTACCAGTCCGTGGCCTGTTAGGAGCCAGGCTGCATAGCAGGAGGTGAATGGTGGGTGAGAAAAGTTTCATCTGCGTTTACAGCTCCTCCTCATTGCTTGCATTATCTCCTGAGCTCCACTTCCTGTCAGATCAGCAGCAGCATTAGATTCTCATAGGAGCACAAACCCTATTGTGAACTGCACATGTGAGAGTTCCAGATTGCCTGTTCCTTATGATAATCTAATGCCTGATGATCTGAGGTGGAGCTGAGGTTGTGATGCTAGTGCTGGGGAGTGGCTGCACACACAGATTAACAGTAGGAGGGAGGTTTGACTGCTCAGAGACCATAATAAATCAACTGCTTGCAGATTCATTTTTTTTTTTTTTTTTTTTTTGAGACGGAGTCTTGCTCTGTCGCCCAAGCTAGAGTGCAGTGGCCGGATCTCAGCTCACTGCAAGCTCCGCCTCCCGGGTTTACGCCATTCTCCTGCCTCAGCCTCCCGAGTAGCTGGGACTACAGGCGCCCGCCACCTCACCCGGCTAGTTTTTTGTACTTTTAGTAGAGACGGGGTTTCACCGTGTTAGCCAGGATGGTCTCAATCTCCTGACCTTGTGATCCGCCCGCCTCGGCCTCCCAAAGTGCTGGGATTACAGGCTTGAGCCACCGCGCCCGGCCGCAGATTCATATTAAAACACTATCAATGAGTGGCAAGTGACAATTAAGCTGCATCTGGTGGCAGACTTCATAGTGGCAAGTGAGTTGATGTACTTCAGTTGTACAGCTGCATCTGGTGGCCCTAAAAGCATATTTGAGACAAGTTCAAATCTCCATATGATCTGGATTAAAGTCAAAGTAGAATACCCTGAGATTGCCACAGGAGCACTGAAAAGCCTGCTTCCATTCCCAACATCTTATCTTTGTGAGGCAGGGTTTTCTGCAGTGACAGCAAACAAAATGAGATGATGGAATAGACTAAACATAAGCAACACATTTCAGATGTCGCTGTCTCCCATCAGCCCCATATCGGACTGCCTAGCTGCAGGAAAACGAGTTCAGGGCTCCCACTGATTCTGCATCATGGTGAACTATATAATTATTTCACTATATATTGCAATGTAATGATAGTAGAAATAAAGTGCACAATAAATGTAATGTGCTTGAATAATCCCCAAACCATCTCTCCCCCCACCCACCACCCAGTCCGTGGAAAATTTGTCTTCTACGAAATTAGCCCCTGATGCCAAAAAAAATGAAGACCACTGAGATGGAGGGCATTTGTTTTTTGAAATATAAGTTAGAAACAAAAGTAACAGTAATTCTGTGGTTTGTAGTATCCCTTTAACTTTGCAAAGGGTTAGCATATCCACTTATGCACTCATTCAATGCACCTTTACTACAGAGTCATATTTTATGAGGAGCAATAGGTTCTGAAGAAAGTGCATAAGGTCAACATTGCCCTTATAAATTCCTTAAGTAATTGTGCAGCATACATGGTCTGTGCATTCACAGAGTTGGCTCATGTTTAGACACCATGCTGTACAAACATGTGCTGTACAAACACTGGGCTGATGATCACATCCAGCACCACAACGTGCTCACTCTAAGCAGAGAAGGGGACAGAAACAGACAAAAGAAAACCATGAATTGAGTCTCCTGTTTCACCCTCTCTCACCAGAGCAGGAGTCCGCACACTTTTTCTGAAGAGAACCAGAGAGCAAATATTTTAGGCTTTGTGGTCTCTGTCACAAGTCCTCAAGTCTGCCATTGCAGCACAAAATTAGTCATGCACAATAAGTAAATGAATGGGCATGGCTGTGTTCCAATAAAACTTTATTTCCAAAAGCAGGCAGTGGGCAGGGTTTGGCCCACAGCCTATAGTTTGCAGCCTGTTCTTCTTGACATATACCCATTGCCTGGGATTGGCAGCAGAGTCACAGGCACTAATTAGATTGTTTTCTTTCTCTATTTCTCTATGCAGCTAAACTTACAGAAATGAAATACACAGATAATGCAAGCCTATTATACTGAACATCTGTGTCAGGAGCCATGTGGGGTGCTGAGACATAGGAAGAACAATATCTTGCCCTCACAGGGGTCTTAGATGACTGTGAGCTGTCCATCCAAGGTTCATAGTTCTTCTCCTTTTGTCCTGTAGCGTTGTCTCTGGGGAGCAGCTGCTTGCGGTCTCCTTTGCATCTAGGTGGAACTGTGTGACTGTCCTCACCAGTGAAATGTGTGCAGAAGTAACATGAGCCACTCATAGCCAAGATGGTTAAAGAAAGAGCTGTGCTCCTCCACACATTCATCCCATTTTCTGGCTGGATTTATATAACTCCAGGGGTCTAAGGAATGACAGAGCCACTAGATAGGAGGAGCTTGGGTCTCTGGATTCCTAAATGGAGGTACCCATCAATCAAACGGTTGATAAATGTACTTCTATTGTAAACCTCTAAAACTTGGGGGTTTTAACTGTCATGGCCACTAGCAGTACCTTAACTAGAGCAATAGTCCAGCAGAGAGCACAAACCATGAAAACTGTCATCACTTAGGGTAGTGAGAGCTGTATAAACAACGTGCTGGGAGGGTACTGAGGAGGAGTGATGCGAGAGCAACTTCTACCTGAGAATTCATGCAAGATACATGAAGAGTCAGTGAGTCTGGAAGCATCAGCTAATCCATCTTCACAAACGACCCTTTTGACATAATAGGACTCTGAGGTTTGGAGAGGTTAATGACTTGGGCAAAGTCACTGACCATTGGCAGAGTCAGAACTCCTGACTCAACTCTGGTTCTCTTTTCCCTGCATGACACTGTCTCAAACCCATAATCTGGAAGACTGATGGGATGGGCCAGGGAAGAGTTTGACCAGAAGCTGCATCCTCTGTTCCTCTCCACCAGACAGCTAGCGCCCTGCTTCCAGAGGCAGTCCTACTCAGGGATTCATGAATAAACCAGCTCCTTTCCTTCCTCAGGAGCCAAGCAAATCAGGACACATGAATTTAGGCTGTAGGAAGGGTCTGGTCCACAGGGTGGAGGTGCTCCCTGCAGCAAGACATCCATGCCCATCGCAAAGGCTGACTGACCCACTCACCGTCCGCCAGCAAGACAGGCAGCGTGGGAGTCGGAAGGCAGACAAGAAAATGGAGCACGGCGGGGGCTGGGGGTGGGGAAGAGATTAATGGTTTCTATTTTTTACCATGAAAAAAGATTTTTGACATTAAGTAGAAGAATTTTAATACATCTGCACACACCAAAAAGCCAGTTTCCCTAATGTGGCTCTTCCTGGCATTCTTCCTGGTGAGATAAATGGCCCACACTTCACCTTGCTTTTTCTCTCCTTTGAGCATCTCAAAAGCAGATTTCTTCTTTTCTCCTATTGAAACAACCAGGCCTTGGCTCAAAGGGCTATGAACCACAGGATGAATAAGTACACACACACACACACACTACTGCACACCACAAACATGTAGCTATCCAGGACATGCTGTTTTTGCCCATTTTAATTATGCTGAAAACAAATCCATCTCCTTTACACTCATGCAAGTGTACAACATAAGATGTTTTGCAACTTCATATCAGATAAAAACTGGACCTAAACCCACAGGTCTGTTTTAAAGAGCAGCAGAATTTCAACCAGAGCAGATTGAATTAAGGCAAACAGCTTTAAAAATATATTAACTATTTTAATTCTTTCTCCCCATTCCACTTCTCATCCATTTGTATCTACACACACAAACCAGTCTGACTGAATACACTTCAAACCAGCTGGAATACTGGTAGGTAAATTGAAGTGACCTTTCTGGCCATAGGTATCATACACCTTTAAAATGTACATTTCCTTCAACTAGTAATACTACTTCTATGAATTTATCCCAAGAGAATAATCACACAAGCATGCAGAATTTTTTTTTTTTTTTTTTTTT
>NW_016809830.1:4916410-4925936 GCF_001698545.2 Rhinopithecus bieti | reverse complement strand
GGTCTCGATCTCCTGACCTTGTGATCCGCCCGTCTCGGCCTCCCAAAGTGCTGGGATTACAGGCTTGAGCCACCGCGCCCAGCCGCATGCAGAATTTTTTTTGAAACAGGGTCTCACTCTGTCTCCCAGGCTGGAGTGCAGTGGGGTGATCTCACGAACATTCAAGTAATGTCCATTCATATAATGTTCATTTTTCTTTTCCATGTTCTCGAATTGTTTTCATCAAACAAAATTACTTATACTACAAGAAGTAATAAAATAACTAAAATAAATGAATAAAATGGAGCATAGTGACTCAAAGGAACTTTTTTTTTTTGAGACGGAGTCTCGCCTGTCGCCCAGGCTGGAGTGCTGTGGCCGGATCTCAGCTCACTGCAAGCTCCGCCTCCCGGGTTCAGGCCATTCTCCTGCCTCAGCCTCCCGGGTAGCTGGGACTACAGGCGCCCGCCACCTCGCCCGGCTAGTTTTTTGTATTTTAGTAGAGACTTGGTTTCACCGTGTTCGCCAGGATGGTCTCGATCTCCTGACCTCGTGATCCGCCCGTCTCGGCCTCCCAAAGTGCTGGGATTACAGGCTTGAGCCACCGCGCCCGGCCTTCAAAGGAACTTTTGATAACCAAGATGCCAACTACCTGGCATGCCTGAATTCTTCACTAACCTGTCAGCTGCTGCAGCATTCAGAGCAGAGTGGCCTAAATGGAAATGGCCAGTTCAAAGTACGCTGCTAACTGACATTTAAGCCCCCTAGTCCTGTGCTTGGGTTGCCAAGGCCCCTTGTCATGAGGCTTCTTTGAGGCTTTATAACATAAATATATATTTTAAAATACAATTATAGTAATTGGAAGACGCTTCTATTCTACTCTTCCCTATATAGGCAGAGAGGGGAATAGGGGCCCTAGAGAGAGGGGCTTGCCTGAGTTTTTTGTTGTTGTTGTTGTTGTTGTTGTCGTTTTTAAGCAGAAGGAGCAGAGAGAACAAAGAGTAACTTGCAGTCGGCAGGTCATTTGATGGATGCCCTGGCCATCAGAGAGTGGCCCGGAGCACCTTGGATCCTGGGAAGCCATCCAGGAACTGGCCGGCAAGGAGAGCTCCCAAGTCTGAGTCTCCAGGCTGAGGAGCAAAGGCTGCCTTGGTGGCATTAAAGAAAGGTTGCAAGATTCATCTGTTTAATCAGCGAGCTCCCAGATGATGCTTGGAGTTTGATATGGATCATTCCAGCCTCTCTCAGATCGATCAACAAGTATTGATTGAGTGCCTACTGTTTGCTGGGCTTGACGCTAGGCATTTTGGGAGATGCAGAATGAGTATAGAACAAGGTCTCTGTCCTCTTCAATTAGCACCACAAGCCCATGCGTAGCAAAGTAGAAACTGCCTGAGTGTGAAGATGTGAGCGAAAGAAATGTGGGCGACAGAGCACACTGAAATCAGTGAGGCCAGGAGAACTTCAGACAAAAGAGGTCAGACTTGGAGCTGGATTCAGGAGAAAGGAATATGACTGGTAGAGAAAATATGAATATGTATTAGAGTAATGCTGGCTACATTAACAAACACTCTGAAATATCAGTACATTGACACAATAGAAGGTTATTTCTAGCTCACATAAAGGCCTTGTGGCAGTGGGGATGAGGGCCAGGACTCTTCTCCATGTAGTCATTCAGGGTCCCAGGCTGCCCAGAATTCCACTATCTTCAATGCCTGCCTATTGAGGCCAGCTGGAGCCTCAACATCCAGCTAGCAAATGGAGGAAAAGGTGGGCAGGAATCTCATGGGAGGTTTATGTAGTCCGGGCCTGCATATGGCTCACATCACCTCTCCCACATCACATTGGCCTAAAGTCAGTTTATTGTCCCGCCTAGGTGAAAACAGGATGAAAGTGGGGTGCAAACCTTTGGTAGAAGGCTAGCCACAGTAGACAAAAGCCAGAGGCAGGACCCAGCATGGCCAAGTGTGAAGCTGCAGGGAGATGCCCTGTTGGAGACCAAAGTCAAACATGGACAAGGAGACTGAGGTCGGGAGGAAAGAAAGAGGCTCTAGCAGCAATTCTAAGAGCAAGACCCTACCCAGGCTTCTGATCCCAGACAAATTATAAGTCTGGAAAGTTTAACTCAGGCAGATGCCTGCATTGATGACCAGCACAGTTGGATTTGGGGACTTGAATGACTTCAGGGAGGGCCTGTGCTAATACCGAATACGTCGTGATGACCACTTGCAGTGTCTCCAACAGGGCCCAATACCCCTTAGCACTACAGGGTTGGTCAGGAATGCCAAGGAGGTTGCAACCTCTTCTTTCGATGTAACTTAGGTTTTAGAGAATGTTCACGTTCCTGATGCCAGTCAAAGAATGTTCACTTTCCTGATGCCAATCAAAGAGACACCATGAGGAGCCTAATTGGGACAGAGGGTCTTGGGGGTTCCTTAGATACCCTATGACAACCTGGTGAGTGGGTTTTCAAGAAGGCTCAAAGCACCCTATCCCTGAGGCTACGGGGGACCTGCCTGTGAATATTAGCTCTAAAAACTCATTGAGATTTAAGTCCCACTGTATCCCAAGGCAAGAGTGGTGATGAGGCGTTATCCTACAGCTCTATGAGTTCCTATGTTTATGTTGTTTTTCAATGATGGCACCATGGATAGTGGCTTCAGACAAGTCACCAGACCTCCCCAGGCCTCACATTTCTATAAAACATGTAAGTTTGACACCATGATCTTTAAGGATCTTGTCAGCTGTGGCATTCTGTAGAAGTGACTTCTTTCCACACAGGAAGCCCACATATGCCTTGATAAGATCTTAGAAATTTTAGAATTAAAACATAGAAATCAAAATGGGTGGGGAGGGGGTCAGAACTTTAGAGATTATTAGCCTAGCACTTCCCAAAATGTGTTTTAGGAATATTAGTTCTGTAAACTAGGATGTGTGAGTATGTGGCTTGTCTGTATCTATACCTATATCTATATCTACATCTATAACATATATCTATATATGACATATACATACATATCGTTACTGTATTTCTATATATACATACCATATGTGTGTATACAGTATATATATATGGTGTAAAAGTTGATGTTCATACTCTTATGCCAATATGCCAAGCACTATGCAAAGAGTTTTTCATACATTGGTTCTTTTATTCCTCGCAGCAACCATGTTGTCACCACTATCCCTATTTTACAGCTCAGGAAATTCATGTCTAGAAAGGTTTAGCCCCTGCCCAGGGCCACAATAATTCTAAGTAGAAGGGGAAGATATAAACCCAATCATGTCTGACTCGACTCTGTGCTTTCAGCAATCACACCCTGCTGCTTCCTGAAAGTCTTTGGTCACATCAGTTTGAGAATTGCCGGCTTAACCAAAAGTTAAATGGGTCTCTTTGCTGCAAAGCTTCTCAGAGCCCTGCCTGATTCTCACAGAGTGCACAGGGTGACATGGGGATTAGGAGCTCAGAATCTGAGGTGAGATTGCATGGCCTGGAAACCAGCTTCGTCCCTGACTGGCTGTGTGACCTTAGGCACATCGCCTAGCCTCTCTGTACCTCATCTGTAAAATAAGAATAACAACAGCATGTGCTTCATAGTTGGCTGCAAGGATTAAATAGTTATTATGTTTTGAGATCAAAACCAAGTACTATTTAAGTGATGGCTATTACTAGAGTGGGCAGTGCTGTTGCCTAAATTGATCCTTGAGCCCAGTTCTCACGTAGCATCTCTTGGGGGTGGTGGCATGAACTGGGTCATCTTTCTCACTTAACAGTGAGGAAGCTGAGGTGACAGGCCTGGCTCAGGGTCACATAGGTTGCTAATGCAAGAGCCAGCTGAGCTAGAAGTCTGGTCCCCAGACTCCCAGCCAGTTTAGCCCCCAAAACCCACCCTGCCTCTCTCTAGTAGATTTAGACATTTACTGCAAATCTAGTTACAGAATTGTAGCTAAACATAAAATCACAAAGTGCTAGCTCCTCCCCCCCAACCCCACGCTGCATTTAAAGTGTCTATCTAATGTCCAATGCAGGAACTCGGTTTTACTCAGAACAAAAGCGACGTGGAATAAAGTCCTCTGCAGTAGCTGCTGTGTCCCCAGAGGGTGGTCTCTCTGACAGTCTCACTACTCCAGCCTTTGAGCTGCCTAAGGCAAAATGACACTATCCACCAGGAGCACTAGGCATTTGCAGCCACTGACATCCCGACATCTTGCAGCTGGGGCAGCTGCCTCTGTTGTAGCTCCGCCCAGAGCACGCCCTGGGAGCTGGGTCTGCTCACCTCACAGAAAGGGAGAGAAAGAAGGAAGGAGGAAAGTAATCCCTCTTGGGATCTGCGGGGGAAGCACTTTAGAAAATAGAAAGGATTAAATGTGACAATGATCATAAAAGTAAAATCAGACAGGATTTAGGATGAAAATCATCCTATTAGGATGATGTCCCTTCGATTTTTATGATTTCTTTGTGATGCTCTATGTATCTCACTGCTCCGGTTTGTGCAACAGGAATGTGTAGGGTGTGTGTGTGTGTGTGTGTGTGTGTGTGTGTATCTGTGTGTGTGGAGAGAGAGAGGGAGACAAAGAGTGAAAGCAAGAAGGGGAGTGCAACGGAGAGCTGGAGAGAGGCCTTGGAGCTTCAGGGCTCCGTTCTGTCATTCTTTCTCCAGCCAAGGCATTGTTTTCTTTCACTTGCTCCCAGTGGTTTAGTTAGAGCTGCCTGTCTGTTTAAAAGGTCTGAAATAAGCACCCAACTTGCTATCCTTTCTTCATCTTGACTGTACATGAGAGGGCTCATTAGTTCAGGTACAATATGCTCCTTTTTGCACTCTAGATAAAAAATATCTTCCTTCCTAGGTTATTGATTCTATTAATTACTTATAAGGTTCTGAGTACAGTGAGAATCTCCCTGGACCAGTGCTCCAGTGCACATCATTGCCCCTTAAAGGCAGAAGACTCTGAGCTCACTGCCTACTGAATGGTCTACAGCTCACTGCCTACAGGAACGGTCTATAGGCATTGGCTTTGTTAAGAGACTCAAGTTAATGGACTTCACCCATAAAGTCTGTGAGGTCTCCTTACCTGGTCTTGTCCACCTCTGGGCAGCAGACACATGAGAGAGGTCTTTGAGCTGCTGAGAAGGAAATATCGCTCTCAGGCCTGCCCGCCAAATAATCACAGCCCGTGACCATTCAGCCTTTACAGCGGATGCTGCATACCTACAAACTGATGCAATTAAATAAGAGTTTGCTGGGATCCTTCACTTGAGCTCAAATAAAGTAGTTTTCCTTTTATACTAAACAAAAAAGATACTAAATAGGTACATTCTATTCATTGCTTTCAAAATATCCAGGAGTTTCTGACTGAATGAAATCATATTACTGTTATCCCTCTTTTGATGACTTAGTGCTATGTGTAGATTCAGGCAGAGTCTGTCCATGGCATAGAGATGAGAAAAATGGGAAAATGCCAAGAATGTCTGACCTTGTCCAATGCAACTCTGTACATCTGCTATTATTCATCTCTCCCAAGAGATGTTTTAGGATCAGCAACACCTACTGTGCAGGTGGTCACAACTGAAACAGCTCAGGGGCAGTCATTTACTCAACAAGAGTTTATTGAGGACTTACTATATTCTAGATATTGTGCTAGATACCAAATACTCAGCTACCAAAAAGAAGGATAGAGTCCCTGTCTTCCGGAGTTCTCATTAAAGATTTTGGGTACTGGGACCATAACATCCCATTCCCTGGTTAGGCAGGTGAGGATATAGAGATCCAGAGAGAAAGGTGAGGATACTGAGACTCAGGTTGCCTGAAGCTACCTGCATTGAGCTCCTGAGCTAGACCTGAAACCCAGGTCTACCAGCACTAGGCTAGGCTCTGATGCAGCATGCTGCATTTCACCTCGCATTGAAGAAAATGGCCCCAGTTGACTTCCCTGTGCCTATGGCAAGTGGCTGGTCAGAGGGCCATGACAATGGGGATCCAAAGGAAAGTCACATTTCAAAATTATGATGTTGCCGTGGCTTCTGCTTTTTGTGTGCTACATGAACACGCAAAGTAGATCACCAGCTTCCAAAGGGCAGCTGCTGGGGGCTGTTGATTACAAATAGCAATTTAAAAGGCAAAAAGGTCCTGAAAATATTTATAGAAATTGCTTAAGAAAAGTATCTTTTCTAGACGAGAAGAGACTGGCTCTTTTCAGATCCCAAGGAGCTTACAGACAGAGTAAAGAGTGAATTGACCTGCGGTGGGGCTCAGGGTGGAACTCAGCATGGAAATCACTTCCATTGAATTTCTAGGCCCCCAGACCATCAGTGTCCCCTGCAACTGAGATCTGGAAACTAAAGAGCCACAGAGGTGCAGCACAAGAAGAGAATAAATAATGATGCAAGCTATTATTTGTTAAGCACCTTCTGTATGCTTGGAGTTTCATTACATCAACATGTCCTTAAATTTCATTACAACCCTGTGAGGTGTGTATTAGTTACCCAGCCAGTAAGTGGTGGGATGTGGCTCTGCACCTGATGCTAATGCCCATTCTTTATCCACTGCACAGCAATAATATGGAGAAGTTTTCCCAGGAAAGAGTGATGGGAACAAGGAAGGGGGCAGAATTAAAGGAAGGGGAAAGAGAGAAGGCTCAGATTAAGAATTAGCAATATTTAATGAGCAACATGCAACACATAAGCATTCTGCCAGGCATCTGCTACAAGGACATCAGGTAAACCACTACCTCCTGCCATCCCCAACCAGGTTGTAGGCCCAGTGTTCATCCATTGCCAACCCAGGAACTATGGCAACATCCATGACTGCTCCATGTTCCTCATCCTCCACTTCCTGTGACTCCCATTTATTCTTCTGTGTGCGATCTGTCTGCTCTGCTCATTTGTAGAATGGAGATAGTCAGGTGCCTACTTCATTCATGCAATAATGTATAGATAGCAATTAACACAGCAAGTTCTCAGTAAATGTCAGTAGCCATCATTATACTTTCTTTACTAGTATGTTGAAATAATAGTGAAACTGACACCTGAGTCTTCCAAGAATAAGATCAAATGCAAGGAGACCTAGGGGTGGGTTTGAGGCCAATTGGTCTACCCTCCTTTGGTAAATACACTTTGTGATTCCAAATATGTGCATTTTTCCCATGTAGAATTCCATTCTCCTATCTTTTCAGATCTTTTAATCTCTTCAAGACCTAAGTGAAACGCAAGCATTCAAGAAATGGACATCCAGACAGGGTATCTTTTAGAGCAGCATTGTCCAGTACAAATATAATGTGAGCCACATATGTAATTTTAAATTTTATGGTAGCCACATTAAAAAGCATAATAATTATTACTTAAAAATTTTATTTAACCTCACATTTCCAAAAATTATCATGTTAACATGTAATCAATATCAAAATTACTAATGAGGTATTTTACATTATTTTGTTTGTGTAAATCCTCAATATCTGGTGGTTATTTTATACCCACAGCACATCTGAATTTGCACTAGCCACATTTCAGTGCTCATAGCCACATTTGTTTAGTGGCTACCATTTTGGACATTATACCTTTAGAGAAAACTGACACTACTCCTTTAAATATCATAACATCTCCTGCATTAATTGTGGGTATGAGGGTAGATCATTAGAGTAGCAGGTGGGCCTGTTGGTCTCTCTGCCCCCAGGGAATGTGTGAAGAAGGAGCCTGTCTATGGCCAAAGCAAATCACACAAACCCATCTAAGGCCCTGCTGATAATACATTCATAGAGTTTCACACCCCAGCACACAAACAGGCTCTGGCTAAATAGGCTTTTCAAAATACTTTCAGATCCGTAACCATTCCTCCCCAAAACCAGCTTCACAGAGACAATACCTCTGCATCCCAACATACCCTTTGAAAATGAGCACCAAAAGCACCCACTTTCTCTAACTTACTGATAAGGACACAGATTTGAATAATTTATTCATTCTTTTCAGGTTTCCTGGGCACCCACTGTACTCTGAGCATCATGCTAGATGAATAAGGCATGGCTTCTGGCCTCAAAGCTTCAATAGGGAACACAAATAATATTAAGAAAAGCCTTTTGGTCTCTTTTGGAATTCTAATCAGAATGATCATGAATGTGTGCTAGAATGGGAACTTTTATGGCTGTCTGGCCTGAGAACTTGCTTCTACTCCTGGTTTTGGTTTTCTTTGTTCATTTTCTGTATACTTCCTCTCCTCCAGGGTACCTAAGTCAGCTGCCCTTCACTCGTTACCACCAGGAAAGTACCAAGTCATTCACAAGGGATACACTCCCATGACCAAAATACCTCCCATTATGTACCCCCTCCAACACTGGGTGGTGGTCAGATTTCAACATGAGATTTGCAGGAGTCAAACACACCAAACTACAGCACCTGTCTTCATGAGTTAGTTACGATCATTATCCATTTTACTGTTTCTTTTGTGGACACTTTCATGAGTCTTCTGGGAGATCCTTCTGGATAGAAGGAAAATTTAAAGGCAAGCAGAGCTCTTGATTATTCTCAACGTCTTACAGGTAACTGACCACAGTTGTCTCAAGGCTCATCCTCATGAAGGAAAAGGGTCAGAGGCAGCGCTAGGGAAGCATCCCTTCTCCAGGTTAACTGGGTGGCCACGGCTTTGTGTAGGTTCCCCAGGGCCACTCAGATAGCCTGGAGAAGGGATGCCTTTCTAGCTCTACCTCTGACCAATTTCCTTCATAAGGACCATCACGCTCCAGTGGACAGGGGCATGAAACGGGGAAACACAATTTGGCTTCAGATGAACTTTGTTTCAAATCCCTACCACTACTTCCCTATGATGCAAGCTTCAGAAACTTATTTTCCTCCATGCATCTCGATTTTGTTTCTTGTAAAAGTTTTCTTAACTTTTATTAAATGGTTTAGTTCTTGACATTCCTCATAACCTACCCTGAGGTCTTCTAAATTTCTTTCAAAGTGTAACTTGTAGTCCTGATGACATAACTAATTTTTAGTTAAACTCTTTATAAATGTAAAGTTACAGTCAATACAGGATATGGTCACCATCATTGCCTTTTTTCCTCTTTCTGAAATGGGGATCAACAATAATTGCTATTCAAACCATAACTTTAATAAGTGAACGATACCTAAAATATATAAAGAGCTCCTACAACTCAATAGTAAGAAAATATATGACTCAATTAAAAAATAGGCAAAAGGATTAAGAGCTCTGGCTGGGACGGCGGAGCAAGATGGCCGAATAGGAACAGCTCCAGTCTCCAACTCCCAGCGCGAGCGACACAGAAGAACGGTGATTTCTGCATTTTCAACTGAGGCAAACAGGGTCTGGAGTGGACCTCAAGCAATCTCCAACAGACCTACAGCTGAGGGTCCTGACTATTAGAAGGAAAACTATCAAACAGGAAGAACACCTATACCAAAACCCCATCAGTACGTCACCATCATCAAAGACCAGAGACAGATAAAACCACAAAGATGGGGAAGAAGCAGGGCAGAAAAGCTGGAAATTCAAAAAATAAGAGCGCATCTCCCCCTGCAAAGGAGCGCAGCACC
>NW_016809830.1:4869946-4911058 GCF_001698545.2 Rhinopithecus bieti | reverse complement strand
CAGCTGGAAACCATCATTCTTAGCAAACTATCACAAGAAGAGAAAACCAAACACCGCATGTTCTCACTCATAGGTGGGAACTGAACAATGACATCACTTGGACTCGGGAAGGGGAACATCACACATCGGGGCCTATCATGGGGAGGGGGGAAAGGGGAGGGATTGCATTGGGAGTTATATCTGATATAAATGACCAATTGATGGGTGCTGACGAGTTGATGGATGCAGCACACCAACATGGCACAAGTATACATATGTAACAAACCTGCACGTTATGCACATGTACCCTAGAACTTAAAGTACAATAAAATAAATAAATAAATAAATAGGCAAAAGAACCAAGTGGATATTTATCAAAAGAAGATGTACAAATAGCCAACAGGTATATGGAGAAAATGCTCAACATCACTAATCATCAGGGAACTGCAAATTAAAATTACAATGAGATATTACTTCACACCTGTTGGAATAGTCATTATCAAAAAGACAAAAGATAGTAAGTGTTGGTGAGCATGTAGAGAAAAGGGAACCCTTGTATACTGTTGGTGAAAATGTAAATTGGTATAGCCATTGCAGAAAATAGCATGGAGATGGGCCTCAAAAAATTAAAAATAGAAATGCCATCTAATCCAGCAATCCCACTGCCAGGTATATATCCAAAGGAAACAAAATTAGTATGTTGAAGAGATAACTGCAGTCCCACATTCTCTGCAGCACTATTCACAATAGTCAAGATAAGGGATCAGTTTAAATTTCCATCAACAGATGAATAGATAAAGAAAATGTTATTTTACACACACACACACACATACACACACACAAAATACAAGCCAGCCAGCCTTAAAAATAAGGACATCGTTTCATTTGTGACAACATGGATGAACCTGTAAGACATTATATCAAGTTAAATAAGAAAGACATAGAAAGAAAAACCAAATGATTTCACTTATATGTGAAATCTAAAAAAGTTGAACTCATAGAAGCAAACAGTAGAATGGTGGTTACTAGGGCTGGTGGAGGGAATTGGGGAGATGTTTTCCAAAGGATGCAAAATTTCAGTTAGACAGGAAGAATAACTTCAAGACATTTACTGTACAACATTGACTATAGCTAAAACAATGTATTACATACTTGAAAATTGCTAAGAGAGTTTAATTGTTCTCACAACAAATAAATAAGTATGTGAGATAATGTATATATTCATTAGCTTTATTTCACTATTCCACAATATATACGTATTTCAAAATATGCTGTACGCACTAAATAAATACAATTTTTATTTTTCAATTTAAAAAACATAATAAACAGAAAAAAATAATTTCTACTACTTATTAAGCATTAATATGTGACAGTCACATTATATTACTGAATCTACCAGCAAGTCAATGATGAAAGAACCTCCATTTTGGGGATTCTGTATTCATTTGATAGATAATTGTTGGACAACTACTATGTCCCAGGCATTGTCCCAGGTGCTAGAAATAAGCAGTGAGCAAAACTATAATTAAACTTCTCCCCTCATGAAGCTTACATGCTATCTGGGGAGAGAGACAATAAGAAAAATATATAGAATGTCAAATAACAATAGGCCCAATGGAAAAAATTAAGCAAGCTAACAATCATAGCTAGGGTGGTAAGGAAAGTTCTCGCTGAGAGGAAGGTGGGGGCAAGCCATAGGGATACCTGGGGGAAGAGCATTTCAGATGTAAGAAATAGTGAGGGCAAAGGTCCTGAGGCAAGAATGTTCTCTTCACGTTTGAGGAAGAGCAAGGAACTCTGTGACTAGAGAGAAATGAACAAGTGGAGATGTGAAAAGAGATAAGGTCAGAGGCATAACAGGAAGTAAAAATGCAAATCACATAGGGCCTTGAAGATCTTTGTAAGACTTTGGCTTTTACTCTAAGATGGAAATCTGTTCAAAGGTTTGGAGCAGATAACTAACAGAATCTGAAGTGCATTTTGAAAGGACCATCTGACTGCCACGCAAAATAGGGAGGGTAGTAAGAGGGAAGCACAAAGTCCAGGAAATGGTTGAGTCCTGGATACACTGCTATGGAGAGCCAACAGGATCTGCTGATGAATTGGACATGAAGTGTGAGAGAAAGAGAGAATCATGGCTGACTCAAACGTTTTAGCCTGGGCACCTGGAAGGATGTAATTGGGATCCAGAAGTTGAGATAGGGAAGTTTGGAGGTGAAGATCAGAAGTTGAGTTTCAATGATGGTGAGTAGAGCCATTAAGTTGACTGTTGGATCTGACTACAGAGTTTGGGATGAGAACCAGTGTAGAAATAGAAACTCGTGGGTCATCAGCATATTGAAAGTTATTGAACTTAGATAAGATGATCAAGGGAATAAGGGAAGAGAGAAAAGACAGGAGGTCCAAGGACTGAGCCTGTGGCCCATGCCAACATTTGGAAGTTGGCAAGATGGGGCAGATAGCAAAAGATTCAAAGGAAGTGCAGTCAGTGAGGTGGGACAGAAGCCAGAAGGGTGTACTGTCCAAAATATCAAGTGAAGAAAGTGTGTCGAAAAGAAAAGAAGGAGAAACTGAATAAAGTGCAGGTGTTGTGGCAAATAAAATGAGGGCTGAGTGTGGATTGTTGGTTTCAGCAACATGGAAGTTATCAGTGACCTTGACAAGAGCAAGACCTTTGGATTGTTAGAGGGTAAAAGCCTTATGATGCTGGATTCAAGAGAGAATGGAGGGAAGTGATTAGATAGCAAGTGCAGTCACTCTTTGGTGTCCATGAGGTATTGTTCTAAGGCCCCCTACAGATATCAAAATTCACAAATGCTCAAGTACCGTGTATAAAATCACATAGTATTTGCATGTAACTATGCACATCCTCCAACAAATCATCTCTAGAATACTTATAATGCCTAATACGAGACCTACATATCAGGTCACTCATACG
The DNA here is from genome assembly GCF_001698545.2 of Rhinopithecus bieti. NCBI lineage: Eukaryota > Metazoa > Chordata > Mammalia > Primates > Cercopithecidae > Rhinopithecus > Rhinopithecus bieti. The sequence continues at coordinate 4,908,141 of NW_016809830.1, read as the reverse complement.
GATTCAGCACAGTACTCAGCACAGGGGAAATTCAAGTTTTGCTTTTTGGAAATTGTAAATGTTTTTTCTGAATATTTTTGATCATAGTTGGTTGAATCCATGAATGTGGAACCCATGGATACAGAGTGCCAACTTGTATAGACAACATTTCAGATGTTTTGCTGGAAAGAAGAGCAAAAACATGAGGCAATGGCTAGAGATGGGCAAGAGAGTTTTGCGTTTTATTAAGGACGTGATAAATTACATGTTGATATGATGATGGGACTAGCCCAGCAGGGAGGGAAAAAATTGATCATGCAGAAGAGAGAAGGACAATCTCCAGAACCATGTTCTCGAAAAGGGAAGTGGGGATGAAATCCAATGCACAAATTGAGGTTTTGGACCATAGAGGAAAAGAGATTGCTCATCCGTGGTAAGATGAGGAAAGGCAGTACTTTCTGGGCACTGCTGCATGGGTGATTGAATTTGGTGATGGAAATGTGTGCAAGTTTCTCTTCTGCTGGCTTCTACCTTCTCAGTGAAATAGCAAGCCCAGGTCATCAACTGAGAGAGGAGATGGGGAAATTTGAGAAGAGAGAGTGGAAAATAGTGAAATATGAAATGGCCAGAATGAGTGAACCCTGAAGATGTAGAAAGACTGCTTCCTGGAAGTTACTGGTCATGAATTCAAGTTTGAAACTAGTCAGTGTGGCTGCATGTATTTCTCCTGTCCTGTTCAGTTGTGTAGTTGTGAAGCAAGGAGACATCTGGATTTCATCAGGGTTGGGTTTTTGAGAGAGAGTAGCTAACAATATGAGGATGTCTGTAAGGATGTAAATAGAATGATGAGCCATGAAAATTTAAGGTGGGTGAGGAAGGGAATGAGGACATGGTGGGGGAGGTGAAGGACAGTAAGAAAGTGGTAGGCTCAGCCGGTTGTAGTGTTAAATCAAGTTTAGCCTACAGCTGCCTCCTTGCATATTTTAAGTCCGGCCTAAATGTTTCTCTGTACATCATGAACTGTTACCTAAATAGAATTATAAACAGACTATAGCCTATTCTTGAGCCAATCATTGAGTTTTGGTCAATCAGTTGTGGCCAACTGTTCAAACTGTGTTCAAATAAGGCAAACACCATCTGTAACCAATCCGGCTGTTGCTGTACCTCACTTCCATTTTCTGTACATCACTTTCCTTTTTCTTTCCATAAATCTTGTTCCACCACATGGCTGCGCTGCAGTCTCTGAGCCTACTTTGGCTCCCGAGGCTGTCTGATTGATGAATCGTTCTTTGCTCAATTAAACGCTTTTAAATTTAATTTGGCTAAGGTTTTTCTTTTGATAGTAGGTACTGGGCAAGGAAGCATTATCAAATTTGGGGAACAGAGAGAATGAACTGACAGATGTGATATGGTGGTCACAGAGCAAGATGACTAGAACTGAGAGACTGATGGTAATGACAACCAGAGATATGACTTGGGAGGACTGTAGGCAGGAGAGTGAGATGAACCGAATGCAGGGAGATTAAGAATCAGGTAGGCTAAGGTAAGAGAGGATCGTCTAGTAGGAATTATGGCAGGAATATTATTGGAGACAGTAATAGCAAGCTGGAAGATAAAACCTTCAAGGAACAAGGGGGATGATTGTGGGGTCTGTGAGTGGCTGCAACATGGAAAGGAAGTGGATGGTAGTGTAGGGTGACATGAGATCACAGCCAGGACTTTAGAGAGGCAACAAGCGTAAGATCTGACAGCACAGACTGGAGCCAGTCTGCCTGGGTTGGCATGCCAGCTCTGGCATTGATTAGCTCTATAATCTCTCTGAGTCTCACTTTCCTAGTCTGTAAACTGAGGACAATAATAGGACCAAACCATAGCACATTGTGAGGACTGAGTGAGTGCAGGACACTCTCAGTACATGGTGAATGTCATCCAATGTTTGTTGCTCTTGTTACAAAGGAGGAAGACAAAGGATGTGGAAACTGAGGTGCCCAGCAATACTTTAATAAGCTGTGCAAGGTCTCTCATCTGGTAGGTTGTTCTGAGACCTCAAACTCAGTTCCATTCAGCTCTGAAGTCCATTCTGAACTCTAGGCTCCATAACTTTGATTTTTAATGAAAGACAGTTACAGTCACAGCACGGCCAACACATGTGACCCCTGGTCCCCAGACTGAACAAACTGTGCGGTATATGGGAGAGTCCTTTGCTCCCTCCCGCCTCTCCCTCTTTAGCGGCCTGCTGCCCCTCCACTCTGCCCACCTTCCCCTCCAGGCCCTGGTGGTGTCCCTCCTAAAGCCCTCCTCTCAGGAAAACATCCGATATTTATTCATGCTAAGATATAAAGACTTGAAATAAGATGTCTCATTTCCCCTAGACCTTAGCTTTGAAACAAAAGGAATCAAGTACAAATAATGGATTTCCCTGATGAGAAGGAGGCCTCTCAGAATGCAGCTGAGCCTTCTGGGATCCCCTAAAGACCCTGCCCTGCTTTTCCTCAGGGGGTTCCCCTGATGACTGACAACATTGACCTGTTGAGCAGCCGCTGACAGACAGATGTGAGTGCAGCACCTTGATCTCTGAGGTGGACCCTGGAGGGCCAAGAAGTGGGGGTTGGCCATAAGAACTGAAGTTAAGTGCCCTCACAGGAAATCACCTGGGCTCAGAGACACGCAGCCTTTTGCTGAGATTACAAGGCTGCTTACTGGAACCCGGGTCATCTGATGTCCAGCCCTGAACTCTGTACTCTGCCCCACACAGAGGGACAGACTCAGGAACTGACAGCCAGACAAAGGATAAGGGTTTTGTTATCCACACTTAAAACACCTTTTTTCATGAAAAGAAATGAAGTTGAGCCTTCCCCCTCACTTTGCTGCACAGAGTTTTGTCAGTGCACCATATGCTGTGAGGACCAAGTATAGTTTTTTTGTGAAAAAAATAACATGGTCATTAGAGACTGTGAAAGAAACAATCAAAAAGCTGAGTTAGAGGCAGAGCAGAGAAACTAAATTGTCCTTCTCCTCTCTGCAGCACTTCTGGGCCACCCACCCGGGCTGGGAGGAGCAGTGATGCTGCGGTGCTCCTTTGTCTGTGCCCTGCTCCCAGGTACAGGTGGCCTGGGGTGGGGAGGGGTCTAGGTGGATCAGGCAGATACAAGAATGTAATGGGGAAGGAAGGAGGAAAGGGAGGAGAAAGAAGGGAGGGGGAGGGGAAAGGAGATGGCAGGGGAGGAGGGGGAAGAAGGAGGAGAAGGAAGGGGAGAAGGAGAAGGAAGGAGAGCAGGAGAAGGAAGGGGAGGAGGACAGAAGAAGGAGGAGGAAGGGGAGGAGCAAATGAGGAAGAGGAGGAGAAGGAAGGGGCAGAAGAGAGGAAGAGGAAGAGGAGGAAGGGGAGGAGGAGAGGAGGAAGAGGAGGGGAGGGAGAGAAGGCAGGGAGGAGGAGGGGGAAGACATGATGATAATAAGTGCTTATGTTACCATGCAGAGTGCCAGGCACTCTCCACTCTCCACAGCACTTTGAAGCAGCTGTTTTTATTGTCCCCACTTTACAGATACAGAAACTGAAGCACAGGGACATTAACAAAATGGGAAATAAATGTTTCCTGGCCAGGGAAGAATGTGGAAACTTTGTCATTCACTTCCATCTCCTGGTCCCTCCTCATTGGTGCTTGACTTTAGCACAGAAACATTACTGGGTATATGCCCAAAGGATTATAAATCATTCTACTATAAAGACACATGCACATGTATGTTTATTGCAGCACTGTTCACAATAGCAAGGACTTGGAAACAACCCAAATGTCCATCAGTGATAGACTGGACAAAGAAAATGTGGCACATATACACCTGGAATACTAGCCAGCCATAAAAAAGGGATGAGTTCAATGTCCTTTGCAGGGACATGGATGAAGCTAGAACCATCATTCTCAGCAAACTAACACAGGAACAGAAAATCAAACACCACATGTTCTCACTCATAAGTGGGAGCTGAACAATGAGAACACATGAATACAGAGAGGGGAACATCACACACTAGGGCCTATTGGTGGGGTGGGGCACTAGAGTAGGGATAACATTAGGAGAAATACCTAATGTAGATGACGGATTGATGGGTGCAGCAAACCACCATTGCACACATATACCTATGTAACAAACCTGCACATTCTGCACATGTATCCCAGAACTTAAAGTATAATAAAAGAGAGAGAGAGAGACATAAACTCGCTATCCTTGCTTTCTCAACTCCTGATTCCTCATCACTCAGGCAGCTTCCAGCCCCTGACTGCACCCTTAAAATGATTTCAAGTGAACTAGTACTAGTTAACCCAGGGTTCCCTCCTCACCCCTCTTGCTCTCTGTCACTCTTTCTGTGTGTTGTTGTTGTTGTTGTTGTTGTTGTTGTTGTTGTTGTTGTTTTGGAGGCAGAATTTTGCCCTTGTCGCCCAGGCTGGAATGCAATAGCAATGGTATGATCTCGGCTCACTGCAACCTCCGCCACCCGGGTTCAAGCAATTATTGCGCCTCAGCCTCCAGAGTAGCTGGGATTACAGGCTCCCACCACCACTCCTGGCTAATTTTCGTATTTTTAGTAGTGATGGGGTTTTGTCATGTTGACCAGACTGGTGCTGAACTCCTGACCTCAGGTGATCCACCCACCTCGGCCTCCCAAAGTGCTGGGATTACAGGCTATGCTCGCTCTTTTGTTCTCTCTTTGAGACATCCCTGAACAGCCTCTCCTGTGCCACCACTGGGGATGTCCTCTTCCTTCATCAGTGATTCTGAGGTCTCCTACTTCCCTGAAACTCTGCCTTGGCCACTTTGACTAGTTCCTCTTCCTATGCCTATCTCCTAAAGTAGCACTTCCCGAAAGTTTTAAGAAGGTTTTAAGGGCACAAACAAAGATTTTGGTGTCAATAGAGTCTGTTAAAGTCCCAACTCTACCTTCAGTTAGTTGTGTGACCTTCGTTAACCTACTACTACAGGGGCTATTACCACTCCCTGTAGGAGTTCCTTATATATTTTGGATATTAATTCTTTGTCAGGTATGTGGTGGGCAACTATTTTCTCCCGAGTCGTTGGGACTACAGGCACCCGCCACCGCACCCGGCTAATTTTTTGTATTTTTAGTAGAGACGGGATTTCACCGTGTTAGCCAGTATTGTCTCGATCTCCTGACCTCGTGATCCGCCCTCCTCGGCCTCTCAAAGTGCTGGGATTACAGGCGTGACTCACCGCACTGGCCTTTTTTCTGATTTCTTCGAGGAAATTTGCAGTTTCTGATCTGAGGTTTAAGTATTTAACTCAATTTGCTACATAGGTACTATTTATTGCAGATTCTATCCCCATTGTTTATCCTTGGTACCCTTGTTGAATATCATCAGTTGACCATATATGCATGGATTTATTTATGGGCTCTCTATTCTGCTTCATTGGTTTATAGGTCTATTTTTATGCCAGTAGAATATTGTTTTGATTACTGGAGACTTGTAATATAATTTTTCACATTTTTAACCTTTTTTATTTAAAGATCTTTTTTTCATTTCTCAATCAGGCCACTGTTCTTGATGACTATTATGTATTCTTTTCTCAATGCTTAACTTATTATCTAATCAATACATTGTGTATATTTGTGGGTGACAATTTACGTTTCAATGTAATATAATTTAAAATCAGAAAGTGTAATGCCTTCAGTTTTGCTCTTGATCAAAATTACTTTGGCTATTTGTGGTGTTTTGTGGTTCCATATGAATTTTAAAATTATTTTTTCTATTTTATAAAAAATGCCATTGAGATTTTGTGGGGATTGCAGTGAATCTATAGATTACATTATGTTTTAATGATATAGATACTTCCAATTCTTGAACACATGATAGCTTTACATTTATTTGTGTCTGCTTTACTTTTTTCATCAATGTTTTATGGTTTTCTGTTTACAAGTCTTTCACTTCCTTGGTTAAGTTTATTCCTAAGTATTCTATTCTTGTTGATGATGTTATAAATGGAATTTTCTTTTAATTTCCTTTTTAGATAATTTATTGTTAGTGTATAGAAATGCAGCTGATTTTTGTACATTGATTTTTGTGTCCTACAATTTTGCTGAATTCATTTATTAGTTCTAACAGTTTTTTGGTGGTGTCTTCAGGGTTTTCTGCATATAGGATCATATCCTCTGCAAACAAATAATTTTACTTCTTTTTCTCTGATCTGGATGCCATTTATCTCTTTTTCTTGTCTCATTGCTCTAGCTAGGACTTGCAGTACTATTGGGAATAGAAGTAGTGAGAGTGGGCATCCTTGCCTTCTTCCAGATCTCAGAGGAAAAGTTCTTAGTTTTTCACCACTGAGTATGATGTCAGTTGTGGTTTTTTAAATATATGGCCTTTATTGCATTGAGGTAAGTTCCTTTATACCTAATTTGTTCAGAATTTTTATCATAAAAGGGTGTTGAATACTACCAAATGCTTTTTTTCTGCCTCTGTTGAGACGACCATGTGATTTTTATCCTTCATACGGTTAATGTGGTATATCACATTGATGGATTTGCATATGTTGAACCATGCTTGCATCCCAGGGATAAATCCCATTTGGTCATGTTGTATGATCCTTTTAATATGCTCTTTAATTTGGTTTGCTAATATTTTGTTGAGGATTTTTATATCCATGTTATCAGAAATATTGACCTGTAGTTTTCTTGTGATATCTTTATCTGACCTTGCTATCAGAGCAATGCTGGCCTCAGAAAAAGTTTGAAAGTCTTCCCATTTCTAAGTTTTGGAAGAGTTTAAGAAGGATTCTATTAATTCCCCTTAAATGTTAGGCAGAATCCACCTATTAAGCATCTTATCCTGGGTTTTTCTTTATTGGAAGGTTTTTGATTACTGATTCAATCTGTTCATTTGTTATTGGTCTGTTCAGGCTTTCTGTTTCTTCTTGATTCAGTCTTAGTAGGTTGTATGCTTTTAAGAATTTAGTCATTTCTTCTAGGTTGTCCAATTTGTTGGGGTATAATTGTTAGTAATAGTTTCTTATTATCTTTTTATTTCTGTGGCTTCAGTTATAATATCTCCTATTTCATTTCTGATTTTATTTGTTTGAATTTTCTCTTTTTTCCTTAGTCTTGCTAAGGTTTTGTCAATTTTGTTTATATTTTCAAAGAATCAACTTAGTTTTGTTGATTTTTTCTATTGTTTTTTCACTCTTAACTTCATTATTTATACTCTAATCTTTATCAGTTTTTTCCTTCTGCTAATTCTGGGGTGAGTTTGATCTTTTTTTTCTGGTTCCTTAAGGTGTAATGTTAGGGCATTTATTGATATCGTTCTTCTTTTTTAGTGTAGGTATTAGTCACTATAAACTTCTCTCTTAATACTGCTTCTTTTATATCCAATAATTTTGTTTTTTTTTTTCATTTTTGTTCATCTCAAGATATTTTCTAATTTCCTTTTTGATATCTCCTTTGACCCAATGACTGTTCTAATTTCCACATATTTGTGAATTTGGTGATTTTCCTTTTGTTATTGATTGTTAGTTTCATTCCACTGGGGTCACAAGAGACACTTTGAATGATTTTAACCTTCTTAAACTTGTTAAGACTTGTTTTGTGACCTAGCATGTTATCTGTCTTGGAGAATGTTTGGTGTATGCTTGAGAAGAATGTGTATTTAGCTGCTGTTAGGTGGAATGTTCTGTACATGTCTGTTAAGTCCATTTGGTCTGTAGTATTATTTAAGTCTGCTGTTTCCTTATTGATTTTTTTGTCTGGATGATCTGTTCATTATTGTACTTGGGGTATTGAAGTATCCTATTATTGTATTGCTATCTATTTCTCTCTTTAGATCTGTTGATGTTTGTTTTATATATTTAAGTGCTCTGATGTTGAGTGCATATATATTTATAATTATTATATCTTCTTATTGAATTGACTCTCTTATCATTATGTAATGATCTTCTTTGTCTCTTGTGACAGTTTTTGACCTAAAGTCTATTTTGTCTGATACAAATACAGCCACCTCTGCTCTCTTTTTATTACCATTCGCATGGGATATCTTTTCTCATCCCTTCATTTTCTCCCTATGTGCGTTCTTAAGTTCAAAGTGAGTCTTTCGTAGCTAAAATATAATTGAATCTTGTGTTTATCCATTCAACGACTATGTCTTTGGATTGGTGAGTTTAATCCATCTTATATTTAATGTAATTATTAATAAGTAAGAGCTTACTATTGCCATTTTGTTCATTATTTTCCATCTGTTTTGTAAATCTTTTGTTCCTCTCTTTCTCTCTAGTTTTCTTTTGTGATTTGATGATGTTTTTGGTAGTGATATACTTCGATTATTTTTTCCTTTTTTGTATCTGCTATGGGTTTTTTGGGGGATTGCCATGAGGTTTGCACAAAACTTTTCATTGTTATAGAAGTCTATTTTGAGATGGTAACAATTTAATTTCAATTGCATACAGTAACTCTACATGTTCACTCTTTTGCCTTCACATTTTGCTATTAATGTCAGAATTTACTTTTTATGTTGCTTATTCTGTAACCAATTTTTGTGGCTACCATTATTCTTAATACTTTTGTCTTTTCACTTTTATACTAAAGTTTAAAGTGATTTCAAGCCAATTATCAACTATTCTTTCTGGATTGTCTCATTTCTTCCCACAGCATTGGATTATGATTTCCCACCGTTGACTCCTCACTGTTCTTTCCATCCCTCCACACCCATCTTGCCTCCAGACCTACGTTTCCAATCATCTACCGCTAGTCTTCTCCGTCTAGATATCCTGCAAGTTTACCAAAGTCGATTAAATTAATTACACCTCCCAACACGCTTCAGCACTGCACTCACCAGGCTTCAAACCTGACCTTCCTCCTATACTCCTACCTTGGTTAATATTGTCAGCACACAACCAGTCACCAAAGTAGGAAACCATCTTCCAATCAACTCTTCATATCCAAGTGGCCATCATGCCATCATGGGTCTCCAGTAAAAGTGTATCTTGGATTTAGTCCCTCTTTCTGTTTCATTCTTTATATATGAGGAGACTCAGGAGGCTCAAAATCATACCTCCCTATATACTGACAGCTATCTCAAATGCCTCCAGTAGGATTTTGTTTCTTTTAGCATCAAATGCAAATACCCATAAAAGACAGTGAGAATACTGGGTCCCTGGAGTAGACAAAATACCTTATTGAAGAAAAAGGCCACAAACACTAGCTTCTTCATGATACTATCTCCAGATGACCTTAAAGAGATCCAGTAGCTCCAAAACGATGAATTTTGGAGGCTCTGATGCAACCATCTCCACATTTTCAAATCAAAGAAGAAGAAGAAATCTATCCAACTTCTATCTATCAATCTTTTTTCATTCACTCATGCATCCATCCATGCATTATAACAGGTGATGAACAATGGGCACAAGCCACCATCTCTGGAATCACAAAAACTATTCAGAATTACAGAAATAGAGATGCAGAGATCATTACATTTCTTTATATTTTACATGTATAGGCGGCTTTTCACTTATTGGAAGTCTTCTGTATATTGAGTGCTATCGTAAGCATTGAGGATACAATGATGACTATACCCAGCCCTGGTCTTTGCCTATGTGGAGCGACTCAGAGGGATGGGGCAGAAAATCAGGACATGGCTGAAGCTGCCCTTAACTCACACTTTCCATTCCTCTCTTCTGATACCAGTTTTCTCAGCTTTGAGATAAGGTAGGGGAGTGAAGGAAATAAAATGCCATTGGAGTATTTAAATAGAGCAACTAAGCTAAAATGAAGATTGATCACTAGCACAGGTGGAACAGTTCACTCCTGTCTCAACACACTTTTCAATCCACCTCTACTCAGTGCTAAGAGTCCCAAAACAAGAGGGGAAGGCTCCTGGGGTAAACGGTATTAGGACAGGGAGGAAAGGAGGCTTGATTCAATGACTCTGTTTTCCCCCACAGGGCTATGTTGAGATGCAACTGGGAACCACAAACAAGTTCAGAGAGAATCAGGAGAGAAGGCCCCTCTGCATCAGAGCAATTAGAAGAAGTGGCTGGCCCCTTGCAGCACCTGATGGGATTCTGGTGTACCCCCACCCATGCTTTTGACAAGGGAATTCTATCTTTCTCCTAAAAAGCGATGTTTACCAAGGGATTTACACATATTGGCCATTCCATGCCCCACTGTGCTTGGATTTTGCTCTCCAACCTTGTTCCAGGGGAGGCCTGGACCATGTAGGGCAACACCACACAGCTCCTGGGAAAGTGAGAAATCCAGCTGTCTCCAAGGACCACATGACTCAGACAGCTATTTTGCTGGATCACTGGACTAAGCAGTGTAGGAGATAAATCCAAATAGAAGCCTAGTGGCTCAGCCCCAGTGTGATGGCCTCAAGGCAAAGCATAAAGCTTTTTCCTCTAGCCAAATATAGTCATGTGTCACTTCACAACTGGACTATGCTCAAAGAAATGCATCATTAAGTGATTTCATCATTGTGTGGACATCATAGAGTGTACTTACACAAACCTAGATAATATAGCCTCTTACATGCCTAAGCTACACAGTATTATGTATTGCTTTTAGGCTGCAAACCTGTACAGTATGTGACTTTACTGAATGCCATAGCCAATTGTAACACAATGGTAAGTACTGGTATATCTAAATATATCTAAACATAGAAAAGGTACAATAAAAATATGGTGTAAAAGATAATGAATGGTACACCTGTGTAGAGCACTTGCCAGGGATGGAGCTTGCAGGACTGGAAGTTGCTCTGGGTGAGTCCATGAGTGACTGGTGAGTGAACATGAGACCCTGAACATTACCGTTCACTACTGTAGACTTTATAAACACCATACACTCAGACTACATTAAACTTATTTAAAAATATTTATCTTTCCTCAATTCCAAATTACTCTTAGCATACTTTAGCTTTTTTACTTTATAAGCTTTTGAAGTTTTAGCTTTTTTATTCTTTTGTGGTAACACTTAGTTTAAAACACAATATATTGTAGAGCTGTACAAAATATTTTCTTTACATCTTTATTCTATAAGATTTTTTTCCATTTTAAATCCTTTATTTTAACTTTTAAAACTTTTTTTATTAAAAACTAAGAAGCAAACACACACATCAGCCGAGGTCTACACAGGGTCAGGATCATCAAGATGGCACAGGTGATAGGAACTTTTCAGCTTTGTTTTAGTCTTATGGGACCACTATATATGCAGTCCATTGTTGACCAAAATGTCATCATGTGGTGCATAACTGTACTAAACTCCTAGCAGACCTTCAACTCTGCAGAAGATTACTCAACAGACTAACACTTAATTGAAGCTTTATTGTTTTTAATTTAGTTTGACTTTAGACACATGGTTCAACTTGGCACAGCTGGGTCTGGGATTTACTGGTGCCTCTCATTCATTTCATCATGTTGATTACCACTGGCTTTTCCCAAATTCTGTTCTCCATAGTAATATGTGGCTCTACTATGGTTCTCCCACTTCCTTTGATGACATACTAATATTGAAGGGGAAATGGAAGCCCTAGTTCTGAATGTTATGATCCATGATTGCCCCTCTGTCATATCCAGGGCTGGTAGGCTATGAAGATGGGCCGGGGGGGATGTTGTCAGCAATCAGGGGTAGGCATGGCAAGGACTGTGGAAACAGACCTGGTTGAGGATCTGCCTCTAGGATATAAGTGGGTCAGCCAATGGCCAGGAGGCAAGAGGCATGACCAAGTCGTCTCCCTGCAGGTCTGAGAAGGCTCAATCTGGTCAGTGGAGGCTGTTGACAGAGCTGAAACCACAAGGAGATTAAATGAGATTGAATACAAGGTTATAGGCTCAATATAGAACAGGAGATTCAGGCAGGGGAACTACGGCAGAGTCCAGGGGTTTGGGCTAGGTTAATATGGGAAAGAAGGGGGCAAAACTGTTTATTTTGTGAGATCTGTTCTATCCTTGGCAGCTAACCTAATTCTGGTCCTCTGGGCTGATGTGCCAGGTCTGCCTCAGTCAGGGTTGTCTGTTGTCTGGATCAGGGCTGAGCACATGGACAGCAATGGCTCTTGCACAGAAGTGCGATGGAAGAAGTGGCTAATAGCAGCAATTTGGTGAGCCAATTATGTGAGCATCAGACCTTCCCCAGATACCCCCACCTCACTGGTGGTGAGGAGCTCCCCATATGTTGCCAGGGGAGTCTGGCTGGGACTCGAATAGTGATGGTCCTTTATTACCTGCAGTTTGGCAGGGAAGGAACAGGCAGGAATAGACCAAGTTTCCTGTAAAGCTACAAATACATCATCTCAAAGACTGACCCATTAAATGATTGTAGCTTCTAACATCTTAGTCTAATCCAGTTTCTCACAATAACAGCTTACTCTCATCAAGTCCCCAAAAAGAATGGAAGCCAGGACAGATGAGTTTGATAAAGATGGCAATGGTTCTCAGCCCTGGTGAGACATTAGAATCACGTGCACCAGTCCCAAAGTTCTGAATTAATTGATCTTGGCAGGGGGGCCCAGTATATATTTTTAAAGTCTCCTGGGCAATTCTAATGTGTAGTTGGAGTAGCAATCCTCTGATTTAGGGCACTGTGCACTTCCAGGGGGAGGGAGGAAGTATGGAACAAAGGAGCCCAGAGTGAAAGGAGGTCATGGGAGACTAGGAAAGCCTCCTCCCATCCAAAGAGTTTGCCCAGTGTCTGTCCTGCTTTTGGGTCCTTAGGCCACTTCTAAATCTTTTCACTTCTAATTATTCCCCAGCAAATCCCATCTCCTTCCCCAGCTCAAAGCAGACTGCTATAAAGGAAAAAGGAGTGGAGTAGACCAATGTCTCTTTGTTAAGAAAGTTCCACAAGCATTGTTTTACTGCTTTATTTGGAGTCTGATTTTTTAATAAGACCGGGCAAAAATGGGCATTAGTATTTGTATTAATCCATTTTCATGCTGCTGATAAAAACATACTCAAGATGGGCCAATTTACAAAAGAAAGAGGTTTAATGGACTCACAGTTCCACGTGGATGGGAAGGCCTCCCAATCATTGTGGAAGGTGAAAGGCACATCTCACATGGCAGCAGACAACAGAAGAGAACGTGTGCAGGGAAATTCCCCTTTATAAAACCATCAGATCTTGTGAGACTTAGTCACTATCATGGAAAAGGCCCACCCCCATTATTCAATTACCCTCCACTGGGTCCCTCCCACAACATGAGAATCATGGGAGCTACAATTCAAGATAAGATTTGGGTGGGGACACAGCTAACCCATATCAATATTCCACACATCCACAGATATGGATGCACACATCCATATCAATATTCCACACATCCACAGAAGTACCCCGGGTATTCAAGGAAAAACAGCACACAGCAACAGACCATTCACATTAGGATTACATTTGGTGCTTTTTTCCCCCCAACAGTGTTTTTGTAATTGAAATCATCAAACGGGAGCATTAAAAGGACCCTTCAAGGCCATCTGGTTCAGCCCATGCAACCCATGAGGAATCAGCAGGGCTGCATTCAGGAGACATGAATTTACCTTTACCCCAACCTGAGTTTCAATCCCAGCTTGGCCTGCTAGCTGAGCCACTTTGGGCATGTAACTTACGTTAAGGTCCCTCAGTTTACTTGTCCATAAAATGGGACTCATGATACCTACCTCCACAATGCCACAGAGTAGTTGTGAAGAAAATGAGTTAATGACAAATATTAGTCCACTTCCCTTACTAGAATTTTGAATATTGAATGTGATATTTGATCCTCCTACCATCACCACACACAAAAGCATTTTAGCACCATCAGTTTCTGTCATTAGCATTTGGGATGTTCTGTGGTGTCAACCTCATTTGATGAAGTCGACTAATGGGCTACCTAGGTAGAAGCAGAAAATATCTTCTCCTAGCAGTTTGCCACAGTGCCAGGAAATTCATCATTATTGCTATGCCTTAACTAGAAAGCAGTATTGTTAATAAAAAAAAAAAAAAAAAAATGGAAGGGGGCCCACACTTGGAGTCAAAAGAATTAGGTTCTGATCCCAGTTCCACAAATGTGTAGCTGTGTGATCTTGGGCAAACAACTTAAACTTTCTGAGTCTCAGTTTTCTCATCTAAAGATAAGGATGATAAAACTTGCTCTGCCCACCTAGATATGATGAGGGCCAAATGAAATTGTATATGGCAGTAGTTCCCAATCAGTAGCAATTCTGCCTCCACCCGACCCGAGGTACATTCGGCAATATCTGGAGACACTTTTGATTGTCACAACTAGTGTGGAGAAGGAAGGGATGCTGCTAAATAAACATCCTGTGTTGCAGAGGACAGCCTCCCACAACAAGGAGTTATCCTTTCCAAACTGTCAATAGTCCTGTGGTTGAGAAAGGGCTTTGTAACTTTGAGAGGCTCAGGTGTCATTCTTAAATGACAAGTACCTATGAGGAGATTCACCGTGGCGTTCAGTCATTGCCACCTTCGTTCAGCTAATTTCTCAGACCCCTTTCCTACAGGACACAGAACTAAGTGGAGGGCACACCCCTCTAGGAAGCCTTGCTTAGAGCAAGAGTGCAGGGCTCAGCAGGCTGGCCCGTATGGAGGGCGGGTCTCCCGCCAGCCAGGGACACTTAGAAGAACAACCCAAGACAACAAGGGCTGTGAGCACAGGGTGGTTAACCCAGCATCTTCATGTAGGTTTTTCAAAGATGCCTCAAACCCAACATGACTCATATCAAATTCATGTTCATCCCATACGCACTCCTTCTCCATGGTTCTCTGCATCAGCAAATGCTACCACCCTTCATCCATGAGTTTGCTCAGGCCTGAAATCCAAGTATCTATGGACTCCATCCACTTCTCTATATCACCTACTCTCTCTCTCTCTCTGTCTCTCTCTCTCTCTCACACACACACACACACACACATACACACATACACACACACACGCTGCTTAAAAGCCATTCAAATGCTTTTCAAATAAAGACCAAAATTTTTAACACAGCCTGGCCCCTGGCCTGACTCTCCAACTTTATTTCTTAGCATTCTCCTCACCCCTGGTGCTAGCCAATCAGTTGTGGCTTATTTTAGCTCCTTGAAACCACCATGCCGCAGGGCCTTTGCACATTCTTACCTTAATCTTACACACTCTCCCATTTTCTTCCCCTAATGAACTCCTACGCTTCCTGCAGATTTCAGCTTCCAGCTTCAGCTTCCAGTCATTACATTTTTTAGGGAACTGTTTTCTGACCTCCTTGACAAGCCAGTTCCCTCTGTTAACCCTCTTATGACCCCACCACCTCTCCTCCATAACCCTTACCCTGCTGGTAGTTCACATTTGTAAAAGTCTTGGATCAAAGTGCATCTCCCTCACTAAAGAAAACATTCCACTAGATTTGCTAACCATCATATTCACCACATAGCACACAGTGCCTGCCACATAGCAAGAAATGTATAAACATTTGTTGAATACGTGAATATGGATACCAAAGGCAAATTTGAGGCCAAATATAAAACAAACAAACAAAAGGCAGAAAAAACAGTCTTAGGTTCATTTTAGTTTTTGAACCTCTTTTGTGCCAAGACTAGCTTTTGGCCTAATGGAATATTTTTATGTTAAAGTGTCTGAAATGCTGTCTGATGCTTCTGAGCACACTTAGGCAAACACGTCTGGTACAAAGAGAGATTATCAGGCAATATGCTTTCCCCAGCACCAAATCCTGTTCTCCTTGAGCACATCCCAGCAGCTGCTGTATCCACAGACAGTCCTTCTCAATGCTCTTTTTCTCCCAGCCCTTATCGAGGCAGCTTCAAGCTAGGAACAATGCTCCCACTCAGCTGTCAGGGTGGTCCTACATGGGGGTCCTTTTTAGGAAATTCTCCTTAAAGTTATCTGACTAACCTGTGCTTTCCTCATCTGTGAAATCCATAACTAGCAACAAGGCAGGAACCAGCCTCTGACCACCAAGGCCCACGGGGGTGGCTCTGAGGTGAGGGGATGATTCTTCCATCTCCCATGTGGTGGAGCCCACAAAGGAAGTCTAGGCTTTCTCTCTGCATTCTACTCCAAAGCGCAGTTCTCAGATATAGCAACTGTGAGTGATATATTTTCCTGGAAAAATACTGAGCTGCTGTTCAAATGAGATTTAAGCCAACATGAAAGATGGAATGTGCTATTTTTTTCTTTCCTAAGGTCCTCGATGTCACATCCAGCAAAAGCAGGTTGCCCATATCGTGGTAATTATTGTCTGAGCTCTTATTTTGAACAAAAGGAAATTGTGTGTGTGTGTGTGTGTGCGCGCGCGCACGTGTGTCTGTGTGTGTGTGTATGTGAGAGAGAGAGAGAACGAGAGAGAGAGAGAGAGAGAGAGAGAGAGAGACCTGGAGAAGGAGAGGCAAGGAGGGAGAAAGGAAGTAGAAAGAAGAGGCAGACAGCAGAGAGAAAAAGAGGAATGATGAAGGGAAAGAAAAAGGAGTTCATTCCAGGGAATATTTTTTTATTAAATTCCAACACGAGGAAGCTCTGTGTACATGGGCTCCCCGTTTTCTCCTTCTGAAGCCTGAAGGCAAACCAGGATGCTGTGTCAATTACAGAAAAAAATCAATGAAGATACTGTTCAGGAGTCCTTTTCACCATTCAGTGCGGATGGTATCCTTCACTTTCTAGCACTGATTCATTTACTTTCAGCCTCTCTGGGGGCTGCTGACATATTGCTATCTCTGAAGAATCTGAAGCAAAATCACCTTTGTTTCCTACTGCAACTTGTTCCTCCATGCAGTTCGTTAGAGGAGCTACCACATGACCTCCCTCGGCTTATAGGACTGAAGGGTAAGACCTTGCTGGGCTCGCCATGGGCTTTGGTGCCTCCCTCCACCAACCTGCCATCTCCCACTGAGGCACCCAGGGCCCAGTAAGGCCTCCAGCCTGTAGGCTAGAGCCTCATGAATTTTCAAACCCTGTTTCCTCTACTGTGTCTATCTGGACTCTAAAACAAATTCCTGCTCCAGTACTAGTACCCTCCTACCTCAGTAGCATTGTAGAAGACATCTTCTAGAGAAATAAAACCTATTCCAAAGCAATGGCATTGATGAAGGAAGCCCAGGCATTAAGACACAGAACATCCCTGAAGCAGGCCCTGGAAGTGAGATATGGAGCCATCTGCACAACTGGATTTCCATTATGACAGCACCATTCATTTGAGTTAAGTAATGCCCTTCTCTTTGGGTCCCATTTTAGGTTTTGAACATTTCTAGAGAGGTTAAGCCTTGACTTACAGTTTAAAACAACACACTTATTTTCTCTTACAGTTCTAGATTTCAGAAGTCCAAAATGGGTCAGCAGGACTGCACTCTTTCTGGAGGCTCTAGGAAAGGATTCATTTCCCTGCTTTTTCTAGCTTCTAGAGGCTGCCTACATTCCTTGGCTCATGACCTTCCCTCTCCATTGAAGGCCAGTACATAGCATCTTCCCACATAGTGCTCTCTCTCTTCCTCTCTCTTTCTCTGTTATCACATCACCTTTTCTGGCTCTGTTCCCTTTGTCACTACCTTCTCTACCTTTACCTTCTTATGAGGACCACGTGATTACATCAGGCCCACCCAGATAATCCAGGATAATTTCCCCATCTCAAAATCCTTCAATTAGTCATACCTGCAAAATCCTTTCTGCCTGTAAGGTAGTCTGTTCACAAGTTCTAGGAATTAAGATATGGACATTTGGGGAAGGCATTATTCTGTCTGCTACACTCCCCACCTTTTTAGTGTAAGCAAATAAGGTCACCCAATTTCTTCCCAGTTGGTGACAGAGATCAGTGGAGAGACTCAGGAGCGGGGTAACAGGGGAATGAATGGTGTGCACTAAAAAGGGGGCAAAGAGTACAGAGTTGAGAGGTAGAGGTGGTATAGCATTGATTTCATTGATTTTTTTCTTGACTTTATGAGTCGTGTAGAAGGATTGTCAGCTAAAATGGTGCTGTAAATTTATGGTATGCATTCTCCCCACCTCACCTCTATTCAAACACAATGATGACAGAAAAGTGAAATCTGATTTAAAAAATTAAAAGACACAAAACAGCCCCACGGACCAGGAACAAAAAAAAAAAAAAAAAAAGGAAACATGGTTGAAGCACCAGGCTTGCTGGGCCTTGAGTTCAAAAGGATGTACTTGTTACCAAGCAACCAATGGGCTGACGGCTGCCTGACGTGAAGCCAATACCTTGGCATCAGCTTTTCAGCAAAGAAAAGCTTTATTGCAAGTCAACTGGCAGCGGACAGGAGGAAATGCTCAAACCTGTCTCCATGAGCTGGGAGCTGAGTCGGGTATTACAAGCACAGCCCAATGAGGTGTGACCTGATTGGATCTTATAATAAGATGATGCCAGGGCTCCATCTGATTGGATCCTGAATCCTGTCATTCACTCTCTCCTTCTTCATTCAGTTCTTGCGCCTCCATCTTAGTACTTAGATTCTGCCCATGGTTGCATACTTGGTTCATCTGCTCATGTTCCAATTACATGAGCTTCAACCTGGAGGTCCATGGCAACTGCAAAACAATTCACAACTTCATCACATAAACGTTTAACTAGATCGGTCTGGTGTGGCTACATATTCAGTCAACTGAGAGGGTAGTCCCTGTGGAGTTAAAGGGGCCCAAAGTTCCACAAGGTGAGGCTGACACTGAAACCAGAGATGTGCTGGATGTTCCCTGCTTGTGAAAGGGACAGGAAAAAGTTTTCCAGACACTCCTGCCAGGGGCTGATGCTGAGTTGAAGCTGTGCACACCTAGGGAGGCAGAGAGAAGCAGGCACAGCTTCACAACCAGGACCTGGGTCAAGCCACCCACTGGCTCAGTGAACACTTCTGAGATATTGGCAATATTGCTATGGGCTGGGATTCTCAAGCCAACAATTATTTAGTTCTGATAGGGTGTTCCAAAGGGCCAAACTGCTAGACAGAACAATCATTCTAGTTATTACTGTTGCATAGCAAATCACCCAACAATTCTGTAGGGTAAAACAAGTCATTTTACTTTATTAATGGATTCTGTAGCTTAGGAATGCAGACAGGGCACAGCAAAGATGTCTACAGCCTCTGTTGGAGGTGACTCAATGGCTGCAGTCACCATCTGGGGGCATCTTTCTTCACATATCTGGAGGTTTATGCTGGCTGTAGTTTGGGATGTTAGCTGAGCTGTTGGTTGCCCTCTACATGTGTTCTCTCTGTGAGGGCTATTTTGGCCTTCCTGATAGCATGGTTGCTGTGTTCCAAAAGTGAGAGTGAGCATCCCAAGAGAGCAATGTGGAAGTGCATGGCATTTCTTTTTTTTTTTTTTTTTTTTTTTTGAGGCGGAGTCTCACTTTGTCGCCCAAGCTAGAGTGTAGTGGCACAATCTCGGCTCACTGCATGTCTGGGTTTCAAGTGATTCTCCTGCCTCAGCCTCCCGAGTAGCTTGCATTACAGGCATCTGCCACCACGCCTGGCTAAATTTTGTATTTTTAGTAGAGATGGGGTTTCACCATGTTGGTCAGGCTGGTCTTGAACTTCTGACCTCAAGTGATCCATCGGCCTCGGCCTCCCAAAGTGTTGGGATTACAGGCGTGTGCCACCGCCCGGCCAGTGCATGGCATTTCTATGGTCTTGACTCAGAAGTCACAGTGTCACCTCATCATAATCTATTGATTGAGGCAGTCACAAAAGTTGGTTTAGGATCAACGAGAGTGGACACAGACCCCATCACTTGTGAGGACCTTTCATCAGATTCTAATACAAGCATGTAACATGGGACGTATTTTTTGCCTAATAACTTGCTGAGAAGTTTTGAGATACCAGAAATATTATTGTGGGCTGGAATTCCCAAGCCAACACTCCAACATTTAGTTCTGATTGAGATACCCCAGGAGGCAAGTAGAAATACCTACTAAAGTATTAGATAGAGGATAGGGGATGGGAGGGAAAACTTCCACCTCACTCAAAATGAGTCTGCAAACTAATATTCCAAAACCCAAAATGTAAAATAATGCTTAAAAAAGTAACCAGAAAAATCAACAATTGAGAGATGAAATCACTTCACAAAAAAATTTAAATAATTGAGCAATAAGAAAATGATTTTTTATTAAATACTTCTGTGATAATATCCTGAAATAATGAAAGAAATAGTATCTATTAAAAATAATAAGGGATTATCAAATTAGAAAGCAGAATTAATCAGAACAGTGATTATAAAAGGTAACTATAGGAGCCTTGAAAAAAAACCACAATGGATGAGATAGCTCTAAACTTGATATGGTAAAAAAATATAATTAGAAAAGTTAAATATAGGACAAAATAATTTGCTCATAATATACAACAGAGAAACAAAAGGATGAAGACACTTAAAAATGGTTAGGGGGAGAGTCTCAGTTGTGGTAATAGTATTGTAGCTTGTTTCAGACTAACTCTGTCACACACGACAATTATAAACTCTGTAAAAAAATATTAAAACAAACACTTGAAGACACTGAATAACAACAAAAAGCAGGCAAAATCTGGAAGAGATATGTCCCTTGAGAAGGAGAGGCCATGTTGGATGACATATAGCCATTTTCAGTTGAGAGCAGACTGCAGTCCATACAGTGAAGAGTCACTAGATCTCAAGCAGAAAGCTGGAGTCTTAATAACTTCAGGTGTCAGAGAATAGAGTTCCAGGGCAGCTGGAAATTAGAGAAGGAAATCCTGAAAAGGAGGGAGTCATGGTATGAGGTGCCAAAAATCTGCATACAAACTCCCCTTAAATTATTGGCTTACCCTTAAAATGCACGTTCACAATAAGGATTCTAAAAAGACAAGCAGAAATCACATTGAAATGGTAAAATAACTAAGCAGAGATATCAGTTGCCCACCCCAAGAGAGTGAGACCTATCAAGTTGGGAAGGCTTGCTAAACACCTTGAACTTTATACAGACACTCCCTCTTACTAAAGGCAAAACCATGCCTCCACAGGTTCAAAGTGATCAGTCAGTGATTTAACTCCATGTTAGAATTCTTCAGAGGAGAGTAACAGAATTCAGTCACCACAACATATCATCACAATGTCTAACATGCAATCAAAAATCACTAAGCATGTGAAGACATAGGAAATGTGACTAATAGTCACAAAAAAAAAGTCAGTAGAACAGACTCTCCCTCCAACCCCCAGCCCCAATGATTCAGGCATTTTGATTATACAAATTTTGATATTTTTCTACAATAAAATTCTGCTCAGCAAAAGGAAAAAAATGGACTACTAATACATGCAACAACATGGTTGAATCTCAAAAACACTTTAAGTGAAATAGACCAAACACAAAGATATATGCTGCATGATTCCATTTATGCAGTTTGAGAACAGGAAAAAACTACCCCATGATTTAAAAAAAACAGAACAGTTGTCTGTAAGAAATGAGAATTGACTGAAAGGAGGCATAAGAAAACGTTCTTGAAGATGGAAGTGTTCTTAATTTTGATTGGGATTGTGGTTTCACAGGTGCATGCACTAATCAAATAGTACACTTAAAATCTATGCATTTCAGTGTGTACAAATTTTACCTCAATTTAAAAGGTAAAAAGAATAGTGGGGAAACATAGAGGATAGATTGAAAAATTTGAAAACATGTGCAATCAGACTTCTAGAAGAACTGAAGAACTGATGGCAAGACAACATTCAAAGAGGAAATGGCTAAGAATTGATGAGAGATATTGACTCCTCAGACTGAAAGTGTACACCAAGTGCCAAGCACAATAAACAAAGATAAATCCCCACTTAGACATAGCATCGTGAAACTGCAAAACATTAAAGATAACATCATAAAAGCTATGAGAGACAGGGAGAAAGGAAAGATTTTCTACAAAGACATGCTCATTAAACTGACCTCAATCTTTTAATCAGCAGCATGGATGCCAGAATACAAGTGAATAATATCTTCAAAGTGTTGAAGGAAAATGTAATAAAAGCCATATATCTAGCTAAGTACCACATACCTTTCAGAGTCAGGGCAAAATAAAGACTTGTTAAATATAAAAAACTAATAGTTTTGTTTTTTTAACCACTCACATGCTCCCTGAATAAACTACTAAAGGACATTTTCCAACAAAAAAAAAGCCAAATTAGAAGCAAGGTGTGGGGCTAATCAGAGAAGTCAGAAATAGCAGAACATATTGGCAGCTGCCACTAGCTAGTAACTACAGTCAATCAAAGACACTTTTAATATTTTAAAAGGTAATTAATGTAAAAGTAATATAATGAGTGTTCATTGTAGAACATTTGAAAAATACAGAAAATTATAAAGAAAGTATAAAAACCACCCAAAGTCCAGCACTCAGAGATCACATTGCTGTTTCCACTAGTCATGTACCCAAAACTGAGAACCTGTACCAGTGCATGTTCTTTTCAAGAAGACATTTAATGACATACATTATTATATTAGATGATTATTCCACAATGGATATAAACAATCTGCCTTTTGATTTGTCCCTGTATTTACTATTTTCCATAATGTTGCTATAAAAAAAACTTTGTGCATACATTTTTGTATGAGTCACTGGCTATTTTATTAGGATAGATCCCTAGCAAAGGCAGTTCTGTAAATTCTGTCTATTGTAGCAAGACCTGGCCTTTTTGGAGCAGATGGAGCATTCAGTTCCTCTCAAATGAAAGGCGTCTGGGCAGCATAAACAACCTTGTATTGAGAAGCCAAGATGGGATTTTTTATCTATCCTTGGCGCTGACCAGGCCAATCAATTGCTTCTCTGAGCTCCAGGATCCTCTTATGTAACAACGAAGTTAGGTAGAGCATTTGGCAGGTCCCTTGCTGCTGTAACCTTCTACACCGGCAGATATCCTTCTGCTCAAACCACCAATAATAAGGCCTGATCATGTCCAAAAAGAGCCCCCCTTTCCCCAGAAAAGGGTCTGGCTCTACAACAGTGGAAACATTCTCCCTAGTCCCAGCTCCCAGGGCAAGTGACACTATGAAGCAAGAGCTGCTTGCAGAGAGAGGTGAAGCTGAAACCGCACCCCTGGGTGGGATCAGATTTCCCCAGTAAAGACCGACCTCGATACCCAGAATATGCTCCTGGCCCAGGGTGCTGTGCTGGAGGCCAAGTCGGCTTCTCTCACATGCTCACTGGGGCTAGAGTTGGCCTATCTCCTCGGCCTCTGGCCCTTCAGGTTGGACAGACGCACAAGCAATGTTCTGGTGCAGCGCTTCCCAGAAGCAGAAGATAAGACAACAAATCCCTGAGGTCTGAAAATAATGCATAAAAAGACCTACAGCAAAAGAGAAAATCTGTTTTCACTTTAAAATGCATGTGCTTTTTCTATCTTATTCCATAAAGTTTCTGTATTTATTTTAGTGTAGAAAACATTTCCCCCACTCTTCAAGTAATATTGATATCCCCAAGAAGATGCGCCACATTCATCGTGTGGCTTAAATTAACCCTAACACACACAACACCCCCCACTAGTGGAAACTGCAAGTAGCTGGGTTAGAGAAGCAGGAGTTTCCTCTGCCTACCAGCCTCTGTGCTTGCTCTCAATAGCCTGGCTGTCCTCAACCTCAGCACTGTTTCCAGTCTTCAGCCTGAGGGCTACTCCGTTTGTCTCTCCTGTTTTTTTCAGTGGTCACATTTTGAAGATGCTAAATGTATTATTCTGAAAACCAGCTGTCCCTGAATGAGCTATGCCTCAAAGTAACTCCATAGTTGGTGATAGGATGTTTCATGGTAAAGGAGTATTCCACATAAGTGAAAAAAAAAATAGATTATCATCATCTTGCAACCCTCCAATGAATTAAAAGATCTGGGTCATGATCATCAATCGCGGCTCACACCAAAACGGAGACAACCAGACACCTTGGGACTTCTGACACAGCGCCGCCTATAAAGTACCCCAGGCAAACAACAAAAAACAAGCCTGAATCTGAAGAAGGTTTGCAATCCAACTACCAGTTTGCAGGAAATACAGAGGAATATGTTAAATGACATCAATGCAATCAGTGAGATCCACAGCGATTTCCTCAGTAAAATAAAAATCCAATTTCCTCAATAGTAAATTGTAAAAGTGAGTGAAAGAGAAAGAGGGAAATGTATGAACTAAAAAGAGATATCAAGCACATGCAATCTATGAGTCTTACATGTTCTGATACAAACAAACCCACTATTTAAAAATCACTGGCTGGGTGCGGTGGCTCATGCCTACAATCCCAACACTTTGGGAGGCCGAGGCAGGTGGATCACCTGAAGTCAGGAGTTCGAGACCAACCTGGCCAACATGGCGAAACCTCATTTCTACTAAAAATACAAAAATTAGCTGGGTGTGGTGGCGGACATCCCTAGTCCCAGCTACTCAGGAGGCTGAAGCAGGAGAATCGCTTGAACTTGAGAGGCAGAGGTTGCAGTGAGCTGAGATTGTGCCACTGCATTCCAGCCTGGGTGACAGACTCTGTCTCCAAGAAAAAAAAAAAAAGTCACTGATGCCTTCAGTGGGTACAGAGTTTCAGTTTGGGATGATGAAAAAAAGCTCTGGAGGTAGATGGTGGTGATGGTTGTACAACAATGTAAATGTAGTCAATGATACTGATCTGTACACTTAGAATGGGTAAAATGCTATATTTCATGTTTTGTATAATTTACTACAGTAAAATTGTTTTCATTTTTTAAATGGGTTTATTTTCTAACTACATACTAGTATGTAAAAAAAATGTTTATGAAACTACTAGGAAAATTTGAACACTGACTAATATTTGATGATAGTAATGAATTACTAAGGCTGTATTTTATATGTCTTTATCTTTCAGAGATACATAAAAAGGTATTTATAGATTAAATGATACGATGGCTGTGATCTGCCCCAGATTAATCCAATGCTGATGGAGGGGGTGGTATAAGTTATATAAGAGTGGCCAGGAATTGCTGACTGCTGTAGCTAATGATGGATACAAGGGTTTATTGTATATTTGAAATGTTCCCTACTACAAAGTGTTTAAAAGAAGACTCTGGCCTTGTATAGTTTACATTTGGCTGTGAGAAAATAGAAAATATTTAGAATATCAGCTAGTAATAAGTGTTAAGATGAAAAAGTAAGTCAGGAGTATATGAGGAGGTGCAGGTTGGAAATATAAGTTTGGAAACTTTCAGCATGAATAAATGTTTAAAGTCCTGAGCTTTGAATGAGCCATGGGTTACGTTCATCTAGGGAATTAGTATAAATAGAAAATAGACTGAGTTCTGAACTCTGGGGTTCTCAGACCTCTGGCTGAGAGGCTGGAGAAATGAGGACAATTCAAAAAATAATTCTGAAAAGTCAGTGAGGGAGAAGGAAAGCCCGTAGGAGCAGCAAGTCCCTAAATCCAGAGACAAGCCCATTTGCAAGAGGGAGTGATCACAAGCGTCCAATGATGCTCACAGCCTAGTAAATTCAGTACTGAAGATAGGCCATTAGATTTAGCATCTAAATATCTGACCTCATGCTACTCCTGGCTTCTGATCTCCAGCTGGAGTCTTGCATGACTGAATCCAATCTAGAGTCAGAGGGCAGGGAAGCCCACAGAGGCAGTCCAGAATGGAGAGGGGCTACAGGAGAGCACCCAGGAGACAGCTGTCACAGAAATCTCGCCTCCTTCAATCCTCGTCCTTTTGGAGCATAGACTTCAGAATTGTAGGGACTGTGTTTCATTAGAGCCAGAGTCAAGCTATCATCACCATCTTCATCTTCTTCATCTTCATCATCATTCTTGTTTACCCAAAAGGAATCTTAATCATTCAAGGTGCCTTGTTCCATTGTGGCAGAGCCAGGATAACATCCCAAGGCTTTGGACTCCTGGTTCAGTACATTGTACCATCTTCCCCGACATCTCCCCAGTCACCCTGCTCCTGTGACCACATGGATGAATTACATTTATTCATCAGTTAACCCATTCTCGTGGCTGGAAGTTTAAAATAAGGACCCCTGCACAGAAATCCCCCAAGTCTGCACACTCTGTAGCTGTTTGTTCTTTTTTTCTTTTTTTTTTTTTTTTTTTGAGACGAAGTCTCGCTCCGTCACCCAGGCTGGAGTGCAGTGGCACGATCGCAGCTCACTGCAAGCTCCACCTCCCAGATTCACGCCATTCTCCCCACTCAGCCTCCTGAGTAGCTGGGACTACAGGCGCCCGCCACCACGCCTGGCTAATTTTGTTTTTGTATTTTTAGTAGAGACGGGGTTTCACCGTGTTAGCCAGGATGGTCTCGATCTCCTGACTTTGTGATCCGCCTGCCTTGGCCTCCCAAAGTGCTGGGATTACAGGCGTAAACCACCGCTCCCGGCCTGTTCTTTCTTATTTGTACCACATGTAGCATCATTCTAAAGTCCCTGGAAACTGGGAACACAAGGGCCACACTAGGTCCTGATGAAATCCCAAGGTGAGTGGGAACTGTCATTACCAACAAAGAGCTGCCCCATCTAAGTGGTCTCTCCTTTCAGCAGGACACGGTGTGCTGTTGCCATGCCTGTACCTGCCACCAGCAAAGGCTGCCTTCCAGATTGGCTCCTTTCTAGACATGTGCAAGCAAATGTCCTGGGCAGGCAAAGGCTCCACTGATTTTGAGATGAAGGGGCTGTTTTCCAGGGCTTGATCCCAGGAAACATAAAAGTGGAGACCACCTGGGGCTTCAGTCCACCCTGTGATGTTATTCTTGAAGACTAAGATAATTTAGGAAGAGTAATAAAAAATATGAGCTAATATTTGTTGTGTGTTTGTTATGTCAGGCACTGTTCTAAGCACTTTGTGTATGTTTTCTGGCTGAATTATTGGAACAGCTTTTGGAGGGACATACAGCTATTACCCTGACAATCCAGTTACTCCACTGCCCCACTCATCTGGATGACTGTGTCACTCCTCCTCTCTCCCAAAGCTGCATGTGTACCACCTTCCTCATTATTGCTTTCATCTGATGACTCCACTGAGAAAGTACTACATCTGGTCTTATTTCCAAATTAGGCCACATTCACAGATACTGGGGGTTAGAACATCATATATTTTGAGCAGGGACACAATTCAACCTACAACACTGTCCTAAAAGTTTGTGCCCATTGAACTGCAGGCAACACCTGGGAGGTGCTCACAGATTAAGCAGAGTGGAGCACCACAGGGGAGTTAAAAAAAAAGGCTGTGCTGGGAAGGAGGCCTGAGCCTTAAGCCCAGGAGGAAACACATGAGTACAAGTGAGAAGCTGGGCTTCAGGAGGAAGATGGAAGTGGGTTGAAGCCCAGCTCCCCCATTTGCTGCAGTGAGCCTTAAACTTTTCAAGGAATCACAGATGATCCCCCCTCAGAAAAGTGCTCACA
This sequence comes from Rhinopithecus bieti, assembly GCF_001698545.2. NCBI lineage: Eukaryota > Metazoa > Chordata > Mammalia > Primates > Cercopithecidae > Rhinopithecus > Rhinopithecus bieti. The sequence continues at coordinate 4,880,854 of NW_016809830.1, read as the reverse complement.
CACACGCATACACACAAACACACACACACACAACTGAGCTTATGATTTCAGGGGTTCATGGTTCTCAAACACCTGAAACTCAGAAGAAACCCGACTTTCATGCTTTGTGACATTAGGCAAGTTACTTAGTCTCTCCGACCTTCAGTTTCTGCACTGATGACATGGGGATGTGGTCATTACCTGCAGACAGTTGGGAAGATGTGTGAGAATTCAGTGCGGTGATATCTGCACTGCACGTGGCACAGTTCTGATCTCCAGGGGCCCCAGGGAATGGCAGTCATTGCTCGTGGCTCTCTTGCCACCCTTCTTTCCCTCCCCGCCGCCTGCTGCTCCTGCTTCCTGGGCATGGACTCTCATTTCCCTCTCTCTCCCCCTCTCCCATTTGGACTGCAGATCTTTAGCCTATTGAGCTTGAAGAAGGTGGAAGCTGGGGCAGAGAAGAAGTGCAGGGTGATGAGGTGATGAGGTGATGCCCTACTGCTCTCATCCATTACCATTAGAAACATCTCTCTGCAAGACGTCCCAGCTGACATGGACTGGAAACCATATTTTTAAAAAATAAACATCAGACCTTAAACAACATATCATGGGCACTGTGTCAGAATGTCTCTGGCCAAATTAAACCCCAGCTTAACTGGTTTAAACAATATGGAATATTTGATTTTCTTTCACATAGCTAGAGGTTCTGGTGAATGGAAGCTACAGGATCAGTTAGTTCCATGGCTCATGACATCCTCAAGGGCCCAGCTCCTTCTGGCTTTCTGCTGTATCATCCTCGGTGTTAGCTTTGTCCTCAGTTGTCTCCCTTCATGGTCACAAAATGGCTGCCATCGTTCCAGATCTCCCAACAAACACAATGTTCAGGGGAAGAAGAGGGACTGCTCTTCCTTGGGTCTTATTTTAAAACTGAGGTAATCTTTCTCAGAAGTCTTCCCAGACAACTCCCTTCACATCTTTTTGGCCACAAGGGGCTTACGCTCCCCTGAAAGTATGTGGAAACAATATGGAATTAGGATAGTGGGATTAGACTCATCATAAATTAATCTTTTTTTTTCCTTTTTTCTTTTTTTTCTTTTGAGATGGAGTCTCATTTCTGTTGCCCAGGTTAGAGTGCCATGGTTAGGTTGCCACTGCAACCTCCACTTTCTGGGTTCAAGCGATTCTCCTGCTACAGCTTCCCAAGTAGCTGGGATTACAGGCAGGCACCACCACGCCCAGGTAATTTTTGTACTTTTAGTAGAGACAGGGTTTCACCATGATGGCCAGGCTGGTCTTGAACTCCTGACCTCAAGTGATCCACCAGCCTTGGCCTCCCAAAGTGCTGGGATTGCAGGTGTGAGCCACCGCAGCTGGTCCCAGAAATTGATCTTAAGAAGAAGATGGGTGTTGGAGCATCCACCGACAATGCCTGTTACAGGTACCAATCAGGAGGCTCAGAGTGTTCTGAGGTAATAGAAGATGCAGAGCTTGTGGATGAGTCGAGTTTCAATGCAATGATCCAATTGTGAAGCACAGTGTGCAAAAGATTGCTTAATCCTAAATTGTAAATTAAGGGGAAAATGTATCATTAATGAGAGCAGACAAGAGAATAGCCTAATTCTAAATCTTTATTGGAGAGTGGAGAATGAGGTCAGGAAACTGGGAATGCTTGTTTAGGGGAGATGTCAATAATAAAGTGAACACATCTTCAGCATTTAGTATATGCCCAACACAATGCTAAGTGCGTCATATGCATTAACTCACTGAACCCCTTCCTTTGTCCCGTCATAATTACTGCAAGTTCCCATTTGGTGGTGAGAAAACTAACCCACAGAGAGGTTAAATAACTTTTCCTAGGTCATTAACTTGGTCCACTGGTCCTTGAACTAACTTGATTCCGGCTGACTTCAGCCCTATTCTGTTACTTAATCCCTGGCCATTCCTCCTTCCTAACCTCATAAAACAAAACTTTCTAAGAAGACAAATATGAGTTCCCCAGAGAGTGAAGCTGGAGAAAGGAAGTTAGGAAGTTCAGGCGGAAGGGGCAACAAATCAGGAGATAAGAAGGATCAAATACACCCCCTAGAAAGGTATTAGCAGGTTTAGGCAGGAGGCGGTTAGGACCTCTGCTAGTTGGTCCAAAAATAAAGGAAGAAGCAAATTGAAAAAAAAAATTTATATATATATATATGTATGTGCGTGTGTGTGTGTATATACATACATGTATATATATTTGTGTGTGTGTGTATATATATATAATTTTCAAAGGAGGAAGTATTAGTATTAACATTAATATAATTAACGATGGATGAGTGTTGCCAGAACAGAGTTTCATGTCATCAGCCTTAAGAAAAACTGAGTTTCTACAAAGGATTCTTGGGATTTGGAAATGAATCTAGATAGCCATTCAGTGTCCAAGAGAGTTGGCTCACAGGCCGTACTTGTAGTTCCTCCATATCTGCCAGTCAGTGTTTTCTATTCTCTGCCTCCATGTTCCAGAGGGAACTAGGAGCCTTCCTCCTTGGTCACCACCACACGGGCTATTGAGCAATGGGTGGGCAGACCATAGTCATGGGCGCACAGCCCAGCACTGCTTCTCACCAAGGGCCATGGGCAGGGCAGAATCAGCTAAATAGATCCTAACACAAAGAAGGGAGAGTCAAAGCTGACCCAAAGAACTGGGAAGATGAGGTTACTGGAGGCAGCAAAGTGGATGGAGAACATTTAAAAGAACAGTTTGTAGGAGGAAGGAAGGTGTTCAGCTTTGAATAGCTGGTTTTGAGAAGATGATGGTACATCCAAGAGATGGCATTAGAGGGGCAGAACTAGAATGCACGGCAGGACTGTATACACAGAGATGAGATTCAGTCACATTGACGTGACCATTCATTCCGTTATTGAGCATGTATCTGGCAGTGTCCTAGGTTCTAGAGCTGCAGCCATGATTAAAACAAAGCCTCTGCCCTTGCGCAGCATGCAATCGAATATCCAAGCCCTTGAAAAGAAATGATCCTCTGCACAACTCTCCATACTATTTTCTGTATCCTGTGTGACCATGTGAAGAAAAGGGTGAGGCTGAGTTGGGAAAGCACAACGAAGATGGTGAACAAACAAAAACTGAAACAGGGAAAGTGCCATCGGAGAACAGAGAACTGAGAAAGTGTCATTTTATGGAAGCCAAAAGAGGAGTGAGTTTAAAGAAGAAATTAGTATCAAATGGCCCCAGGCTAGCAGCAAAGAAAAAAGTCATTGAATTTGACATGAGGGTTGCCATTGGTAAGCTTCTAGCAATGGTTTTTGATCCTCACTGTGCATTAGAATCACCTGAGGAGCTTTGAAACACACAGATGCCTGGGAGCTAATTTCAAGATCCAGACTCAATCGGTCTGAAGTGGGACCTGGGCATCAGTATTATGTTTCAGTGACTCTGATGACGCTGAGAGGCAGGTAGAGTCAAGAAAACACTGCTTTAAAGAAAGGGATTCCAGCAAATGTTCATTGGCTCCATTTAGCCTTTCCACAACATGTACATATTTCAAAACATCAAATTGTACACCAAAAATATATACAGGTGTGATTTGTCACTTTAAATAATTAATTAAGAGAACTCTGACAAGGAAAATAAGGAAGTGATTCTTGTAGAGTGACAGCAGTAGAATCTAAATTGCAGAGATTTAAAAAAAAGGGTGTATTTTTTTCATAGAGAGACTAGCAGTCTTTTTTTTTTTTTGAGACGAAGTCTCGCTCTGTCGCCCAGGCTGGAGTGCAGTGGCCGGATCTCAGCTCACTGCAAGCTCCGCCTCCCGGGTTTCCGCCATTCTCCTGCCTCAGCCTCCCGAGTAGCTGGGACCACAGGCGCCCGCCACCTCGCCCGGCTAGTTTTTTTTTTTTTGTATTTTTTAGTAGAGACGGAGTTTCACCGTGTTAGCCAGGATGGTCTCGATCTCCTGACCTCGTGATCCGCCCGTCTCGGCCTCCCAAAGTGCTGGGATTACAGGCTTGAGCCACCGCGCCCGGCCGAGACTAGCAGTCTTAACATCAGACGTGGATGTTTAGCCTCAGTCTCCTGCCTTACTGTGTGATTTAACCTCTTTGTGTCTTATCTGTGAAATCAGAATAGAAATACTTGCTGTGCCCAACTCACAGTTTCCTTGGGAGGTCAAGATGGGATAATAGATGTGACAGTACTTTGAAAAAAGATTGAAGTGCTATAAAAAATATAAGATTTATATGGTTGTCAGATTTTTTTCCCCAAAGATGGTCCTGAAGATAGTGATTATCAACTGTAAAGACCTAAGTGGAATGAGCATCCCTTTCCACACTGAGCTCACAAAGTCAGAACCCTTTGATAAGTGCTCACAGCTACTATCTAAAGGTCTAATGCTGTTTGCAACTCTCGCTTTTTCACAGCTAGCTTTGCACTGGATCTATAATAGATGCAGTGTCCATAGTCTTGCAAAATCTGCCTAAAATTACTGAACAACACAGCCTTCTGGCATAACACTAAAGTTGAAGAATGCTGCTGTAAAAGTTAAAAAGGAAGTTTACCGTGATAAGGTCCCCATTAGATTGTCAACCCTGTGGTTATAGAGAAAAGGGAAAGCAGAACAGATTGAGAGACATCTGTGAGAGCAAGCAATGCTGCAGGATCTGAAGAGCCTGATTTCTCAGGCAGATGGGGAAGGGTTGGCAAAGATCTGAGCCAAACCCAGCAGTTTTTTTCAGTGACCACCTTGAGGTCTACTTGAGTACGTGGATACACCCACCTACATAATATATGCCATGCTGGGTCTCCAAGAAATGAAGCAATACTTCTCTCAATCTTCTGCAAACTCTGACTGCCCTTGGGGTAACACCTGTACCCAGGTGAGCAGTGGAACTTCTTTGTGGTGACTAAGGTCCAGAAGAGAGGCTTTCTTTAATAATAGATGATCTTAGATATGAAGAGTAGGATTACAAAGTGCTTTCTACTCACTTTCAGGCTGACATTTTCCTTAGGGGAAAATACCAAAAAAATAATAATAATACAATTCTTAGCCAAGGTAACAGCATACTTAATAGTTGAGCTTCTTTTTTCCAATAAGCAGCTTGAATTCAGAGCAAAAAGAAAATGAAGGACTAACTGCTAATTAGGAGTGAAGCCAGGTGTCAGATAACTGGAGAAAGCATCAGAGGAAGGTCATCAGTTACCTTCATCAGGGAAGATCAGTTACCTTCATCTCTCCTCTGAGCCTGTCCTGGCTCCTTCCACTCTGGTTGCAATTAGGACAAAGGTGCTAATTACATTCTCCACCTGCAACTCCTCTGCTGTTCTTCACCGACTTCTTCCACCAGCAGAAAGGCTCACTTCAAAGTTGCCCTTTGCCAGACTGAAGTACAGACACCCAAGCCAGCCACCCCGTCATCTTCCACCACCTCCAACAGGACTCAGAGGTTTTTTCATGTAAAACTGTAAAACCACAGTGCAAAACGGTATTTTGAAATGAAGATACAAGGTTGCTTCACAGGGGTACATGGATCTTCTTATCTAAGGAGAAGTCACTTTCCCTGTGCTCAAACATCCTTGTAAAAATCTTACCAGGAGGAGAAAGGGGTACAGAAGCCAATGGAAATACCAAATCCATGGCTCCTTTCTTAATGACAAATAACTACTTTGAAGAAGGATCCTTCATGCCCCAGGGTACAGGAGACTAAACCTCTGACTTGGGAAGAAATGAGGAATAATATTGTAGTCATTCAGTCCTATATTAAAATCGCATCGTTTAAAAAGCTGCTGTGATCTTGGCCAAGTTATTTAACCTCCCTGAGTATCTTTCCCCTATATTAATGGAAAAGAATAAAAATATTATCATACAGCATTATTGTGAACATGATTTGAGATAGAACATGCAGGGCCATAATATCAAACATGGTGTAACTCAATCTTTTTTCTTCTTCTTCTACTGAGACTGAGTTTTTCAATATTGGAAAGTCCAGTGACCTCCTTACTATGTGAATTCCCTGTGAACACAAGACAAGAAATCTCAGCCTGGGGTATGTGCTTATAATTGCAGCAGGGGGCCCAGAGCCTGGGGAAGGAGGTGCTTAGCAGTTTATTCTTCGACAATTCCTATCATTTCCTCTGTGGAAGCAGTACTCATCAATAAATCAGCAAGTGACAGGACATTTTTCAAAATTGCATGGAAATGTTACCATTTTATACTGTTATAATGATATACAAACAAAAGAGTATTCTTCCCCTGCTCTCAAAGATACGTTGTTGACAATTATAGTTTCAGAAGCACAAGGCACAAAAACTGCCCCAAAACTCAAGATGAAGGCTAAAATTAGATTTTCTTCTAACACTTCCCCTGACAGTACCTAGTAATGCTACTGTGGCTGTTGTAACCATGGGTGATTGCCTATACACATAGTTGGTGCAATGAAGAGACACAATAGCTTAAAACTAAATTGCAAGATTATTTTTCAAGTAGCTTCTCCAAGTGTAATACCTTAGCTTCTAGAAAAAGTAATCACTGCTAACATTTGAAAAGTCAGAATTCTATGCAAGGGTCTGGGAGATTAACACAATTGAGCATAATAGCTCCTTTCAAACCATTTCCTAGGGACTAGGCTGCAAAAAGCCTTAAGCTTTAAGATGGCTTTCCAAATATATTTTATTTATTCAATGAAGAAAAAGACTATTTGAAGTTTCCATATTCCTTTCATATACAGACACTTCACTGAGCTTTAAGAGATGCATTCGTCTGTAGGCGCAAAATGAGTAATTCCCCAGCTTCTAGAAAATGCAATCAGTGCAAACATCTGAAATGTTAAAATGTTGTGCAAAATGTCTTTTGTAGAGATATAGGGAAAAAAAAAACCTGAAGTAAATATCATTTTAAACTGGTCTCAGCATTTATGTTTAAAAATGAATACATACGCATATGCTTAGTATCTGATGCATAGATCATCTCCGGACAGCAACAGCAGCTGCTTCTTGGGAGGGTAACTGAGGCCCTGAGAGATAACAGTGGGAGGGCGTTTGTTCACAGTGCATCCTTCCTTGGCTTTATATTTTGTACTGTGTGCATGTATTAATATTAATCTAACTTAATCTAATTACTTAATTTAATTAAACATGGCCTCTTCAATAAGTGAGTCAGCTCATCCATCCCAGTGGGGCAGATCTTTCTCCACCATCAGTACTGGATGCTGACCTTCTCCCTGGCCTGGACCTCAGGGATGCCATACAGCAAACTTCCCTGACTTCTTTTCACTCTGAGCACTAGGTGGGTGCTGTGCTGGCACTAAAAGGATACAATGAAAATAAGAGGCTATCTCAGGGCAGTCTGCACAGGATGGCTAGCCCTCCCTTCCCAGGCTCCTGCTCTACTCAGCTTTCTCCAGAGACCAGAAGAGGCCTCTGCATATCTGATGTACCACTCTGGTCCTTTCCTTGTTGCCTCCATCCCTCCACCCTTGCCAACGTGCACTTCCTTCCTCAGGAACTCTGAGATACAATGAAAAAGGGAGAAGGTGAAAGCCCCTCTTCCTCTGGGCTCTGGAGTACTAGAGAAATACATTGGGGCCACATCCTCTTCTGGAACACACTAGCAATATGACCTTGATAAAGTCAAGCTCACTGAGCCTGATTCTGAACTCTTGAAATGGTGGTGGTCTTTATATCCTCAGGGGAATGGAATAGAGATTGAGTGAGATCAGTTATGTAAAATGCCCAGCGTTATACTCAACACATAGCATGTGAGCAGTAAGTGTTGGATGATATCATCGTCATCATCGTCAGTAGAAGCAATGGTAGTTCTCACCGCCAAAACATGATTGTTTCAGCCTCGCAGGCCTGTACACATCTCCAGCTCTCTGTCCTGGGACTCACTTATATGCAGCGTGGATTACTGGAAAGGGTAGGTTTTCCAGCCAGAGGCACTTTACCTTGAGCAAGTCCTTAACTTATTTTAATGTCAATTTATTTAACTATAAAGTGCCCACTCATAGGAGTGGGGCAAAGATTATATATAATATCTACAATGCCCTAGCACCTAAGTACCCTACATACCTTGGCTGTTTTGACTTTACTCCAAGGGGCTGATCTATTTACTGGCTCCTGTCACGCCTTGCCCTCTTCTGCCTCCACATCTTTGTTCAGTTCTCTTGCCCTGCCTGCCCCATCCTCTCTTTCCATCTTCATCTCTGGAAACTTTCATGCCTCTGTTTCATCTGAGAGATATTATGATACTTTATCTGACCACAGTGACTTTTCCCACCATTGAATTCATAGACTGCTTACCTTCTATAGGGAAAGAGGAGGTGCAAATCCAGAAGACCCCAAGGACCTTCCTCTGAGTCCTCTGTTAGACTTATTAGAAACCAAGGTGCTGGGCAACAGCCGTCAGAAAGGACTCCGGTCACATGCAGCCAAAGAGCAGCTCCTCAGTGCACTCCCTCTGAGTTCCCCACATGATTATCTCCATGCTGTCTGGGAGGGGTCACTTGCCCTCCCAAAAGTCAACTCCCTAATGCCTTATTCAGGGGTGTCTCATAACATAAAATGGCCAATTGGTTCATTGATAAATTAAGGCACACTGGGGCTTCTAGCACATGGACAGGCTGGAGGGCCACGAGGTGCATCGGCTGACATCCACAGGAGCAGCTGGTGTCTCACCTCCCCACGGGCCTGGCTCCAGCTGCTTCGACATCCATTCAGTGCAAATCACATTGAGTCATTCCTCTCTGTGAACTTTAGATGGTTCTGAGCAGTGCTGCGAGAGGATCCTGACCAAGTCCTTATCATGTCCCACAGGCCCATCCCAATCTGACTCTAACTAGCTTTCTAGGCTTTCTCTTGCGGCAGTCACCTCCTACCTCTTGCTCTTCCCCAAGCCCACCATAATCTTTTCTGCTTCTAGTCTTCCCTTTACTTGGAATGGCTTTTCTAAACTTCTGTACCTAATGAATCCTACTCATGCTTTAAAATCCAGCTCAAACGTTGCCCCCTATGAAGAACTTTGCTAACCTCCCAGACAAAGCGTGTTGCCCAGTTTTCTCAGCAGTCCTCTGGCGTGAAGTTTTTCGCGTAGTACCTCTGTTATGTTTAAATCCTTCTCCCCAACAAGACCATAAGCATCGTGGGGTCAAGGATGATTTTATAACCCCTGAGTCTGCCAAGCGTGGTGTCTGATAACCGACATTTCGTGAATGATTAAAGAAAACAGAAATAAATGAATGAATAAACAATGCTGTTTTTGTTTTGTTTTGTTTGAGACAGCCTCATTCTATCACCCAGGCTGGAGTACAGTGGCGTGATCTCAGCTCACTGCAACCTCTGCCTCCTGGGTTCAAATGATTCTCCTTCTTCAGCCTCCTAAGTAGCTGGGATTACAGGGGCCTGCCACCACACTCGGCTAATTTTTGTGTTTTTAGTAGAGACAGGGTTTCATCATGTTGGCCAGGCTGGTCTCAAACTCCTGACCTCAAGTGATCTGCCCACCTCTGCCTCCCAAAGGAACAATGTTGTTTCTAACAAAAGACACCAGCTTTCCTGGCCTTCCTACCTAAATGGTTCCTGGATATTGATCTTGGCCAGTATGGGTTGGTGAGGGGCTAGCCAGGGAGCAGAGTCATGTTTGCAAAAGGTGGGCACTCCTGAGAGTGGAAGAAGGGAAGTAAGTTCCTATGTCTAGAATAACACTCTCCTAGAAAACATTAAATCTGGGGGATTTTTCATTTCTGTGCTTCTTATTTTCACTTTCCTATACTCTTGCACAGGGCTGATTTCCAGTGAAACTTGGTAAGTGATATTTTGTAAAATGTCCTGATTTTAAAATTATTAGATAGCTACAATCTCAGGCCTGAAAAATCCCTTATCCAGTAGCTACAGCTGTTTTTTGAAGCACCACCACCAAAATTATTCCCCTGGTAATTACTGAGCAATCTGTTTTCACCCATAAGCCTGGCACATGTAATAAGGATGCCTGCCTGCCTGTTTACTTTCTGGCTAAGTTGGTCCCTTTACATCATGTGACCTTCAGTGGCCCATATGCAATATGAAAATCATCCTCCTAGGACTTTCTTTAGAAGGTTCACAGAGGTGTGCTAAGCATAAGTAATACATCAGTTTTTAAATCCAGGCAGAGCGAACTCATATCAGATGTCTCAGGAAAGCCTGTAATGCTGTTTTCTTTTTTTTTTCTTTTTTTTTTTTTTTAGTTATACTTTGTGTTCTAGGGTACATGTGCACAACATGTAGATTTGTTACATATGTATACATGTGCCATGTTGGTGTGCTGCACCCATTAACTCATCATTTACATTAGATATATCTCCTAATGCTATCTCTCCCCCCTCTCCCCACCCCACAACAGGCCTCAATATGTGATGTTCCCCTTCCTGTGTCCAAGTGATCTCATTGTTCAATTCCCACCTATGAGTGAGAACATGCAGTGTTTGGTTTTCCGTTCTAGGGATAGTTTGCTGAGAATGATGGTTTCCAGCTGCATCCATGTCCCTACAAAGGACACGAACTCATCTTTTTTTATGGCTGCATAGTATTCCATGGCATATTCCAATTACGTGCCACATTTTCTTGATTCAGTCTGTCATTGATGGACATTTGGGTTGGTTCCAAGTCTTTGCTATTGTGAATAGAGCCACAATAAACATACATGTGCATGTGTCTTTATAGCAGCATGATTTACAATCCTTTGGGTATATACCCAGTAATGGGATGGCTGGGTCAAATGGTATTTCTAGTTCTAGATCCTTGAGGAATCGCCACACTGTCTTCCACAATGGTTGAACTAGTTTACAGTCCCACGAACAGTGTAAAAGTGTTCCTATTTCTCCACATCCTCTCCAGCACCTGTTGCTTCCTGACTTTTTAATGATTGCCACTCTAACTGGTGTGAGATGGTATCTCATTGTGGTTTTGAT